>NC_136811.1:14439129-14726629 GCF_951216825.1 Electrona antarctica
GGCTCATGGGGCTGCAGCCTGGGGCATGAGGCTCTGGAGGCTACAAACACACCATTCTGGCAGCACTAATCAACTACGCAGCCCCCCCCCCCCCCCCCCCCATCCCATCCCATCCCAACAATAATATGACAATGCCAGTAATATGTCAGGCGTCTATAAAGGAGTACAATGCCAAATATATGTGAAATAAACCTGCGAGCATCAGAATGGTTCATGCTCACCCCATACATTTAGTTGGAGTACATGTAGATCTGCTGCCTGGAGAACAAAGAGGTATTTTTGTTCTATCAGTTGTTCTCCAGATATCCTACTGACGAAGCGTCTTCAAACTAATGAAAGTATAATCGTCTAATTGTCTGCTCACCGAAAACCGTATGCATTGATTATGAATATATCATCCTGCAGTCACTCGATGGCATAAGTGAGGACAATAAACGAAACCTGTCAAATCCCTCTGGATTAAGAGCGTCTGCTAAATGCCTAAATTGTAAATTGTAAGACGGTGACAAGGCATCAGCGCTCTGTCAAAATGAAGAGGTTGGAGATCGACTGCCACACTGAACCTTGTCATCATAGCCCCTGGGCACTAGTACGAAGTCTGGCCATGGAGATAAATGTGTGTTTCTGCTTCAGCTGAACCACAAATGAGAAACTTCTGTCTGCTTTCTGTGTTTTGTTCTCCTTACTGTTAGTCTGATTTTCAATTTTGGTGATCTAGATCAGTCGTTCTCAAATTCTATTTGGACCCCCAGATAAATATGCATTTGGCCGTAGACCCCCATCTGAAAATAATTTGCGATGTATGTATTTTAATTAACTCGACCGTTGTGAGCTTGGATTTTTTTTATGGTGACCCCCTAGAACCCCCTCAAAGACCCCTGGGGGTCCCTGAGACTCCGCTACGAGACCCACTGGTCTAAATGTATTGTGTAGCTGCACGCATGCATACACTGCTTCTGATGATGAGTGGGATTTAGCATCCCTATTATTCTGGAGCGGACATTCGCCGAAAATGTGTTGCAGCGTAACGTGTTGTGAGCTCGCAGATCTGCTATTTTCAGCGCAGATATTTAGTACAGAGGGAAAACAGGAGGGGACCTAGTATAGACCCCTGGGTGACTCTGGTCTACTAAGTGCAGTAAGTAGAGGGTTTATGTCGTTAACCCATTAAAGCAGGGTTTTAAAGTTTGTTTTTGCCGTTGGCTATTCAAAAATATATAGATATACAAGCTTTAACAAGCAACCCTTTAACCTTTTTTTTTTAAATCGTGAAAGTGTAAGAACTACTGATTTAGAAGGCATTTGTAGGTCTTACAACCCAACAGAGTTTAAAATGTGAACTGTGACACCTTGCAGGTTCATGTAAACCCCAGCCAGTCAGTGCTGGTGTTGGAGGGAGACGACATTGAAAGCTTCAATCGTGCAGTCCAGCAGGTCACCTACAGAAACTCTCTACGCTTCGCGACTCCTGGAGTCAGACCTCTTAAACTCACAACGTCCCTCAGGTACAGTGCACGCACACGCACGCACGCACGCACGCACGCACGCACGCACGCACGCACGCACGCACGCACACACGCAGACATGCACACAGACAAGCACACATAGCAGCTGCGGATATTGTAACATCTTCAGTTACACACTAAGCTTATGGCAATAACAGTGCATGTGAAGTCATGATATCGAACGTGTCTGCATGTATGCATGGCGATCTCTCACTCACTGAGCTTGGACATTGAACTCGTCAAACATGAACTCTGTTATTATGTCCATATATGATAAGGGATGCTCAGCGTATGGAGTGGATGTCACATGCACAGATAACATGGACTAATCTAATCTCTCTGTTGTGAGCTGATCCAGCTCTCAGTTAGCGGCGCTGGAATCATCCCGCCGAGTGTTGGATACAGTATGTGTGTTACTGTGTTCCCAACTGAGTATTGTTCAGTGTTGGATACAGTATGTGTGTTACTGTGTTCCCAACTGAGTATTGTTCAGGCTATATTAGACGTCTAGACTACGTCGAAATGGCCAAAATACAGGTCTAAAAATGAAATAAATGAAACAATGTTCTTTCAACAGCTATATATAGACAGTCTATATATAGATAGACGTTTAGAAATGGCTAAAATATAGACGGTCTATATATAGAAACAGCTAATCCTAGACAGCTAAAAAAAACTTTTAAATTTTAGACCAGTTATAGACCTAATCTAATAGCCGAATTTTGCTCAGTGGGTTGTATTAGGTTGAGATACAGTACGGTGACTGAGTGTTGTATTAGGTTGAGGAGATACAGTATGGTGACTGAGTGTTGTATTAGGTTGAGATACAGTATGGTGACTGAGTGTTGTATTAGGTTGAGATACAGTATGGTGACTGAGTGTTGTATTAGGTTGAGATACAGTATGGTGACTGAGTGTTGTATTAGGTTGAGATACAGTATGGTGACTGAGTGTTGTATTAGGTTGAGATACAGTATGGTGACTGAGTGTTGTATTAGGTTGAGATACAGTATGGTGACTGAGTGTTGGATTAGGTTGAGATACAGTATGGTTACTGAGTGTTGTATTAGGTTGAGATACAGTATGGTGACTGAGTGTTGTATTAGGTTGAGATACAGTATGGTGACTGAGTGTTGTATTAGGTTGAGGAGATACAGTATGGTGACTGAGTGTTGTATTAGGTTGAGATACAGTATGGTTACTGAGTGTTGTGTTAGGTTGAGATACAGTATGGTGACTGAGTGTTGTATTAGGTTGAGGAGATACAGTATGGTGACTGAGTGTTGTATTAGGTTGAGATACAGTATGGTGACTGAGTGTTGTATTAGGTTGAGATACAGTATGGTGACTGAGTGTTGTATTAGGTTGAGATACAGTATGGTGACTGAGTGTTGTATTAGGTTGAGATACAGTATGGTGACTGAGTGTTGTATTAGGTTGAGATACATTATGGTGACTGAGTGTTGTATTAGGTTGAGATACATTATGGTGACTGAGTGTTGTATTAGGTTGAGGAGATACAGTATGGTGACTGAGTGTTGTATTAGGTTGAGATACAGTATGGTGACTGAGTGTTGTATTAGGTTGAGATACATTATGGTGACTGAGTGTTGTATTAGGTTGAGATACAGTATGGTGACTGAGTGTTGTATTAGGTTGAGATACATTATGGTGACTGAGTGTTGTATTAGGTTGAGATACAGTATGGTGACTGAGTGTTGTATTAGGTTGAGATACAGTATGGTGACTGAGTGTTGTATTAGGTTGAGGAGATACAGTATGGTGACTGAGTGTTGTATTAGGTTGAGGAGATACAGTATGGTGACTGAGTGTTGTATTAGGTTGAGGAGATACAGTATGGTGACTGAGTGTTGTATTAGGTTGAGATACAGTATGGTTACTGAGTGTTGTATTAGGTTGAGATACAGTATGGTGACTGAGTGTTGTATTAGGTTGAGATACAGTATGGTGACTGAGTGTTGTATTAGGTTGAGATACAGTATGGTGACTGAGTGTTGTATTAGGTTGAGATACAGTACGGTGACTGAGTGTTGTATTAGGTTGAGATACAGTATGGTGACTGAGTGTTGTATTAGGTTGAGATACAGTATGGTGACTGAGTGTTGTATTAGGTTGAGATACAGTATGGTGACTGAGTGTTGTATTAGGTTGAGATACAGTACGGTGACTGAGTGTTGTATTAGGTTGAGATACAGTATGGTGACTGAGTGTTGTATTAGGTTGAGATACAGTATGGTGACTGAGTGTTGTATTAGGTTGAGATACAGTATGGTGACTGAGTGTTGTATTAGGTTGAGGAGATACAGTACGGTGACTGAGTGTTGTATTAGGTTGAGATACAGTATGGTGACTGAGTGTTGTATTAGGTTGAGGAGATACAGTATGGTGACTGAGTGTTGTATTAGGTTGAGGAGATACAGTATGGTGACTGAGTGTTGTATTAGGTTGAGATACAGTACGGTGACTGAGTGTTGTATTAGGTTGAGATACAGTATGGTGACTGAGTGTTGTATTAGGTTGAGATACAGTATGGTGACTGAGTGTTGTATTAGGTTGAGATACAGTACGGTGACTGAGTGTTGTATTAGGTTGAGATACAGTATGGTGACTGAGTGTTGTATTAGGTTGAGATACAGTATGGTGACTGAGTGTTGTATTAGGTTGAGATACAGTATGGTGACTGAGTGTTGTATTAGGTTGAGATACAGTATGGTGACTGAGTGTTGTATTAGGTTGAGGAGATACATTATGGTGACTGAGTGTTGTATTAGGTTGAGATACAGTATGGTGACTGAGTGTTGTATTAGGTTGAGGAGATACAGTATGGTGACTGAGTGTTGTATTAGGTTGAGATACAGTATGGTGACTGAGTGTTGTATTAGGTTGAGGAGATACAGTATGGTGACTGAGTGTTGTATTAGGTTGAGATACAGTATGGTGACTGAGTGTTGTATTAGGTTGAGGAGATACAGTATGGTGACTGAGTGTTGTATTAGGTTGAGGAGATACAGTATGGTGACTGAGTGTTGTATTAGGTTGAGATACAGTACGGTGACTGAGTGTTGTATTAGGTTGAGATACAGTACGGTGACTGAGTGTTGTATTAGGTTGAGATACAGTATGGTGACTGAGTGTTGTATTAGGTTGAGATACAGTATGGTGACTGAGTGTTGTATTAGGTTGAGATACAGTATGGTGACTGAGTGTTGTATTAGGTTGAGATACAGTATGGTGACTGAGTGTTGTATTAGGTTGAGGAGATACAGTACGGTGACTGAGTGTTGTATTAGGTTGAGATACAGTATGGTGACTGAGTGTTGTATTAGGTTGAGGAGATACAGTATGGTGACTGAGTGTTGTATTAGGTTGAGATACAGTATGGTGACTGAGTGTTGTATTAGGTTGAGGAGATACAGTATGGTGACTGAGTGTTGTATTAGGTTGAGGAGATACAGTATGGTGACTGAGTGTTGTATTAGGTTGAGATACAGTACGGTGACTGAGTGTTGTATTAGGTTGAGATACAGTACGGTGACTGAGTGTTGTATTAGGTTGAGATACAGTATGGTGACTGAGTGTTGTATTAGGTTGAGATACAGTATGGTGACTGAGTGTTGTATTAGGTTGAGATACAGTATGGTGACTGAGTGTTGTATTAGGTTGAGATACAGTATGGTGACTGAGTGTTGTATTAGGTTGAGGAGATACATTATGGTGACTGAGTGTTGTATTAGGTTGAGATACAGTATGGTGACTGAGTGTTGTATTAGGTTGAGGAGATACAGTATGGTGACTGAGTGTTGTATTAGGTTGAGATACAGTATGGTGACTGAGTGTTGTATTAGGTTGAGGAGATACAGTATGGTGACTGAGTGTTGTATTAGGTTGAGATACAGTATGGTGACTGAGTGTTGTATTAGGTTGAGGAGATACAGTATGGTGACTGAGTGTTGTATTAGGTTGAGGAGATACAGTATGGTGACTGAGTGTTGTATTAGGTTGAGATACAGTACGGTGACTGAGTGTTGTATTAGGTTGAGATACAGTACGGTGACTGAGTGTTGTATTAGGTTGAGATACAGTATGGTGACTGAGTGTTGTATTAGGTTGAGATACAGTATGGTGACTGAGTGTTGTATTAGGTTGAGATACAGTATGGTGACTGAGTGTTGTATTAGGTTGAGATACAGTATGGTGACTGAGTGTTGTATTAGGTTGAGGAGATACATTATGGTGACTGAGTGTTGTATTAGGTTGAGATACAGTATGGTGACTGAGTGTTGTATTAGGTTGAGATACACTATGGTGACTGAGTGTTGTATTAGGTTGAGATACATTATGGTGACTGAGTGTTGTATTAGGTTGAGATACAGTATGGTGACTGAGTGTTGTATTAGGTTGAGATACACTATGGTGACTGAGTGTTGTATTAGGTTGAGATACAGTATGGTGACTGAGTGTTGTATTAGGTTGAGGAGATACAGTATGGTGACTGAGTGTTGTATTAGGTTGAGATACAGTATGGTGACTGAGTGTTGTATTAGGTTGAGATACACTATGGTGACTGAGTGTTGTATTAGGTTGAGGAGATACAGTATGGTGACTGAGTGTTGTATTAGGTTGAGATACAGTATGGTGACTGAGTGTTGTATTGAGATACAGTATGGTGACTGAGTGTTGTATTAGGTTGAGATACAGTATGGTGACTGAGTGTTGTATTAGGTTGAGATACAGTATGGTGACTGAGTGTTGTATTAGGTTGAGATACAGTATGGTGACTGAGTGTTGTATTAGGTTGAGATACAGTATGGTGACTGAGTGTTGTATTAGGTTGAGGAGATACAGTATGGTGACTGAGTGTTGTATTAGGTTGAGGAGATACATTATGGTGACTGAGTGTTGTATTAGGTTGAGATACAGTATGGTGACTGAGTGTTGTATTAGGTTGAGATACACTATGGTGACTGAGTGTTGTATTAGGTTGAGATACAGTATGGTGACTGAGTGTTGTATTAGGTTGAGATACAGTATGGTGACTGAGTGTTGTATTAGGTTGAGGAGATACAGTATGGTGACTGAGTGTTGTATTAGGTTGAGATACAGTATGGTGACTGAGTGTTGTATTAGGTTGAGATACAGTATGGTGACTGAGTGTTGTATTAGGTTGAGATACAGTATGGTGACTGAGTGTTGTATTAGGTTGAGGAGATACAGTATGGTGACTGAGTGTTGTATTAGGTTGAGATACAGTATGGTGACTGAGTGTTGTATTGAGATACAGTATGGTGACTGAGTGTTGTATTAGGTTGAGATACAGTATGGTGACTGAGTGTTGTATTGAGATACAGTATGGTGACTGAGTGTTGTATTGAGATACAGTATGGTGACTGAGTGTTGTATTAGGTTGAGATACATTATGGTGACTGAGTGTTGTATTAGGTTGAGGAGATACAGTATGGTGACTGAGTGTTGTATTAGGTTGAGATACAGTATGGTGACTGAGTGTTGTATTAGGTTGAGATACATTATGGTGACTGAGTGTTGTATTAGGTTGAGATACAGTATGGTGACTGAGTGTTGTATTAGGTTGAGATACATTATGGTGACTGAGTGTTGTATTAGGTTGAGATACAGTATGGTGACTGAGTGTTGTATTAGGTTGAGATACAGTATGGTGACTGAGTGTTGTATTAGGTTGAGATACATTATGGTGACTGAGTGTTGTATTAGGTTGAGGAGATACAGTATGGTGACTGAGTGTTGTATTAGGTTGAGATACATTATGGTGACTGAGTGTTGTATTAGGTTGAGATACAGTATGGTGACTGAGTGTTGTATTAGGTTGAGATACAGTATGGTGACTGAGTGTTGTATTAGGTTGAGATACAGTATGGTGACTGAGTGTTGTATTAGGTTGAGATACCTAATACATGAGTATGGTGACCGATAACAGATTTTTGGGTTTGATGCAATCCTGATTTTGGGGAGTCCCAGACTGCCGATTACTCGATTATTTTGTCAAAAAGCTTTCCAATAAATTTGGAAGCATTTAACAAAAAGGAAACACACTTTTTTTTAACCACTTAAACCATATTGAAAAATGTTCCAAAACAGCTTATCTACCGATTGTAGATTTTATATTTGTCAACATGTTCTCCTGTGATGATGATGGTGCTGCTGCGATTATTTTTCCCCTATAATGACATGCCAAAAATAGGGATGCCAGGTTGAAAGTGGTTAAAAATCAGGACATACTGTATAATTGCCAGTACTAATGCCGTCCAAACAGTCAAATAATGGCTGTAATAGCCAAACCGATATGTTGCTCTGGCTCTACTGAGGATGTCATGACCATACAGTTGGAGGCCATCGATATTGTCCTTTTCTTTTTGCTGAGGTTTGCGTGATCTGCGCAAAAGGACAGTTAACCCATTTTGTGCGGGAACCCCTTTTGGTGTTTTAAACATTACGTTATAATTTAGCTATTGAAAAATAGCAGATCTACAAGCTCATAGCGCGCCACCGAGTGGCGCGCTACGAGCTTGTAGGTCTGCTATTTTTGAAAAATCGTGAAAATATTTATTTCAGAAAACTGAAGGATTTAGAAGGATTTTTTAAAATTTTGAGGTCAGGCCTAAATGGGTCAAATGATAAGGGACAATATCGGTGGCACCCAACTGTAGGTCATCATGACACATGCTGCTCATCAAATCAAGCCATTCAGTGCCCTCATGTGTCCTGCGGATGGAGCTGTTGTAACTGTGGATGTGCCGTCAGGATAGAAATCCCTCACTTTGAGTGAAAGGCATCACTGATGTTTCTTGGCTTTTACTTCCAGACGTAAAACCATGCCTGGAAAATGTACACAATGGTCAATAAATAGTTAACACTACCCATGGATTCAAGTTCTCGGTCGCCACGATTCCATAGAAGCTAGCATGTCTTATAGTGTGTTTGTGGAAGCATACTGTATATGTTGCACAGCGAAAATAGACGATCTACAAGCTCTCGACGCATTGAGAGCTTACTCTTGATCTTGATTCAAGCTCTCAATCAAGCTTTATTGAGAGCTTGTAGATCGATATTTTTTGTTATTGTTTTATGATTTGAGATTTTCTTTTTTATATGTTTTTTTTTGTGGCTTTCGCCTTTATTTTATATGGAGGGACAGACAGTAGGCTGACAGGAAATGGGGGGAAGACATAGCCTGGCTAATATTAAGCCAGACCGAATCAGCCGTTTGAGTCTGGCTTATTAGCCAGGCTAGGGAAGACATGCAGTGAAGGCTGTCGGGATCGGGAGTCGAACCCGCGGCACACTGCCAGGCTGGGTTACCAGCCAAGGTGCCTGGACCACTGAGCCATGGCCCAGGCCATGATTTGAGAATTTGAAGTGTCACACTAGCAATATGTTCAGAATCATTCCATAGTCTCAGATATTTCGTATTAATGCAAAGGGTAAAGCCTCAGTCTGTGATTTCTCCACCTGGGTGGTATGTATAGAACAGCAGGAACAGCATGACTAATTGTGTTAATTGTTTAGGAAACAGCGCTAGTGTGGGTGGGGGCTCCTTTCACACTGTTACAAACATTTTCAGTCGTGAGATTTAATTTAGCTTTAATCCATGAATAGCATCTCATTCAGAATACTCATGATATTAACCCATTGAGACCTGAGCTTGATTCTACAAATGTCTTCTAAATCATGACAGTTTTCTGAAAAACCTCATGTTTCTATGTCAGTGGTGCTCAACGTTTTTCATGTCAAGGACCCCCAGAATTATCTGTATTTGAGTTGAAAACGTTCGCTCTGAAATAATGTATAGTCAAAGATTTGCGCCACATTTTCGCGATTTTTCAAAAATAGCAGATCTACAAGCTCATAGTGTGGCACAGAGTAGCTACATTATAACATAATACTTAAAACACCAAAAGGGGTTCCCGCCCAGAATGGGTCTAAACACTTATTGATTGATGACAATAATTTTTTGTGTGTTGTGGCTCTGATTCTCGTCTCATAATAAACTATGTTATCTCGCGAGCTATACGATCTGGCCGTAAAGCGAAATGTCCTTTCGAATTAAAATGTAAATATATATTTTAAAATATATTTTTGTTAACGGAAATTATGAACAGAGCTTCCTTTCTCATCTTTCGGGAGGTGTAGTTCCAGACTCAATAGCAACTATATGGCTCATGGTTCCTAATTATCATACATTCATACTCACTTTAATTCTCATTTGCTTGAGCCGCCGCATATGTATAAAGCTCTGTATTCCCAGCAGGCCAGTCAGTCAGTCAAAGCTGTGAGACATTAATTAAATTTCAGGAGATATGAGCCAAGTGGCTCACAGCCTGTGAGATGTTCCAAATTACATCCATGTGCCAAATAATCTGGCCCATAGGGATCGTTTTACACAGTTTAAGTTAGGCTTCACGGTCTGCTGGGCTCCCTTCGGTCACATGGGGGCGTGTTGTGCCTGATGCATGTTCTGTTCTTGTCTGCCCCCATTGAGTTGTCTTGTCACTGTTTGGATAAGCTAGCAAAACTGTAACCTAAAAAGGTTATTCAGATCAGAAATCACTCAAATAAGAATCAGATTTGCCTTAACCCATTTTGGGCGGGAACCCCATTTGGTGTTGTAAACATTATTTTATGATTTAGCTATTGAAAAATAGCAGATCTACAAGTTCATAGCGCGCCACCGAGTGGCGCGCTATGAACTTGTAGGTCTGCTATTTTTGAAAAATCGTTAAAATGTGCCTCAAATCTTTCCGAAAATTGTCATGATTTAGAAAACATATTTTTTTAAATTTCGACGTCAGGCCTGAATGGGTTAACCCCAAGAATAAACCCACAGGAAACCTAACTACTGTACTCGCTGTAACTTCAAACCGAGATAATGCTTGATTTTTGCGATCATCAATACAATGAATCAATGATAGGTTGCTCCTTCTCCTTGTAGTCTATTGCTGCAGCCTACTTGTCAGAGAAAAACTTTGTTGGCATAGTTTCTGCAAATCACGGATACGTTCAATATCGCCGTTTCTGAACCAAAAATATGTTTATTTTCTAGATGAATAAAATAAATAGCTGTCAAGAGATGAAGACTCATGTTACTGAACAAACACTCTATACATCAGTAATCAGTGCAATGAGTACTATCAGAATATAGAGCAATTTATTAATTATTTTAACCAAAGCAAATCACTTTCCCTACCTTTAACCGTCTTTTTACCAGTTCAGGAATGTTATGTTGGGGCGGAACTCAATAACAGAAAAGTTTAAATAATGGTTCAGCTCAGAAGAAACAAACAAAAGTGATGCATTGTGAGCTTGTAGATCAGCTATTTTCAACAATTGTCGCCCCCAGAATAGGGACGTTAGGGTTGATGTAGTTAAATGTGTCTAGCAATTAAATGTTTTTGAACAGATACAGATCTTTGATTCCATTGAATCATATAATTGGCATGAGAGTGAGTGAGCAGATTTAAAATGTGAGGGAGACCAGAGGTCTCAAGGTGCCAAGGTTTTTCAATACTCTATAGATTCAGGCCAGATTTTGACAGTATGCTTTACATTGCTTTTAGGAAGGAGGGGAAGCGACATGGACTGTCTGTGTGAACCGTCTGAGGAGCACATATCGATTGGTTATGATAGTGACACCTTGCACATTATTATCTTCAGGTCTAGTGACTATTAAAATGATATACAATGCAGCTTTAACATGCATAAGCATAATAACCCCCTCACAGTGAAAAGCCAGACTTACAATTACACTGGTAATATGTATGCAAGCTGCCGCAATGCGATAGGCTAGCCTTGATAACATTGTTTACTTTTTCCATGTCCCCAAGCAGTTTTTAAAATAAATAATTTCCCTTGTTTTCATTTATTGACACTAAGAGTCTGAGCAGAAGCCTTGAGGCTGGTAAAGACAATGGATTTGCAAGGCCCAGTTCTGTGTTTACTGTTCATGAAGTGCCTGTTGAGACGAGCACGCTGAAATCATTTCTAGTGTACTCAGTGAAATGCAGGGTCTTATGCCAAAGTTAATTCTTAAAAGTCTTTGAATGACAACACACTATTTAAAAGATGAACGTATTATAGTATTTATCCTGTGAGAACTAAACAGCAGTGACAGGAGTGAGCAAACACTAGGCCATACCGATGATATATTGATATTATATCCATATATCATGATAGGAGACTTGATATCGCCTGAGATTCTAGATATCGTAATGTCGTGATATGGCATGACTGTTGTCTTTTCCTGGTTTTAATCACTTAAGCAAAAATGTTTAAAAATAGCTAAAATATGCCTATGCATAGCATGTAGCCAGAATATTTGGTCAGAATATTTGATGTGATTTTTTTAATATCACCAGCCCTACCAGACACTATGCGATAGCTGTCACCAGAGACAAAATGTTTTTATAATCGTCATGGGGGCCCGCCCCCCCCTCCCCCCGCCACCAACGCCCCCTGGCCCCCACAGACTCTACGTCACTGGCTGTCACTGAAAAGTCCATCTGCAGTACTGCAGAATGATTCAGAAACACAGTGGGCCATTCTGAGTCACATACTCTGACTGTGAGAGAACAAAACACCCAGAAACTATTCCTGGGTCAACAGACATTTTAACCACATTAACAACTGTGAGCTGGCTTTCTGGATTTGGCAGCCATTTTTGGTGCTGAAATATTAATTATCTTGGGAAAGGCATGCACTGAACCGACGTGTGCATATATCGTCGCTGTCGAGTGGAAACCTTGCATATCTAAAACGATTAATTTTCATGAAATGAAAAAGAAGAAATAGATTAAAAAAACATCCTGTTCCAAATGGTTTGCAGTTATGGGTTTCTTAGTTACACGCTCTAATGCTCTTCATTGGTTAACAACTTTAAATCGCTGGAGTCCCTGTTACGGTCCGTAAGAACTTGGCTCGAACACCCGGACCATACCATAATAAGTCAACACAAGGCAGTTCAAAAGTTTACAAAGGTTTATTTAAAACTGAAATGGGCATATAAAGCATGTACTGAACACCAAACAGGCAATGAATGAATTGAGGGATGAATGAATGAATTTACAAGCCAAAAAGGAACGCTGAATAACCAAAAGGATAAAGAAGTGACTGAAGGAACTTCTACACTGGTGAATTAATGAATGCCAAAATCAATCCTAAAGTAAACTGAAGACCTAACTAAAACCCTAACAAACAAACCAAAGGATGGGCTGGTCACAACTAATAAGGTGGGGAGCCTGGGCAGCTACGCACTATGTGCGTGTCGGAGTGCCCAGACTCCTCATAAACTATCAAACAACAAAACAAGAACAAACTAAACTAACCAAACTCAAAACGTCAAAAGTGTACTCACGACCAGCCCACCTGTAACTGAAATAAAGACACACAAACTCAGCAGGGAGGGAAACACAACTGTTCTGATGGGTGTTTGGGGAGAGAGTGAGCTGCTGGCCACATGCTCCTATTTGTAGCCTCCTCCCAATCATGTAACAGGACACAGCTGCCACAGGGTGTGGCACCCAGAGCCCTCAGGTGATTGACGGGTGTCCCTTACCCCAGCAGGGGTCAGCGATGTCACAGCTCTATGACAGAGCAAAGACAGAGTACATTAATGAACAGACAGATAACACATTATAGACAAGAGTGTATTTGTAAGCACCTAACACCCCCACCCTAAGCTATTGGATGGTGGCCAATACCACCATGCAATAACACCCAGATCCAACTAGACACGAGACAATGCGTCTGCCAAAACGTTATCTTTTCCACGAATATG
Source organism: Electrona antarctica (assembly GCF_951216825.1). NCBI lineage: Eukaryota > Metazoa > Chordata > Actinopteri > Myctophiformes > Myctophidae > Electrona > Electrona antarctica. The sequence continues at coordinate 14,452,462 of NC_136811.1, forward strand.
TCGGATTTCCAAATTATAAGTCTGTAACAACAAACTCCAACCCATTAATCGCTTGTTCTTATTTCGCATCCGATGTACGAAAACCAGAGGGTTGTGATCAGTGTAAACAATAACAGGCACATTTGAGGAACCGACATAGACCTCAAAATGTTCTAAGCTCATTAACAAAGCCAGTGCTTCTTGCTCAATGGTTGAGTACCATCTTTGGTGGCGGTTAAACTTTTTAGAGAAATATGATACAGGATGCTCTATCTCTTCAGGTCCATCTTGTAAAAGCACCCCGCCCACGCCTGTGTCACTTGCATCCACTGCCAGCTTGAATGGCTTGTCAAACCTGGGTGCCATGAGTACAGGAGCATTTAGAAGAAGGCTCTTGGTACGCTCAAAAGCAGTCTGACAAACTGCAGACCACACAAAGTCAACCTTAGGGCTCAATAGATCAGTCAAAGGGGTGGCCACCACAGAAAAATCTTTACAAAACCCCCTGTAGTACCCCACCATCGCCAAGTACCGACGCAGTTCAGTCCTAGATTTAGGGGCTGGAAAAGCTACAATAGCCTCCACTTTTGACTGAATCGTACGCACCTGACCTCGACCCACAATTTTCCCTAAGTAAGTGACAGTTGCCTGCCCAAACTCACATTTCCCGAGATTAATAGTCAACTTAGCAGCTGCAAGGCGTCTGAACACCTCTCTCAAATGACCAATATGCTCAACCCATGTATTAGAACACACCACCAAATCATCAAGATAGGCCTCACAATATGATAACCCAGCCAAAACAACATTAACCAAGCGCTGAAATGTTGCCGGCGCGTTACGCATGCCAAAGGCCATTACTCTATACTGAAGAAAATCGTCGGGTGTAACAAAGGCAGAGATCTCCTTTGCACGTTCTGTAAGCGGGACCTGCCAATACCCTTTTAAGAGGTCCAACTTGCTTACGAACTTGGCACTACCAACCCGATCCACACAATCCTCCATCCGGGGAAGTGGATAACAGTCTGGCTTTGTCACCCCATTCACTTTTCGAAAGTCAGTACAAAATCTATCCTCACCATTGGCCTTGCCGACAAGTATACATGGGGAACTCCATGAGCTACAGCTGGACTCGGCAATGCCATGATGAAGCATGTATTCTACTTGTGTCTTCAATCTACGCCTTTTGTCTGGGTTCACACGATAGGGATGTTGCTTAATTGGAGCGTTGTTCTCCACGTCAATGTCATGTTGTAACACATCAGTTTGGGATGGCACATCCAAAAACAAAGATCCGTTTACCTCCACTAACTGGACCATCTCCTCGCGCTGAGACTCAGCCAGATGGGTCAATTGAGATGCCAGTGACTTCAACGCCTCTGTGTTTGACAGCTTCCCGTGTGTCATTGCCACAGACAAACCCGTATCTTCTTTTTCCACGTTGGGCAGGGCCACCATAGACATTACAGGCTTGCCAGATTCAGCACCATGCCTCGGCTGGGACTGAAGCTGGCCATCTTCCCCTGACCCTGAAGTACCAGATTCAAAATATTGCTTCAGCATGTTAACGTGACACAATCTCCTACGGCGCTTTCGGTCAGGCGTGGCAATAAGGTAATCTCTCTCACCCATTTTCTTCTCAATTAGATAAGGACCACTGAAACGAGCTTGCAAACAAGACCCCGGAATAGGCAATAACACCAACACTTTATCACCTGGGGAAAACTCTCTGTGTTTTGCTTCCCTATCGAACCACCCTTTCATCTTCTTCTGTGCTGTAGACAGATTCGCCTTCGCCAACTCGCATGCCCTCTTCAGCCTAAACCGGAATTTACTGACATAGTCCAAAATATTTTGTTCCGTTTCTTCCTGTAGCCACTTTTCTTTTACCATCTTTAAGGGACCACGCACTTTATGGGCAAACACTAGGTCCGCTGGACTAAAACCCAGTGATTCCTGTACCACTTCCCTGACAGCAAACATCATCAAATGAACACCCTCATCCCAGTCTTTCTCAAACTCTAGACAATAAGCTCGCAGCATGGTTTTCAACGTCTGGTGAAAACGTTCAAGTGCCCCTTGACTCTCAGGATGATAAGCGCTTGAGTGACAATGCTTGATGTCCAACTGTTTTACCACTTGAGCAAACAACCGTGACATGAAGTTAGACCCCTGGTCTGTCTGAATTACCTTGGGCAAACCAAATAATGAAAAAAACCGAGTGAGGGCCCCAACAATTAATGGCGCTGTAATATTACGCAGTGGGACCACTTCGGGAAAACGAGTAGAAGCACACATTATCGTTAACAAAAACTTGTTTCCCGACTTTGTCCGAGGGAGTGGACCCACGCAGTCAATTATAATCCGCTCAAATGGCTCCCCCACTGCCGGAATTGGGAACAAAGGAGCCGGAGCAATAGTTTGGTTTGGTTTCCCCACTACTTGACATATGTGGCAACATTTGCAATGGTGCTTCACATCCCTCTTCAACCCTGGCCAAAAGAAGTGCCGCAGTATACGATCATATGTTTTACTAACTCCTAAATGACCAGAGAGAGGGTTGTCATGAGCCAGATTCAAGATGTCATGCCTATACCGACGTGGTACTACAATTTGCTTAACCACACTCCAGTCATCCTGACTGGGTGCATCCAGTGGAGACCATTTTCGCATAAGCAGGTTATCAGCCAGAAAATACCCCCTTGACATGACTTCCACCTCCTCTTCAGTGACCGCTGTTTCAAACAACTTTGTCAACTCTGCATCATTCCTCTGCTCCACAATGAGCTGCGCTTTAGACAGGGCTACGTCTCCTGGCTCAATGGACAGGGACACCTCTGCCTCGCATGGGGCACTGGCCTGCTGCGACTCCACGGTCACCACGTCGGTCCCACCCACAACAGCGCCGTCAGTTCCCCCCTCATCCCGCTCTACAAGGAAACTCTCGCTCAGGTTGATCTCATCACTGTGGCTTGCCACCTTTTTAGCTAAAGCCCGGGTGACTGCACAAGAGGTAAAAACAGTTGGGAATGTTGAACCTACATCATTTTTGCGCTGTGCCATAGGGACTGGTACTACTTCAGGGGTAACCAACAATTTTCCACCGGCTAGATCATTCCCCAAAATCACAGATATCCCATCTATTGGGAGTTGAGGACGTATTCCCATTTCCACCTGGCCTGAAACCAACTCGGACTCCAGGTATACCCTATGTACAGGTACCCCAAAATGTGTCATACCTACACCCACAAGGGGTACATTGGACTCAGTACGCGTTTCCTCTGAAAATGGCAACACGCTTTCCAAAATCAGCGACTGGCTAGCACCCGTATCTCGCAAGATGTTCACAGGAAATTTCTTCCCCATTCCCACAGATACAAACCCCTTCATAATGAAAGGAGAAAACACCCCATGACCCTCTTTGGGCCCCCCAGATTCTCCCAGTACCTGCTGCCTATCCAACAAAATTACTGCTTTAGCTGCTTCCTTTCTCTTAAGCGCAAGACAATTTCTCACAATATGCCCATTTTTTTTACAGTAGTAACACATCGGCCCCTCCTTGTCATTGTCTTCAAATTCACTCTGCTGTTGCATACCGTCACTATCCCTTGAAACACTGCCCCCTTCCAACTGCATAGAGGGAGAGGTCTTGGGTACCTGACCCCTGGGATTATCTTTACCATAACTGCGTTCCCCCTGTTTGCCACCAGAGTACCGCTGCTCCCCAACAGCCCTATGTGTGAGCACATATTCCTCTGCTAGCACAGCCGCACTAGAGACCTCAGAAACCTTTTGCTCATTGAGATATGTTGCTATTCGATCAGGAAGACAGTTTTTAAATTCTTCCATCAGTATCAAAGATCTCATCTGGGAAACATCCTTAACACCCTTTGACATGCACCAGCGATCAAAAAGGGACTGTTTTTCTCGAGCAAAATCAACATAAGTTTGGTTTTCTGGCTTTCTCAACCGCCTAAATTTTTGCCTGTAAGCCTCAGGGACTAATTCGTATGTGCGCAAAATAGCCTCTTTCACAGTGTCATAGTTGAGACTATCATCCACTGACAGTGATGCATATGCCTCTTGCGCTTTCCCCACCAACACACACTGTAACAGCATAGTCCACTGAGTCTTAGGCCACCTGAATGACACCGCAACACGTTCAAACATTGTAAAATACTTATCCACCTCCTTCTCAGAGAATGGCGGGACCAGGCGAATATTCTTGCTTACATCAAAACCACCAGATTGAGGTTTAAGGTCCAATTCCCGTAACCGAATGACCTTCTTATTTTCCTCCTCAATCCGAAACCTCTCCATGGCAACGTTAGCATTCACTTTGCTCTGCTCAAGCTCGACCCGCTTCATTTCTAGCTCAAACTCGACCCGCTTCATTTCTAGCTCAAGCTCCTTTAACCGTACAAGATTATCCATCGATTTCCCACCCACAGGTTCACTAGATTCTGGACTCTCAGGACAACCAGGAAGCACCCCCAGTTTATCTAGTCCCTCCCACACCGTCTGCTTAAGTAATTGCTTCTTCTCTACCTTATTTACAGAGATTTTATAATAATCTGCAATTACCCCCAAATGTGCTTTTGTACAGCGATCAAATACTCCCATGGTAGGGTTACCTACAAAATCCTCAATTTCAAACTCCATGGTTCCAAAAAATTATGTTCGAAGCCTTTTACCCAATTCTGAAAAAAATGCACCCACCTGACAATTTCAAATTTCAAAAAACTGCCCCCATCTAAGCTTTAGTTTTTTTTTATTTTTCAATTTTTTTTCAAATGCCTACTTACTATACCATATACACAATGTTTTGACGAGCCCCCATTATTATGTTACGGTCCGTAAGAACTTGGCTCGAACACCCGGACCATACCATAATAAGTCAACACAAGGCAGTTCAAAAGTTTACAAAGGTTTATTTAAAACTGAAATGGGCATATAAAGCATGTACTGAACACCAAACAGGCAATGAATGAATTGAGGGATGAATGAATGAATTTACAAGCCAAAAAGGAACGCTGAATAACCAAAAGGATAAAGAAGTGACTGAAGGAACTTCTACACTGGTGAATTAATGAATGCCAAAATCAATCCTAAAGTAAACTGAAGACCTAACTAAAACCCTAACAAACAAACCAAAGGATGGGCTGGTCACAACTAATAAGGTGGGGAGCCTGGGCAGCTACGCACTATGTGCGTGTCGGAGTGCCCAGACTCCTCATAAACTATCAAACAACAAAACAAGAACAAACTAAACTAACCAAACTCAAAACGTCAAAAGTGTACTCACGACCAGCCCACCTGTAACTGAAATAAAGACACACAAACTCAGCAGGGAGGGAAACACAACTGTTCTGATGGGTGTTTGGGGAGAGAGTGAGCTGCTGGCCACATGCTCCTATTTGTAGCCTCCTCCCAATCATGTAACAGGACACAGCTGCCACAGGGTGTGGCACCCAGAGCCCTCAGGTGATTGACGGGTGTCCCTTACCCCAGCAGGGGTCAGCGATGTCACAGCTCTATGACAGAGCAAAGACAGAGTACATTAATGAACAGACAGATAACACATTATAGACAAGAGTGTATTTGTAAGCACCTAACAGTCCCTATTTTGGGAATGTCATTATATTCTAAGTTTGACGATGCTTTGTGAGCTTTTAGAACTTTTATTTTAAATGGTTGAATATTTGTAAAACACAAAGACCACTGAATTCGATAAAATAAAAACAAAATGTGGACTGGAGATACATGGTTTCCACCTGACAATGACAAGGATATGTTCCACTTACCAGTGGCTCTCACCTCCAGTCCAGAAGAATCCCAAAAATAATGTGAATGCAATTGCAGTAGCCAGACTTCCCAATAACAGAGTGGTATACTTGTTATGATACAACAGGTCGTTTCGAGATAGCAATCTGATTGGTTGAAACAGCATTCTTAAACGACAGTATAGGAACACCTAATCAAAACCAATAAATCACCTGCTCTGTTCTCCCAGAGCACAGCAGACTCTGTGATCTTGAGGGTGTTCTTTATCGTCATTAATGCACTTCTGTGCTGTGTTTCGGAGTTGCTGTAGCACCGCAGCCGTGCATTAATGACGATAAAGAACACCCTCTCGTGTAATATTGCTTAATACTCAAAGCAGAGATATACTGACAAAGGTATGTGGACTAATTCCCCCGGCTTTACAGATATCCGACTGTCTGCAGGGACTGATTTTTTTGAAACTATTTTAAGATTACAATGTTTACCTGGCAAAGAATCAGGAGGGATTGTTTCTTTTGTTTTTTATCCCTAGCGTTTCTTTTCACTTGTTTTTACAATCTTGCAGTTTCAAGGTCACAAGCATTATTTGACGGATCTTTTAGTCTGACTTCAACAGTTTGGAGGTGTGTGTGCGTGCGTGCGTGCGTGCGTGCGTGCGTGCGTGCGTGCGTGCGTGCGTGCGTGCGTGCGTGCGTGCGTGCGTGCGTGCGTGCGTGTGTGTGTGTGCGCGTGCCTGCGTGCGCGCGTGCGAGTGTGTGTACGTGCTTGTCCGTGAGTGTGTGTGTTTTAAGATTAGGTTGATTTAAGGCCAGCAGTTCCCAGATGGCTAAACAGCAGGCCCTTCTGGAGAGGCTGATATAAGCAGCTGCTGACCCTCACAGATAGTACAGTTGTCGGCTGCACACGCTCATGTGATATAAGTTGATAAATTGCTGTTGTGAAGGCTAGTACTTCACAACAGCCGTTTGTAATATGTGATGTCTTATCTTATATATTGTACAGAGTAGATACAAAATAAATTTTACAACAGTAGGGCGATGTTAACTTTCCTCTTCTACCCCAGATTTGAACCCGGTTTGCTGAACATTTTACCATAATTAAGAGCCTGCCTGCTTGCTCAGGGGATAAATGTAATCTTGGCCATCAGTTCAGATCCTGTGTCTAGGTGAGACATGACATGACATGACATGACATCGAAAATGTCTAAATAGATAAACTGGGAGACTAAATACAACCACCCCAATTGTATAAGTTATATTGTATTACCAAAAGTTGAATCTCCAACACAATGTTATACAATATGTAGTGGGGGTCCCTGGTTCATCTCTCTCTGAGCGAAGTTCTCCTTGGCCTGAAAAACGTTGAAGACCCCTGCCTAAAGGTGCGTTCAGATTTGAATTTAAATATTCGCCTTGGTTCGTCCCGTTTGTGCTGCGCCAGGTCGCGCTGCACCCGTACTTCTCGTCTTTGCATAGACTTTGTATGTAATCACGCAATATAAGTATTGGCCTGGTTAGAATGCTAAGAATCCCAACTGTCTGAGAACTTTCGCTTGACTGAATGCGTTTTTGACCATGTCCAAATCATTATGGCAGATTAATGAATTATGTTCAGCTGGGGATTTCAACAGCAATTAGTCACACCTTGCATGTAATGATAATTCCAAACTACTCTCTCTCTCTCTCTCTCTCTCTCTCTCTCTCTCTCTCTCTCTCTCTCTCTCTCTCTCTCTCCCTCCCAGGTGTTTCAATGAGGAGAGCTGTCTGTCTCTGAAGATGTTGGAGGGCTACCTGGTGGTCCTGCAACCCGACGCTCCACAGATTTCTCTGTCTGGGGTCGGACCCCACCTGGCCCGTCCTGCCCCAGAGTTTGAGGGTCCCCACGGTGTCCCCCTCTTCCCCGAGCTCAGGATCGTCTGTTCGCTGTCTCACGCCGTCAACACGGCTGCACAGGGGATGGAAGGGGGAGGTGAGTTTTGCAGATTAGACAATTCACTGCCCTTTACCAGGACTTGACTTTCAATGAGTGAGCATTAAGCACACTTCAGCAGGTTATGGTCTGTATGTATGTATGTAAAGCGCCTTGGATAAAGGCGCTATATAAATGCACCATTTACCATTTACCAACTGGAGTTTAGTCTATGCCTGAGTCTACTGCCTCAGGCATCAGGAGAGTGAACCCTTATCGCATGCCTCTTCTTTTGATACCCCCCTGCCCCCTCTGGTAATTTTCTTTTTTATCACCTGCTTCTGGTCAGACTGAAATACACAAATTTCACTTTGGATATGTTTGATATTTATAATATCACAATTTAACAATTTAATTAATAATATGTGTTAAACACATGCTCCCTGACATCCCTATTTGGGCATATTTTCATACATTGTAAAAAAATTGTCACACAGTGTCAAAATAGCAGATCTACAAACTCACAACCTGTCATGATGTGACGCATTGTGAGATCAGATATTTTTTTTATATTTGTTGTACAAAGACGTACACAGATTGACTGGCATATCATCACTGCTTAATAGATCATCTGAGCCAGGCCCTCAGAGGCATTTATTCTTTATTATTGCTAAGACGGTAAGACCTTTTTTCATGGGAGCCACATGAAATAGTAGGGTAAACACAGGTGTTACAAATGCTAAATCCCGCTCCACAGAGTAGCTACCGAAGTCTGACGAATTTACACATCCTACCTGGGTCACGTTTGTTCTACCCATCCTGAATTCCCAAAGCCTTTTTTTTAATATCGTGCCTAATCAGAACTGTGCTCCAAAAAGAAACAAATGATCCTGACGGTTTGACTCATATGGATATGAAGAATCAACTGACGGCGAGAAAACACTACAGTTACTGCCACCCAATTAATAATATTTTTTGCCAGAAACAGACTATCAAATATGACTATATGAGTGACTGTCTATCATAAACAATACAGAACCACCTCTGCGACAATATCGCAGAGACATTTTGTTTGTTTTTGGACCACAATGATTATATGAGACTATTTTAAGAGAGAGAACCCCTTCTGCGACCCAGGGGATGAACAAGTGACATCAATACTTTGGTACTCTATTCAGGTCAAAGATAGGCTCTATGCATAACGTTTACTGTTCCAGATTAGTTTCCCATAGGTTTGGGTGATTGGCTCAGGAAAAAAACTAAAACAAGAAAAACACTTTTGGTTTAAATTTGCTGCAGAGCAAATCAAAATGAAGCTACAAGTATGGGAAAATAAAATGGAACGGGAAATGAGTATGCCATCTCCATTCTAGTACTTCAATGGTCGTTTTCTAGCCCTTTACATCACAACTTTCATTTGTCTTGTATTTATATCTATCTTGCTGTATCTTGCCTGCAAACATTGAATCTTGACGCCTGAGCTTATAACCTCCAACAGTATGTAAAGTTAACACTCCCTTTCCTGAATTGCAGTCTCACAGCAATTTATGAGACTTTAATGGTGTCAAACAGACTTAATAAGCTCACAGCCTGTGCACAACCCATCCGCGGCGACGTGTAAATGGAAATGAACTGAACTGCGAGGGAGGCCATCTGCGGAGCGCAGTCAAGCTGTTTGTCTCGTGGCGAGGATGATTATGTAAGTTTCCTGTAGTTTTCCTTTTCTCCTCTTCCTCATCGTGCGTCCTTCGTCCAACAGCGCTGATGTCGGACGCCGTGGCCCACACTTTGGATGGCTGCGAGGTGCAGCCCTTGGGGGAGGAGCTAAACCCAGAGAGGGAGGAGCTTCTGGTGGATATTGACGTTCTGCGAGAGAGAGGCCTGGAGATCATTAACACCACCGCGTACATCGCCATTACAGGTACTATTGGCATATACAAGTGGCCTAAGGCAAATGGGGCCCCCCCTCACCTCTACAAATATCTCTGTCCAGGCTATGGCTTGTATTTCATTAAGAAATGTATATATATATACTGTATATCCTTTAAGTACCTTTTCCTCTTTGGGCGATTTATACACACTTGGTACTACTCAGTTTATCAACTAGAAAGTTTATTTAAAGCATTCATCCCGCTCATTCAGCAGCAGTTGAAAGAGAAGAGAAAAACATCTTCATGTCCATCGCTACCTATTCTATTGCACCACAAGCTGTTCAGTATTGACTTAATGTATTTTTTTCCCTCCTCCACCTCCTTATTTTGTGTCTAGGGGCTGAATCCATCTCCGTGTATGAGGACGTCCTTCGTTCAGTCCGCTACCGTCTGGCCAAAGGCTCGGCTCGCTTTGAGAGGCGTTTCCGTCTGTCCTGCTCTGAGATGAACGGCAGGTACACCAGTAATGAGCTGACACTGGAGGTGAGACCTAAAGGCATCAGAAGACGCTCATATCTAGATGATGGTTGAGATAATAGACGATAATACTAGGCATTATTACCCTAATAAAGAAGTGTCTGTTGAACTGACTTAATTTAAGACCTGGAGGCGTGGTCAATGCTGTTTGGCCACTCAGAATAGCCAAATGGCATTGATCACGCCTCCAGGTCTTAAGTTAAGAAATAAGACCTGGTACTTAAGACACGCATAATACTGCCCTGCGTGTCTTAAGTACCAGGTCTTATGACTTAACTTAAGACCTGGAGGCGTGGTCAATGCTGTTTGGCCACTCAGAATAGCCAAATGGCATTGATCACGCCTCCAGGTCTTAAGTTAAGTAATAAGACCTGGTACTTAAGACACGCATAATACTGCCCTAGATGTTTTAGGCACTAAGAGCTCCATTTTCGTCCATGCTAAACCCCTTATCCCTGAACTACTTTGCAATCTACAAGCTCACAACGTGTCGATGTAGATTGGCTATTTTAACAATTCAAAAATGTTTTTTCAAAATACCGGTAGTAAAAAAAAAGGCAAAGTAGTTTAGGGATAAGGGACGGAAATAGAGCCCTAAATCTCAAATTTCAAATGTGGGTTGGATGATTCATAGTGTTATTCTTCTTTAACCTCTTTGAGTCGGGTGCCCCTTTGTTTTCCTGTATGCCAAATCTCACAACATCGTGAACTTGTAGATCAGCATTGTGAGATCAGCTTTTTCGCCGAATGTTTGCTAATTTTAACAGTACTAGACCTGTGCCCGTCGGCCACCGTCCTACTTGGGAACGATGCAACTTGGGAAGCTAATAATATCCGTTGTCATAGCACCCGTTTTAACAGAATGTTAGCCAGAATAAGGATGCTATAGAGTTCATGTGGTTAAGTACAAAACTACATAATCAGTTATGCAAGTAGTGCCTCCGGCTCCAACCACTCACCCTCCCTCTCTACTGCGGCCCTCGAAACTGACTTGTACAACCTGTAAACTTGTGATGTAACAATAAAGTTGAAAGTGAAGTTCAACGAGTCGTGATATGAAGCATTGTGAGCTTGTTGAGCCAAAATGGCTCATCTGTTTGGGCCATTAAAAAGGAATGAAATGAATTCTGCAGTTTTATATAGGCGTAATAATCAATACATTGTTCTAAATCCATCAATGTGCTCCTTATTGCATAATAAGCAAATCAAAAGCACCACAGATGGTATGCACATGCAGATATAATGTAAAGATAGCAGTGAATTGGACAGAAAATCCATAACTGACATTGCATGTAATCACCGTGTAGATCGATTGTCACAAATTGACTAAACATCCTCACATTTGATAGTGGAGTATTTAATTCAGTGCAAAGGGCTAAAAGGTGTGGGAGTACAATGGGGTTACATTCATAGTGGCAGAGTATAGTATCCCAGCCAATTAAATTGTATTGCATTCTGTTTTACACCTCCTCTCCATATTTCTGCTCTTCCTGTCTTCCTCCAGGTAAACTTCCTCCACTCTCTGGACAGTCTGTATCACCCTTCCCACCTGCTGGCTTCTCAGCAGCAATTCCTCCATCCCTCCCATCACTCTGGAGAGCTGAGTGGTCACACCCTGCCAAACCCACACCGCAACTCAGGTGAGACACCAACATGTACCTGGACGCACTGACGCCTTGTACCACAAGGTGTCACTGGAACCAAGAACGGTGCACTTCATCTTTTATTTCCTGTCCAGTAGATACTGTATCTGAATGTTAGATGAATTGTTGATGAATTGTAAAAGCATGAAACTTGGTACACTTCTACAGTTTGGGGTCCTGAATATTTTCACATATGGAACCATTACCAAAACACCTCGTGGTTGCCATTTTACTTTCCGCCATAACTGAATGTATTTTTCATCAAATATCCTAAACCAAGGATTACAATGATATCATATATTGACAGAGGGGTGGCTGTGGAGGTCTCTAGGGGCAGGGCCGAAGAAAAAAAAGCCAGGAGTTGATCACAATTACTGGGTGATTGTGGAAGTTTTCTTCACAGTTTTGTTTATTCAGGATTTGCGCATATACATTAAATAAAATAATGACATATTTAAAATATATGTGATACACCCTAGGACATAACAAAAGAAAATAATGTGGAAGTTGAAGAAATAAAATGAAAAGCACCCCTGGTTCTCTTCAAATGACAACAGAATTTACCTTTTTTTTTTTTACTCAAAAGGAATGGAAATGAGATGCAAAAAAAAACTACCACTACAGAGGACAAAAAGGACCACCCGGATCTCAGGGGATTACTGATCCCTGTGGGGTAGTTCAGGTGTTGTAGCGTAGCAGCAACAGCAGTAATGAAACACAGGATGGGTACTAGTGGCAAGAGTAGAGAGATACAAATAAGTTTAAAAATAAGAATATAAATAGACTTAGAATCTGCACTTGGTCTGACTGGGTTATTATAACATAATGAACATCTTACAATAAATGTGTGATATATCTGTACGTACATACTGTATATATGTCTGTGCGTCCGTCTGTAGTTATCTTGAGAACCGCTCGACCTCAGACCTCAGTTCGGTTAGAGTCAGTTGTCAAGAACCACCGGATCCCACCACCAATATGACATATACGGAGATCCAGTTGTACAGAACTGACTGATGACATCAGGGATCTCAATATATGGGCATAATAGGGACAAGACGCTGATGAAGGCCTGGGTAGTCGAAATGTGTCCGTTTTGTCAGAGACTGTTGCTGCGGTAAATAATACAATTATAGAAAAAAATCACCATGTGAGTGTGGACTGTTTCTAGAGACCATAAAGGGACTGAGATTTCCATATATGGGCATAAAGGGGACACATAATAAATCATTGATGAAGTGATGTGCTTATTACTCTCTTACTATGTCTTTCTGACAGTGGTGCCGGGAGCTGCAACAGTCATTATCATGGTGTGTGTGGGCTTCCTGGTTGTCATGGTGATTTTGGGTGTGTTCCGAATCCGCTCCATCCATCGCCGTGGCGAGGGTGCCAGGGGCGCAACTAAAGAGGGCAGTGGCCAATGGGACGACTCAGCCCTCACCATCATTGTCAACCCTATGGAGGTAATAACCTAAATTGTCAATTGGCTAAAACTCAGTCCTGCAATAGATAACAGCAGTAACAGTGACTTAAACCTTGGTAACTAGTTTTACAGGTCACAGGTCATGACATTTCCATCGAACTGCAGACATATCAATGATACGTTTAGTTAGCCTCACGTAGCCAGCCTTCATCTGCCTTTGCAATGCATATTGCCCCAGGCAGATTAAGTCTGGCCCCTATCAATAAGCCTATCTCACAGAATTTCCCCGCCCCCCTTAATACGCCCCCTTTCGGGGTTAGTGGTGATAGCGTGACGTCACTCCATAGACACTACATGTTAACAGAGGTAATTTAAGAAGTCTACAACTTTTGTTTTCTCAAGGTAAGGTTTGTTCTATCTGTTCGAGCTGATTTACCATCTTGTTTGCTTCATAATAATATTGGTCTGTCACATTTTTACATTAGAAAATGTACTTAGATTCTCCAGAGAAAAAAACGTTAAAGACACCACTATTTACCGGAAGTGGGCGTGGAAAGCGGGCTGTGAGATAGGCCTATTGTGGGAGGACTTCACGGTCGAAGTGGTGACGAGCCAACCAGATTCGTCTGGAACCAGGCTATAAACAACCAGGGCCCAGGATGCAAATGTGGGGCGGGACATTGCAGAAAAAGATTTAATACTGAGAGGGATGAGACTAATATGCACACAGTGATATTAGTATCGCTACGTGAGGCTAAGGTTTAGTTGGATAGGAACTCAACGTTAAAGTAATTTCTTTCAGCTTCACTACACACTATTGCGCTGCGTCTTCATATGGTATAACTGTTTAAATCCCTTTGTCTGAATGCAGTATTTTTCTCACCCGTAGTCCTACGAGTCTCGTATGGGCATTTCTGCCGACACAGAAGGAGAAGGCGAGGAAGACGAGGAGGCAGCGGAGTCACCTGACGATGCCAGCGATGACCAGCGAATCATCATCAAGAAGGAGGGAAGAGACGGCAACCCTCGCCGCTACTGAGCCAAGTGGTCACGGGAAACCGCGCACCGGCTCGTCACTCTCACACACACTCTTCAATATGTTTAATATCGACAACTGCTAACACCTCTAGTTTAAGGAATGTATGCTTACCAACACTACGCACAACACACACAACACATACACACACACACTGTAATACTCTTAACACACTATGCCATCTGTGACCTATAGCTGACAATAATGCAGGAAGTTGTTTTCCACCTAAATGTTTTATGGCACAATGTATACTGTACCCGTCGATGTAAAGTCAACTGCCTGACTTGCACCAGTTCACCAGTTGCACCAGTTCTAAATCACAAGGTGGTAAGAAGTCTGTATAGGTGTAGCACGGGTTGAATGAGATTGTTCTGTTTTGCTAAAACAAAAACACAAAAGAAGATTGTGTTTTAGTATCATATGTAGAGTGAATCCTGAGAGTGACACAGATTAATATGGAAGCAATTCACAACATAGAGTATGGCATTGTGTAGCTCTGTGGGGTTAACACACACGCAAGCATTTCTTCCTCACCACATCATGGTGACTTGAGTCTCTTTGCTGCACAATCTCTTTCTTCCACTTTTTCAGTGGTTCTCAATGTGGGGTCCAGGGACCCCCGGGGTCCTTAAGGGGGTTCCAAATTGCCAATTTGGTTCCATTTGTACGTAGATTCGATTGGGTTCCGTGGCCTAATGCATATCAGACCTTGAATTAAAAAAGGTTGAGAATAAATATATCTACATACAATACATTTCTCTATTACAGTGAATCCCCCCAGAGTGAACGTCTTACGAAGTCAGTGGTTACTGGTCATGTGACCATTATGAGGTCAGAAACACTAGCCTCCTTATACAAAATACATAACGGTTTAAAGAATATGGTACACTGGTTTGAACACGCCAGGAGGTAAAATGAAAGCCAGTCAGTACTGTACTATTTTTTTAATTTGGTACGATGAAAATCATTTCAGCAAGCAAACAACTCTTTTCTCAAACTAAAGATTTTAGCATAACATTGCAGCGCATAATCTGTGCCTTTCCATTAACGTCACAGAATATGAGATTGTAGGTCGAAACCATGCATTTGTGCTTAAAACAATGCACATTAGCTGAAACCTAAATGATAATGCTGTCTGTCCCGTGCAGTGAATTGATCTTATCTTTAGGTATTGCGATTGTTATCTAATGTTAGTGTAATTCTGGGCCATGTCTTGACCTGAAATTGATCTTGACCTGTGTGAAGGCTCAGATTAATAACATAGCGTTTACGATGATCATCACCATGACACCATAACTTTTACCCCCCTTCTCCCACTCTCCACACACACACACACACACACACACACACACACACACACACACACACACACACACACACAAACACACACACACCACAATGACCCCAAGAATGTGACTAAATCAATGGTTCTCATCTCTGGTCCTAAGGACCCACACTACTGCTCAGTTTCTATTCTATCAGGTAGTTCACGGCATTCAGATATAATTAGATTAAAGCTCTAAAATGAAAACTAGCACTGGCAGTACTTTGGTTCACCAGCATCCAGAATTCAGAACCTCTCATCTAAATGATTCACACCACACTGTTCCACTCAGTGCACATTCCTCTTATTGTATACCACACAACGCAACACAAGTAAATAAGAGGACACACACACACACACACACACACACACACACACAAACTGTAGTGTACACACACGCACACACACCACAACGCTACCCCTGCTGTCTTCAGAATGTCAGCTCAGCTTGGGCAGTTTTGATTGTATTGATTGTAATGATTTGTTTCTGTACATACAATGATGAATATTATAAATATGATGATAATATTATTATTACTATTATTATTGAAGCCACACTTCCTCTTTTTCTGCACAATTCGAGAGGGAATATATATTGATTTACACACCTTATGGTTTAGTAATAGTGTTTCTTTTTATTGGAGTAAATCCCATCTACAGTTCAGCATCAGAATACGTAATGATAATAATAGTAGTAGTAATAAGGATGATAATGCCCGGCTTGATGATGTCTATTAATTTGTGTGTTTTATTGTTGTAATTCAAAAACTTGTCAATATCTGAATCGCAGTAAAAAAAATTAAAAAAAGAAAGAAAAAAAAGGAGGGCACATTTGTTGTGAAAGCTATAGGTACTACTTTGTCACTTCTCTTCTTAAGCCTATATAGTGTGTAGGCCTATACTTTGTTGTATGATGGTGTTGGAGAAACTATTATTTTCAGCGAAGTGTATGACGAAGTATGAACTATAGGCTTTTCACTCCACCACGATTCTCTCTCATGTCCAGAACTTGATTTTTACATTCCGTCCCTTCCATAACTTATTTTTTAAATGAATGTACAACTTGTGTGCTTCTCCGCACTTTTCCTTCCTCCCTTCTCTCCTCTCTTCCTCCCTCCCTCCCTCCCAACCCTTCCTTCACCTCTCCCTCACTCTGCCCTCCGTGTCTCTTGCTGTCTGTCTGTGTATAGCCTATCAGTGTGCAGTGCTAAACCTGTCGGTAAATAAAAAGCCTGTCGTTTTTAAGTGTGATGTTAAGAATGGATCAAAACATTGCATTAATAACTTATATTATTACTATGTTACTATTGGAACATTGACTGTAATTATTGATTACAATGATAACATGGATTATGATGGCTGATTGTTATTGAAAACTGTCAGAAAACATTACAAAATTCATAATAAAAAACACTATATGACGTCCTGAGGCAGAACAATTTCTTGTTGGATACACACCACTCTTCAGGTGCTGTAAGTGATATGTTTTGGTTAAAAAAAAAAGGTTCGTGTTGAATGGTTCTATTATCTGATAGGGTATAGCTTATTGCTATATAGTGTTTGTTCACAACATAGTTCTCCCTGTAAACAGAAAGAGAACTGATTCACCATGAGAGGAATTCATTTATCAATTTCAATTGTGCATTGTTCCAAGTCCAACTTTGCCTAGACATTAAAGGACCACTTCACCACTTTTCAACCTATCTTTTAGTATCTTCATATAATAGGTCCTCACTAATAATCATGATAAAATGGGACGATTTTTTTCTACTCAGTCTGTGTCTCATAGGAGGGCTGTGGGCAGTTTAGAAACCGTCTTCCAGTGACATCATTAGGCAGATTTATTTTTAAACGAGATTTCTTTACAAAAATGTTTTAGATTTTCATTATCGTGAGAACGATGGCTTCCATTTTCGCATTGCAACTTTTCAGGACTAGAAAGCCTGCAGTTTCTATTAGCTTGTATTCCCCATCGATGATGTCACTGGAAGACGGTTTCTGAACTGCCCACAGCCCTCCTATGAGATACAGAAAACATTGCACCATTTTTTCATGATTATTAGTGAGGACCTATTATATGAAGATAGGTTGAAAAGTGGTGAAGTGGTCCTTTAATATTTGTTTAATTGTGTTTATGCTGTATCAGTTCTCTTTCCTGATTAGATGAAATTTCAATATACCCGGTATAGTTTTCCTGGTACTTTCTTCTCTTTTCCTTCTTTCTCTCACTCTCAGAGAGAGAGAGAGAGAGAGAGAGAGAGAGAGAGAGAGAGCGCAATAACATTTAATTATTCAAATAAATCACCTCCTTTAAATGTGGACTGGAAAAAAATGCTTGAATGAAAAAGACATTGATGTCATTGTCAATGTGTTTAGAATCTAAACATGTTGACATCAATGTTTTTCATTAGCCTACATAAACACATCTAAAACTTTAGAATAGTGTCCCACAGTCCACTCTCTACATCAAATGGTTACTTCAACTTTTACTTGGTTGGACTTTGCATTATTGCCCAACAACATTCCTCCAATAGTCCTATGTCTCTCTATATGTAATTTTCAAGGTTACATGAATTAGTTGATTATGGTCAATAGTGAGTAGTTTTATGTTTTATGTACAGTTGTTACATTGTTATAAACCAGCTACATTGCTATACATAATAACATTAGTGTACTTGTACGGTACCTCTATTAGATTATGATTTAGCTCCGTTCCCTGCTGTCAGATGTAACACTGAACTTCATAACTTATCAAATAGTGTGACTCTAGAGGGCGCTGTTTGCGTGATCGATATAGATAAAAGAAGATGCTTTGCACTGTATCCCATCATATTCAATTGGCTTTAGACTAAATTGTTATGTTATAGTAATAGATTAATTTGTCAGAAACCAATAAGCATTCTTAGGCTTTTGAAACCTGGTTTTAGTGGAAAACTTGTCACCAAGTTCAAGTTGTTGTTTCTTGTGTCACCTTCACCAATTGGTTCAAGTGTAATGCTTTATTGGGTCGTCCACTCACAGTTAACAGTCTTTGTATTGCGTTGTGCTTGAAATGTACTGTAATTCTGCAAACTGTTAATAAATATTTCAATCAATCAATCAATCAAACCTGCCAAGCAGTCGATGTCGAAAAAAGGAGACATCTGGAATCAGTATTCGATAGGTCACTGAATTAGGTATAACACCCACAAATGCAACAAGCGTGATGCTTTCCTGCGTAAACCGGGTCTGAGAATAGGAAACCCATTGTACGCTTTAGAACGAGTGTTCGGTGGTTTTTAGTGGGTCATGGGGGAAGGAGGTAAATAAAGGGACACGCTGCTAATAAAATACACAGGGAGATAGCTTAGAAGTGTGCTTTTACTTGGAAGTTGGCGGCCGCGACAACTTTGCCTCTTAATAACACGATCATTAAACCAGACAAAGAAGAGGAGAATAGGACCCCCAGGAGAGGTAGGTGGCAAGATGAACATCATGCTTCTGCTACCATATACACATAGAAGAATGCAGTACAGCTAGCTAACAGTTAGCTATCTCTACAAACCCAAAACAGGCTGCTGCTGATCACTGTCTAGCGCACCTTTGTCGTGTCTCATCATGTGAATTCGCTTCCATTTTACTTTGCTAGCCTGTGAAGTTTAACAGTATATAATGTTATTACCTATAACATAGGCGTAAGTTGTTTAACAATGTCCACAATCTGCCCACACTTGCAGCAAAGCTAACGTTGTAGTTTTCCAGACCTGGGGCAAAGCAAATATAGCTGTCTGTATGTTGTGTTCAGTCTTTTTTCTTGTCCCCATATGATTGTCCCCTCGCCTGTCTGTCAGGTAGAGCCCGAAAAGTATAGGTACGCTTTAATAGGCATGCCTATGATGATGATGATGATGAATGAATGATTGTCTTAATTGGTGTATGGTTGATTTTGTTGACTATGAATGGATTTAGGATGTTGGACAGACAAAATGAAAACACACACACACACACACACACACACACACACACACACACACACACACACACACACACACACACACACACACACACACACACACACAGCCATTGGCAGTGTGATGGATAGGTTGAGGCATACAGTAAGTGACCAAGTGTCTACAATAATTGCAGTAGTGTGTATTCATATCTTTGTCTAATCCTCGTTGTGCGTCCCTAATCATATACAGCATAGTGGCAATGAAAATAGCAAATCTCTAAATCTACAGACCATCCCTACTTCCCTAAGACAAAGAGTGTGAAAGAAAAACAGACCGACAGACTACCTGTAAAATGTAACACCTCAGCACATAATTGGCTGAGTGTTTTTTTTATTTATTTTTATTATTATAATCTATTGCATCTAAGCATGTACACTGTACAGTGAGTGCTGTCAATGACAGGGTCTTAGGTTTCTGCTTTATGGAAAATGTCATCACTTTCCGGCACAGAGAGGGTCTGGCGAGGCAGAGCTGTTATTGTGTCTGCTGTCCTAGATACAGTTTACACTGAAGGTCGGCTGTGTGAACACAAGTGTTTGTTTATTAACCACCTCTCATTGAGTTGATCAGCTGCTAAACCACCAGGGTGAGTGAAGTAATTCAACTAATAAGGGAAGTGCCAAACTCTGCATTATTTGTTTAAATTATACATTCTTTGTGTGTTGTGATAATAGTTGTGTGTGTGTGTGTAGTGTTATACAGTACTGCATGTGTACCGTACTACCGTAAGGCTACAACTATAGATTATTTTCTTAGTGATTATTTTCTTGATTACCTTTTTTGATGAATTGAGAAGCTGGTTTTAAAAATATATATATTTTAAACATTTTCTATATCGATGAATCAATTGACCAATTTAGCTGGATTTCATATTTTGTGGCACAATGATGCAACAAATACTGAAAATAGCAAAGCACAGTAGCACACACCCTCACAAAAGCTTTGCATTACAATGTGTTGTGAGCTTGTAGATCTGGAATTTGTATTATTTTTCTTTTTACATTTTGAAATATTTTGCCTATAATAACATGCCCAAAATACTGATAGCTTATTAATCTATTATTTTATTAAATTCATGATTATCGATATTTGTTTTGAATAGATTAAATCTGTTAGTTCGATTAATTTTTGTACCCCTAGTTTACTGTATCTATTAAAGGTCCTGCCCTGTGTTTATCGAGACCACACGGATACAAACTCCTAAACCAATGGATATCAGATCCTAATTCTAGTTTTCTAGTTGTGCCAGCCTGAGCTTGGAAATGGTGAGGAACACACAACACATGAAGCTTGAAGTTGGTTGTGTCTGTGACATGTCACAGAGGGGCATAATGGTGCAGGGGAGAGTTTGCTTGGCCTGCCTGATCCTTAAATAGACCACCGTATCTCTCAGCATTCTACAGCTCTGAATATGATATGGCTCTGGTTGACTTTGTTTATGTCAGTGACTGAGAAGGGATAAACATTCCCTAGTTGTGATTCTTTTCAAGGGAGTAGAGTAGACATAAAACCTTTTCTTGAGACTAGAGCATGTGATTTGCCAAACTCTTAACAAACTGTAGTCGTCGGTGCAGAGATGACTGTCTGCAGTGCAGTCGAGTTCAGGTTTGCGTTCCCACCTCCCACTTCGGAACCAAGTGTTGAATTGCTTTCCTTTTCAGCGGTACCTACTGCTATCACGGACTGTGACCAATATTAATGCCTTCGTGCTAATTCATTTATGACTACTCCAATGATATCCTTAAAATCTTTTGAGATGTAGATTTGTTTGTTTAATTTAGATGGTTCAATCTGGTGAAGTATTTTTCTGCCAAAACAATGTTAAAAGACTAAAGCCTTTGTCCATTTCCTCCCCAGCTGTAAGGTGGCCTGATTGGGGTTTGCCTCTTCCTGGTGTTGCCATGGCGATGCGGGAGTTGGTGGAGGCAGAATGTGGGGGAGCCAATCCCCTCATGAAGTTGACCGGTCACATGACCCAGGAGGGAGGGGCATGGAGGCACCGGTCCACACCCACAGTAAGTCATTGGAATGTAAAAATTAACATAATATGGAATGCAGGGGTTGACAGTGACACTAAGGTCCCAGAGGCACTTGCCCGTCGGGCAAGTACAGGTCATGCTCTACTTGCCCTCAGGTCATGGCAACTTGCCCCCCCCCCAAAATATTTTAATTGTTAATTACCGTTCATTTTAACTTGTATGGACATAATATGGACATAATATATTAGAGTTTTTTTTTTTTTTTTATGAATAAAAACTATACTATAACATGAAAGTAGCCTGCATGGCAAAATGTACACTTATTAGCTCACAGACCCCCAAGACATGCACCACAGAAATTATAGACAGCTCCCAAATATTTTTAAGTTGCACAGTTTTCATCAGGCTTATTAAACTGATAACTAGTGTTAATCTATGAAATTTGCTATTTGATAACAAACTTACAGAGATTGTCTGGTCCTAACTTTACCTTTTGTCCTCTCTTTTCCTTAAGATTGCCCCCACATCCATTGAAATAGCAACTGAAGAAGAGGTTAGTGTTCATTGCAGTCTGTGTTCGATTGATGTTGTTTTCTTTCTTTGTGACAATGTATTCAGTTCGATGATGGAATTTTCTGTGGAATCACAAAAGTATGACTACTACTACTACCGCTACAAAGAGATGTGCTCCACCACCAATATCCATCCAGCTCGTTCCATGGCCAGTTTGCGTTGAGTACAGCATCTTGCAATGGGTCTGGTCCACAAGATTCGATACACCACCAAGATACCCATGTACCTGTCTAAATACTTCCTAAATTAATTTCGCTCCTATGCCACCAAAATGTGGAACGCCCTATCAACAGTCAATAAGACATGTGAATCCCTTGACTCCTTCAAAACCGCTCTCAAAGGGCACCTACGGACGGCTGCAATTCGAAACTGGCCCCCGTAAAACCTGAATCCCCCACCCACCCCTTTTTCCCCTCACTGTATATGTTTTCTTTTTCCCTTTTTTCCTCCTCTATGATGATTTCCTGTTTTTGGCTATATAGAAGAGTATATTTGTACGTCTCTAATTGTTATGATGAATTGAACATGGTGGACCCTATAGTAAACAAGTGTAATGCTTTATGGTGTTGTCCACAGTTAACAGTTTTGTATTGAGTTGTGCTGTGTACTGTAATTATCCAATCTCTTAATAAATTCATCAATCAATCAATCAATCAATCTTTTCAGTTGGTGAATGAGTTCCTGCAGGCCCCTCCACGGCCCCCACACACCTTTGACATGGGCCAGCTCCTGGAGGAGATGCAGCAGATCGACCAGCAGAACTACAGACAGGCTCCACAGAGAGGTTCACTTATAATAATAATAATAATAATAATAATAATAATAATAATAATAATAATAATAATGGATTGCATTTCATAGCGCTTTTCTATGCACTACGTGCTTACTCAAAGCGCTTTACAATAGTCCATTCATTCATACATTGGGAGGTGAAGCGGCGAACAGTTGACGCCAGCGTCCTCACTTCCCACATTCACACACCAATGTGGCAACCACTGGAGGCAAGGTGGGGTTCAGAGTTTTGACCAAGGACACTTCGACATGTGGACGGGAGGAGCCGGGATTAGAACCGCCGGCGCCGACCCACAGATCGCTGGACGACCTGCTCTACCTCCTGAGCCACAGCCGCCCCCATTTATGTATTTTACTGCAGTGGGTCCCAAAGTGGGGTCCGGGGACCCCCAGGGGGTCCCTAGCTAAATTATATTTTGGAACCAAATGGACCCGTTCGGGTCCATTTGGTTCCATTTGTACACTCTCAGAGTTAAATTAACAATTGATTTTACAATATAAATTGGGGGTCCCAGAGATAGAAATGCCATTAAATGGGGGTCCGTAGATTAATGCATGTCAAACTGGGGTCCTTGAAATTTAATCGGGTTGAGAATCACTGCTGGAGCCTAAAATAAATCTTCTCTTATGGGGGTCTCTGGCATATATTTTCTAATGGGGGTACTTGGGCTAATGAGTGTCAATTTGGGGGTACTTGACATGCAAATGTTTGGGAACCACTGTTTTACTGTACTTCCTGGGGATGTAAAACCTGGTGTGGTTTCTCTTTCCTCATTCATCATTTCCTCCAACTATTTCTCCCGCAGTCTGAAACTAGCTGGTTCCTGTTCCAAAGAGGTTGATTTGAGATGGAAGATATGTTATCTGGATACTTTCCAACCCCATCATAAATCAAAATATACTGTAGGTCTTGTTTGGTAATGTTTTACCAACATTACCAACCTAAACGAAGCCTTTACATCCCCTAAATACTAGTCTGACTAACACCAACTGCTTGGTATAGAATCAGAGAGTTGTGATTTGTTAGCTTCAAGATGGAGATGTATCCATCCAACCAGCATAGCATCCGGCACAATCCATTCATTATCTATATAATTACTATGCTGACAAAGTCAAAGGAGCTTTTTTATTTAAAAGATATTTTTGGATCTTCTCTGTCTTCATTTGGTTAGTACAGTTAGACAGTAAACGGGGAGATAGAGACGAAGTGACACCCAACAAAGGTCAATGGGCTCGGGAATCGAACCTGCGACTCCAGCCTGTAGTGCTAGTTCTTCTGTCAAGAGCTGAGTGAGGGAATAAAAACATTTCTGCACTGAAATTTGTTTTATTTTTGAAGGTGGGGTTCGTCACCGATTGGGACTTTACCCTCCTCAGCTCTGATTGTTATTTAAGCTGATATAAAGGGCTCATTAGGGATCCAAAATGGATTTCTGAATTTACTATTATACATATATTGTGGTTTTAATTTCCACAATTTGATTTCTCATATAATTTAAATCTATTAATTGGCAATTCACAATTGCTTAGTAACTGCAGTGATCATCTGCACTTTATACATTCATGCACTCAGTCACCACACTAAATTACTTCATATTATACACTCACTAAGGAGACTAAGGAAACAAGCTGTCAGCTTTTTTGTGTTATCCTGTTGATTATGGTTGGTCAGATGTATGTTATTGTGGCATATGTTCTTTCATAAACAACAAAGCAAATCAATCACTCAATCTAAGCCATAGGATGAACATTGTGTGTTATTCTGAAAGTTTAGGCTTGACAATTATGTCACAGTTATTACATAATCGCCTAATCGCAATTATGTTTTGCATAATCATCAATTGTTTCCAAGTCGAAAAATGTCCATACATTTTCAATAGCAGATCTAAAAGCTTATAACGCGTGTTGTGTAAGCTTTTAGCATTTCTGCTATTATGTAAATTTTTTAATTTGTAATTTGTTAATCGTGACAGCACTAATGTTAGCGCATCATTGCCGTTTGTCTCATTCTGTCTAACTAACAGCTCCAGGTGTGGCAGCGTTGGCTCTGTCTGGGGACTGGTCGGCTGAGTTCCTGTCAGGTGCTGACTCTGCCTCCTCCACGGGTGTGACCGGGCTCGGTGACACAGCCGACGCAGACTGGACAAGAGAGTTTATCGCTGAGGCTGCAGGTAGCTTTGGGTTGCATACGGAGATGAGGCTATCATCTCTTTCTGTTCACAGTTTTCACCTTTTTCCCCAGATTCTCTTTCTCTCTCTCTCTCTCTCTCTCTCACACACACACACACACACACACACACACACACACACACACACACACACACACACACACACGTGCACACACACACCGTAAGTCATTTTAATATAATTTATTTTAAGCGCGACCTATCCCCTGGGGGTGGATTGCACATTCACTTTAACTAGTAAGGCCTTGGTTTAAAGACCGCATACATTTTTCATTCCATTTTGGAATGGAAATGTGATGGTATAAGATAAGTGCTCCACACGTATCAGTTTGGCCCCAGCTTTTGACGAGGTGGGATACGTGGGTGTCTTTCTGTGTTCTTAGATCCTGGCCGCTGGGCAGAAGAGTATCTGGAGCAATCGGAGGAGAAGCTGTGGCTGGGAGACCTGGGAGAAAAGGACCATGAGTGGTGAGGTTCAATATTCTGTAGCTTAATGCCATATGAGCTAATGGGTATGGTGCTGTGTGCATTGGTTCTCTCTTTCTCTTGTGCATGTAACAGGCAGACAAGCACACATATTTTAGTGTCCATCATCCATAAGCCTCCATACGTTTGTGTTTTCCTGGTGGAGAAATCCTCCCTGGAGCCTGCTGGTCCTAGTCCAGGCCTTGAGGCTACATTGGTAAATGGAAAATGGTGCATTTATATAGCACCTTTTATCCAAGGCGCTTTACATAGATTGTGCATTACATTCACCCATACATTCATACACCGATGGCGGCAGAAACCATGCAAGGCACCAACCAGCACATCAGGAGCAATTAGGGGTTCAGTGTCTTGCTCAAGAGTTAGTGTCTTACACTTCGACACTAACTCTGGGGGAGCCCGGGTTCGAACTGGCAACCTTGCGGTTGCCATCCAGCCACTCTACCCCTGAGCCACCGCCTACATTGCAGCTTACCAGACAGTAGCAACTGAAATGGTCCATGTTTGGGGTGGCTGTCTCTTTAATAATCTACTAATCTGATGCTCTAGTCTAGGCCGTCTGCATGACCCTCTGCAGATCACATGCCAAGTGGTGATGCATTATCGGATGATCTCTGCTGTGCCTCTGTAGAAGGTCCATAGGATCTTCTTGGGCTCCAGTATGCCAAATTCCTTCAGCCGTCTGAGGTGAAAGAGGCTTTTGCTTTTGCCCATACTCTTCACCATCTTGCAGTCGACTGAGATATTTGATGTGGAAGAAAAATGCATAAACACACCATAAAATACAATTAAAAAAAAGTGAACGCAAACTAAAACGAAACAAGTCCATCCAGTATAATCACAGAGTGGGAGTCAAGGGAACATACCAAGGGATTAGGAAGCAGAATCTGTATCTGGTCCAACTGCAAAGAGAGAGAAGGCCATACGTGTGGGTGCAGAGGAGAGGACTGAAAGGAAGAGAAGAATAGAGATGGGGCATGCACTGCCAGAAAAAGGCTCTGAGACCTTAAGTATGCTCCCGTTGAATTGATGCTTTTGTTGAGATGCCGCTCTGTGCCTGCAGATGCGATGGTCTTATCTGACGGCGCTAGTCACCGCCGGTCACACTGCCACAGAGGAGCTCCGTCATGATACTCCATGAATAGGAAATGAATGCATGAAGTGCTTGAAATGCTGACGCTCAAATGTCTTTTTTATTTATTTAATTATTTTTCAAGGTTGTGACATTTCATTCCCGCTGAAAGCACATATTGTGGCGCAACGAAGTATTCACTTGCATAATGGTGCACTTAATGGATATCTTAGAACCTGTTTAAGCTGAATCGGTTGTATATCAGCTCCATCTTAGCAGAGAAGTCACATGTGATTCATCCACTACGTTGTCCTATATACTGTACATAACATGACACTACTACTGCAGTGATGAAGGCCTAATAGGCTGAAATGTTACTGCTCAGGCTTTTGCAGCTCATCCAGAACGCCACAGCCTGCCTCCTCACTGGCAAAAAGAAGATGGATCACATTGCTCCTGTTCTGGCCTCCCTTCATTGGCTTCCGGTCCGCTTTAGAATCCATTTGAAGCTTTTAATGTTTGTTTTGAAAGCTAGTAGAAATGGGCTTGCCCCCTAATTCCTTGCAGATCTTCTTCAGGACTACACTACACTGCTGCTGGTTGTGCACACCATAGACATACAGTATACATAGACGTAGACGCCTCTTCCGGCTCTGGGGCGTGTGTTCTCGAAAGGGGGCAAAGCTTTCCCAAGATTCCTTGCGAAGCATAGCGGAAGCATGCCAAGCTTCCGGCGCACTTCCACCCCAGAGTGTAAATTGTTCAACCCTCCCGGCGACACACATGGCTCCAACGAACTGCAGCGGCCAATGAGGCATCTATTTTTGAGTGGCGATGAAGGTGAGGACGCAAATTCTGGCCGGAATGAGATGATGTATGATGATAAGAGCACCCCTCACTTCACACGGGTGTGATTTTTCTTTTAAAATATCTATGGTGCCCACGACCAGGATAAAGACCAGAGGTAATCAAGCCTTTGCTACGGCTGCCTGAAGCTCTGGAATAGCCTGCCTCTTAACATTTGAGCATCCCAGTCTACACTTTCAAATAATTTCTGAAGACATATTTATTTTCTCCTGCCTTTGAGCACACCTGAAACTGACACTGTAGGGCCATAGATCTCACCTCACTGTTTTCGGCTGTGTGTATTTTAACTTCTTGTAACTTCTGTATTCAATGTGTTGTGTATTTTGCTGTGTTACTGTTCTCTTGCTATGTTGTATAGCACGTTGGTTGGCTTCAGTCATTATAAATGTGCTTTATAAATAAAAGTTGAGTTACCATGTCTTGTTTGATGGCCAAAATATATGTATGCTGCGTGCTACCATGCATGTTTGGATGTATTTTGAAGTATATGTTTTGGGTATTTAGCACCGCAGTAAGAGCTTCTTTCTGTGAAGGAGTGTCCACCTCCTCCACTGCAACACAAGAGACGTATTTCTGTCTGGTGGCATCCTTACAGTATATGACTTGGTTTATGAATAACTCTGTCTTCCGTTGATCTGATAGGACTAAAGAGTATCAGCCAGGAGACGAGTTGCAGCAAACGGCAAATGAACTTGTGTCAAAGGTTGATGACCCCAAGTTACAGAACACTGAGGTGAGCTGTGTGTTTTGTGTGTAGCCGACTCCCTCTTACGTATCAATGTCATACCATTTTTAAAACATTTTTACTTAATTTATCACCATACCCACCCCCCCAGTCTTGTCTGCTTTGAGGAGTGCTGTGAGAGTGTATTTTATATTATATTATAGTTTCCTTGAGGTTTCTATCTCTGGCAATCCTCTGGCAAACCTTATTAGCTTTGTGTACTTTAGTGTATGTGTTATGTTATGTTAATGACCTCAGCGTAAATGTCCCCTGGTGATAGTAATGGCCATTATGTTATTGTCATTATTCTTTTGTTTGTTTTGTCCGGTTTCTTCCCCCCCCCCCCCCTCCGCTGTTGTGTAGTTCCTGCGGTTCATTAGGCAGATTGGCGAGGGCAGTGTGACAGTGGAAAACAGAGCAGACAAACAGCTCACAGATAAAGCTCAGGCCACGGAGGCTCAGAACTGGGTGTCCAACCTCAGCCAGGTACGAGACACCTTCCCAACAAGCATGGGCGGCACGCCATTTAACCACGTGAACCCTAGTGCTCTATATTCTGAGCATGTCGTATTAGGCGAACATTCTGCAAAAATAGGAGCACATTTGGCAAAAATAGGCGAACATTTACTGAAAATAGCTGATATACAAGCTCACAATGCGTCACAAAGCGGTAAGCTTGTAGATCAGCTATTTCCCGCAAAGAGATTTGAGAAAAAGGGAGGGGACCAAGTACAGACGCCTGAAGGACAACGGTCAATAAAGTAAAGTATGTAGGGTTTAAGTGACATCTGCAAGGAGGATATGAGTAAATTAACATACCAGTATTCTTAATAATAATCCCGGTAAGTGAAATGATAGCTATGACCACTAGAACAGATATTATACATTTGGAAAGACATGACGCAACAGAGAAACAATATTAAATGGCAACTTTATTGATAGCTTACCTGAATCCTGTCATTGTATTGTGGACAGCAGGGAAAATTCACTTTGCAGCGACTTCTGTGTCTTGAGAACTCTGGAAATGCCTGAATAAAATAGGGTGTCCCTATAAGAAAAGCAATTGCAAAACATTTTTGTAAACGATGTTCAAAAACTGGAGTAAAGTAAGCAAGACATTTATGAAATAATATAAACATAAACACTTAGAAAATTATAATTAACTTCTAAAATCTCACAATGAATTAAACACATGCATGAATCAATATGACAAGTAAAGACCACAGAAATGGATTACAACATCCCAGTTATTTGGAATGGTACTTACCACCACTGAGCATGGGGTGGCTGCAAATGGGAATTCACTGCTGTGGATTCAATCTGGTTTCACTTTCCCACCACCGATGCCACTAATGTACGCCTAGTGACTCACTGCCCCAGTGTCTGATGCTGGGTAATATGACCACAAAAGCAACCACTAGCTTGTAATATGACCTTCCTTACAGCTGCACATTGCAGACAGAGATGGTCCAGTGAGGAATGGATTCTTGTGAATAGGAAATCTTGTCCTTCTATATTTTCATAATATGTCATATGCCTCCTTGATTCCTCATGACATAACTAGGGTCAGGATGAATCACCTAATTTACATTTTTTCCCATTTAGGACTCCCTCAAAAGATGAGATGTTACATGCCAAAGACGGAGCTAAATAGTGAAAACTCATTGAATTCACTCCCAATACTGTTTCTGCTGAGTCTCTGTTCATAGCTGTGGCACCTAGTGCTTTCCTCTAACTGAGACATCTAATCCCCCCCCGCTTTACGTTTGCCTTTGAACTCTTGGCTTCCCGTTCCCTCGATTAACACCTGCCATCCATCTACTCCCGATTGCAACTACTCCGTCCTACTTCCCCTTCCAACGAACCGAACCCTTCACCATTCACTCCACTCTCTTCCTTAAAACATTGCCCCCTTGCGCCTCTGCTGCCAACCCACCCACCCTTTACCCCATCAAACCCTCCTAGTTCCTGGAGGAGACTGGGGGAGGGAGTCTTCCCTTGGAAAGCCAGCAGAGGTGCGCAACCATTGAAAATACTAAGGCTAAACAGGCCGAGCGGTGGGCCAAAGTCTTCGGGCAGGTATGACCACCACTGGTGTCACGGTGCCATACTCGGCCTTGTGGCAGTTCCATGGCAGTTCCATGGCAGTTCCATGGCAGTGCCAAGGGACGTGGCATTCAAACTCGATGTTGGGTTCATGTCACGATTGTAAGATACTTTTTTAAGCGCAGGGTTTTGTTGTGGCTTCTAATTACAGCTTAGTACTGTAACCTCTAGTGCCCAGTACTTGCAACATGGGTGGTAATGTACCATGGTATTTTCTATATAAAACTATAGGGAGATTCAGTAAGCTGCTGTGAAGTTTGCTGATGTGAGAGTGGGGGAAAGGGTGTGGATCTCTGTTTGTTTGGCTTCTCTTTTCTTTTATATTGTCTTCCCTTCCATCCATTTTCCATCTATTTCTTTGCTTGTTTTCCATTCTGAAACTCGTCCTACTATGCTGTTGACTCATACTGGACACCAATAACACTAGTTACAATAGTTATTTTACATTTTGTTCATATTTTGTAGGGTTTTGTTTCTCATAAATACACACTGCCAAAAACGGCAACGACCAAATCCTGCCAAAAGAATAATTTTGTTGCATAAATCATTGAGAATAATTACATTTAAGAATAGCTGATTCGTAAGCAAATAACGGGTATGTAATTTCTTTTAGCCATAATAGTGCAGCTCTATATTGTTCCCGTCAAGGTGTCAGAGGTGTCGGCTGAGGCCTGGGTAGACGAGTTTGCCGCTTCAGGACCAGACTTCCAACAGGCCAAAGCTGCAGTGGAGGTGAGACTAAAACCCAAAGATGCAAATTCAAACAAAGCTTAGATTAGATTCAGTTTTAATTGCATTAGCTATGGTATGTTTACTTTGTACAAGCCATCTAGAACAGGGTTTGTCGGCCATGCGGTCCGGGAACCTAGGGTTATTATAGTTAGCCTGACAGCACACTGCGGGTTCGAGTCCCGTTGTACGGTCTTTGCTGCATGTCTCTCGCCATCTCTCCCCCTGTTTCCTGCCCATCTCTACTACAGTGTGTGTATAAATAACGGCAGAAAAAGGCCCAAATATATCTCAGAAATAATAAAATAAAAACAACAGGGTTTGTCTGTCTGTATGTATCTACTGTATGTCCTTCCCCCACACTTTTGTACTTGCAGGTAAAGTATTTATAAAGATCGACCTAGATTTAAAAAGAATTTTGGAAGTGATTTGGGTTATATGATCAAAGTGACATTTGTGTGTTTGATCCAGAGTGATGTGGACTTCTGGGAGAAGCTACAGCAGGAATGGGAGGAGATGGCCAAGAGAGACGCGGAGAGTCACCCCTGGCTGTCTGACTTTGACCAGCTACTCTCCACTTCCTATGACAAGGTATCCTCAGTTCCTCACTGCCAAACAGATGGATTTGTATTGAATATTCTGCTCAGTGTGCGTGGGTGCATGTGTATTGTTTTTTGGGGGGGCTGATCTCACCTGATTGTTAACACATTGAGAGCCCACGCAAAACTGCCCAAAATCACTTTCACCTAGAAAATCCATTCACATTTTTTATAATTCAGCTGACTGTGGAGACACATGCTGGAACTTTTTACTTTGAAATGTTTTATAGTTTCTGAGTTATTTAATTTAAACGCCAAATGCATTCTCAATGGCGAAAACACAAACTTTGGCACCACGTGTTTTGATTTTTCTGATTTTTTTTTAATAAAAAAAAAATAATAATAATAAAAAAAAATATATATATGTTTATTTATTTATTTTTTCAAAGACGTCCACAGACGTCTTGGGCTATGCACGTGCGGTAATACCCAAGACGTCCACAGACGTTTTGGGCACAAAATGTGTTAAAAGGGGAATTTGCATTTGAATGAGGACATGATGACACACACAATACATGTCCTGAAAAAGATATAATGCTCACAATTTATATGCAATGTCAGTATCTGCGAATTGGTACCTACAACCCAGTAAGTAAGACTATTTTGGTTATAGCAAAGGGCAAAGGCACTTTTCTGTTGTCTTCCTTCATTCAGTGAAATATTTGGGTACCATAGTAACTTGTGGCAAATGGCTCTTCCTTGCACTTACAGTACAATGCTGTGGTAAACCAACTTCTTCTGGCCTAATGTGGCCTCCACTGTTTAACCAATTTGTTGAAAGTACCTCAAGAGTCAATACTGCATGTCTTGTCACCATGCGCTTACCCGCTGACCATGCATGGAACGCCTGTGTAGCACCCTAAAACCACAGCTCCAGTCATTTTATAATAATTAAAAGACATTTCATGGAATCTGAAATGAACTAAACCAGGCTTTGTATATATTCAAGTAGACCAATTTAAAACCGCCTACAAGAAAACATCAGCTCCATGTCTCTCTTGTATTTGTTCCAGGGGTACCAATTTGAAGAGGACAACCCTTACCTGTCCCACCAAGATCCCCTGGCGGAGGGCCTTAAAAGGATGGAGGCCGGGGACATCCCTGGTGCCGTGAGGCTCTTTGAGAGTGCCGTACAGAGAGAACCAGAAAACCAGCTGGTGAGGCACTTTGGGCTTTGGTTTACTTCATGCTATGCTACATGTATGCTCTCCTCTCTTTGCATAGGTGCAAAGGTCACGTCAAACTCCACGCATATTACGTTTCCTATAGCATTAAGCTGACAGATTTATCGGTGAACTTTGGAATGGTATTCTCTCCGATAGTAGTAAGAGTGGCATTTATTGGGTTGATGGCTGCTTTAAAAATGGTTGAGTGCTTTCTCTTTGTTTGCTTCATATTTTATGGCACGTCTCAGAACAATCAATTGTATGCTGTCGTTTTTCTCTTTCTATTGGATTTCAGGCATGGCAATATCTGGGAACCTGTCAAGCAGAGAATGAGCAAGAATTTGCTGCCATCAGTGCCCTCCGAAGGTATGGACGCAGAATTGCTAAAAAGTTTCTAAAAGTTTAAATGGCTTTGAGGAAAAAAACTCAACCACCAAGCTCACAATGCATTGCATGATCATGATGCATTGTTGTGACTGAGTGTGGAGATCTGCTATTTTTGTAGTTTTTGTCAAATTTTAAGATATTTAAAAAATGCTACTGCTAAACAATGTAGGGATGCCAGGTTGAACGTGGTTAAACTGGCACAATAATCTAATGATGTGAACTTGAATTTAAATTCAATATTATTTTCTTTTCCCCCCCTTCATTATCCCCTCCTTTGCAATTGCTGCCCCCTGGTGTCCCCCTGAGTGCATTGCCCCCCACTTTGAAAACCATTGATCTAGATTCTAGAATCTATCAAGAGAGTTTACCCATGTGGGTAATCGTAAGCATAGGTTAATGAATACAGCAATTTCACCACACAATATATTGTGTGGTAAAATACATTTTGGGCAGGAACCCCTTTTGGTGTTTTAAACATTATGTTATAATTTAGCTATTGAAAAATAGCAGATCTACAAGCTCATAGCGCGCCACCGAGTGGCGCGCTATGAACTTGTAGGTCTGCTATTTTTGAAAAATCGTTAATGTGCCTCAAATCTTTCAGAAAATTGTCATGATCTAGAAAACATTTTTTTTTTTTTTTCGAGGTCATGCCTGAATGGGTTAAGTGGGTGTCTGAGTATGCTCGTATTTTGATTGTCTCTCTGCCTCCGTTAGATGTATAGAACTGCAGAATGACAACTTGACTGCTCTGATGGCGCTGGCTGTCAGCTTCACCAATGAATCACTGCACAGGCAGGCCTGTGAGACTCTCCGTGACTGGCTGAGGCACAATCCCAAATACCGCCCTGTTCTGGAGCAGAGCGAACGTGAACGGGAGAAGGATGGTGCCAGAGAGAAGGAGAGAGAAAGATTTGGATCGCTGCTTCCAGAGTGAGTATAATAGAAGAGGGGAGACAAATTGCCTTTAACTCAGATCAGCCAACGCAGGAAAGCTGGAAGTACCCTCACTAAAAACGCCGGGACAACGCTCCACACGTCCCAAACTCTTCTCCCTTCTGGCCCCAAAACTGTGGAATGCACTTCCCGTTGCAATCAGAACTGCAGCATCACTCCCAATCTTCCGCCGTAGTCTGAAAACCCACCTTTTCAGACTCCATCATGGCCCATAGCACTTACCCTACCCCCTTAGATAGATAGCACTTTTTAGACTTAGATAGCATTTGAAACAGACTTATAGCATGTCATGTAGACAGCACAATAATTGCATTGTATATAGTCATAGCACTTCATAGTACATATGTATAGCATAGTATAGTATATATGTATAGTTTATATGTTTAGTTTCATTATATAGATATGTTCTAGTTACGTTCTTAGCTTACGCATGTTTCATGATAAATGCATTTTATATATGTGATGTATCCCCATGCTTTTTTGTTCTTGCCTAATGTAAGTCGCTCTGGATTAAGAGCGTCTGCTAAATGCCTAAATTGTAATTTCATGGTGGTAGACTTTCATTTCATTTATTTATTTCATTTCAGTTATGGTTTTACATGATTATATACATTTTACTTTTTACATAATTATTCCATAACAGAAAAGGAGCAGGAAGAAGATAAATCTTATTGATACCTGCCCCTATCTATCCTATATATAAAAAACATCTAATTGATGCTGCTACCAACCATTAGTTTTACATCACCATGATTACATCAAATAAAAAAAGAGAAAACAAACAAAGACAAGAAGAACATAGAGCTCAACAAGAGAACAAACAAAACAAAGCAAAGCTGAGGGAACAAAATAAAAAAATAAATCTAACCTTCTAATTCATAATTCATCCCTTTTTAAACACTTTCTTAAACTGAAACACTGTTGTACAACTCTTCAACTCCTGGTTTTGTGAATTCCATAACTTTATACCTTTAACAGAAGTGCACATTTGTTTTAGTGTTGTCTGAGCGAACAGATGTTTAAAATCATGTCTTCTTCTATGGTCCTCATCCTCTGAGCTAAACACAATTACTTCTGTAACTGTATTGGCAATGATCTGTTTTTCGCTCTGAACACCACTAATAATGTTCGTAATTCAACCAAGCCTATTGGTGTGTGTGCTCTGAAATCTTCTTTAGAAACAGACAAGATAAAATAGATTCATTAACAAATGGAGGTATTCTACAAATTCTAGATAATAGTTACAAAAATAATGCTACGCAAATACGTTTGGGATATTGGTAGAATGTTGGGTAAAGAATTGGGAAAAGCCCAAATTTTGTTGAAATTGTAATTTATGCTCAACTTTACAAACATTATTGCTGACTCAAAAAAGTTTTTAAAGCTGGAATCCAGAACTGAATAAAACATTTGAACCCATCTGTATGGTACAGTATGTTAATACAATCTCCCATGACCAAGAAGGCCTTCTGAATTGGAAGTGGTAGTATTGACAAGAGTTAACATCCTGGGTAGGACATGAAACGTACAGATTGCAGCTCTTCATCCCTCTCTCTCGTTCTTCCTCAGGTCATTGTTTACTGAGGTCCAGTCTCTGTTCTTGGGTGCGGCTAATGCTGATCCGGCCCGGGTGGACCCACAACTTCAATGTGGCTTGGGGGTCCTCTTCAACCTGAGCGGAGAGTATGACAAGGCCGTGGACTGTTTCACCGCTGCCCTCTCTGTCACGCCACAGGTTGGACTTTTATTTTCTTTTTTACCAATCACAACACACGTTTCAGGCACAGAGAATGTAAACCGATCTGTAAAGCCTCAATGTATCTTCCTTGGGCAGTACTTCCACCATATTCCAGTACTTAGATCTCACCCAGAATGAAGAATACCCAAAATGCCATTCTGCATTCTGTGTTTGTGTACCAGAACAAAGTAGTTAAGGGGCATTGCCAAATACTATTGTTGGCAGCAAAATGGAATATCCTCAGAGCTATTACAGCATTTCTACAGTGTTACTGACTAGTAGTAAGTAGCCTTGCCGAGCCATGAGGCCCATAGGGCAGGAGCCTATCTCCTGTTTCTGTAGCGTGAGGCAGCTTTATGTACAAGTACACCCCCTGGACATGACGCTAGTATGTCGCAGGGACTTACCCCCAATCCAACCCTTGATGCCGAGTGCCAAGCAGGGAGGCACTGGGTCCCATTTTTTTTAGAGTCTTTGGTATGACCTCCCAGTCCCAGGGCGGACACTCAACCACAAGGCCACCGATCTGGTCTACTGACTAGTACTGACAAAAAAAAATCTTTCATTTGTATACAATATACATGCATATACATAGGCATGAATAAGTGAGAAATCTTGACAACCATGTAGTCTTGTGCAAAGGTTAAAATGTAATAGAGCACCAAAGTCCTGACGTCACTCACTCGTCCCCTCGATTCCCCTGGTTCACGGAAGTAATTTCTCTATGGAGAATAACATGGGGTCATCTTAAAATAATATTTCATATAAGCGTTGTGGTCCAAAAATAAACAAGCTGTCTCTGCGTTATTGTCAGGGAGATGTCTCTATCGTTTGCGACCGTCAGTCACTCATATTATGATACAGTTTGTTTCTAGCAAAAATGTAACTAATGCAGTAGCAGTAACATTAGCGTTGATTCGTTGAGTCAGTTCATTCTTCATATCCATATGAGTGCATCCTGGGTGATTTGTTTATTTTTCAAACACAGTTCTTATATGAGGCGATCTAAAATCCCCTTATGGGGATTACAATACAAATAAAAAGTACATGAACCAGGGATTTGAGCCCTCTACCGATATTGATGTCAGACTTCGCTGCTCTATTTAGATAGCATGCTCTTTAGACGCATGCAGGTTCATTGTGTTGACCTGGCATCCTATTGTTTGTATAGTTTCAATGTACAGCTTATTTATTGTCTGATATTATACTGTTTGGTACAGGGGTTCTCAACCCGTGGGTCGCGACCCCTCGGGGGGTCGCCAAATTATTTTGGGGGGGTCCCCAAATAATTAAAAAAAAAAAAAATGTATGCAACTGAATGACTAGAAAATGGAAATGAAGAGTTTACATATAGTACACATAGTACATGCATACACCTTCCCTAATGATAATATCTGGTTTCAGTATTTATTTATGGTGTATTGTCTCTATTATTAAGGTTATTGTAGCAGTCAATTTATATTGGGGGTCGGGAGGGGGCGGGGCGGGGGTCCCGAGTCGTTGCCAAAGCATTTTCGGGGGTCCCCGGCCAAAAACGTTGAGAACCCCTGGTTTAGTAGACTGATGCTAGGTTCTTGGTTTACTTATGATCCTATATTACTAAGGCACTACACTGTCTAACTACATTTGATGTATGTGTTTACCTTACCTCGGTCTTCTAAATGCATAAAAGTTGTAATGGCACTCACTGGCCACACTTTATGGGATTATTGCTGTGCAGCTCTGTACTAACTTGCTACATCTGTGTCAAATGTTCCCTGTGCACATCATAAGCTGTCAATTTTTAATTTAGTGATTTTCCCTGTCTCTTTTCCCTTTTGCTGTCAGGACTACCTTCTGTGGAATAAGCTGGGTGCCACACTGGCCAATGGGAGCCGCTCGGAGGAGGCAGTAGCCGCCTACAGGACAGCATTAGAACTGCAGCCAGGGTTTGTCCGCAGTCGATACAACCTAGGAATCAGCTGTGTCAACCTAGGAGCACACAGGTGAGGGAGATGTGTTAAGTGTGTGTTTTGTGAAGGGGATAACCGCTAAATTCAGCCAGATTATAGTGGTTTCAAGTATACAAATAAATGCATTGTCATCATCTCACTGAGTACATTTTCAATTATACAAATAAATGCATTGTCAACATCTCACTGAGTACATTTTCAATTATACAAATAAATGCATTGTCATCATGTCACTGAGCAAATTTTCATGACACATATTCCTGGTCCTGTTTTTTTTTTTGTTCCAAAATTAATGGGACTGCCTGTTATCTGAATCATCCAGCAGATTCAAACTGAAATTTGTCCATCACACAAATTTAATTTCCCATCCCCTGCTCATCCTGCCTTCTCCTCCCCACGCTCTGCAGGGAGGCTGTGGAGCACTTCCTCGAGGCCTTATCCCTCCAGAGGCAGGCTTCGGGAGACGGCGCCACTCGGGGACCCGGAGGGGCCGCGGCGACCATGATGTCGGACAACATCTGGTCCACCCTGCGCATGGCGCTGAGCATGATGGGCGAGAGCTCTCTGTACACGGCCGCTGACCACCGTGACCTGGACACGTTGCTGGCTCACTTCTTCCAGAGGGAGGTGGAGGGCGGGTCAGATTGAAGAACGGGCACGGCTGAGGACGGGACCGGGAGAGGGCTGATAATATGCGAGTGCTTTCTGTCAGGAACAAAGTGTTTGGCTGAGGTGGAGGAGAAGTGAGTGAGGAGGACGGGAGGAACGGGGATAGAGTTGTAGAGAGATGCTGTACAAGGTGTCTCGGAGTGGATGGAGCTGGAAGAGAGGACAACAAGGGAGGGAGGTGTAGTGAGTGCGTAGGACACTGAATCATCCAGTACACAAAAGGGAATGGATCATGTACTCTCACTGGGTCTCTTCACGTGCATACAATATTCCAGTTACCGTCAATAATCAGGTAAAGGTAATACTTTGACTAAAGGTCAACTTCCCTCCATAGCCTTTGTTCACATGTGATACTGTAGCTGGGTTAGAGAAAAATGGGAAAGATCTTTGGTCTGTTAACCAGGTTAAGCCCGGCCCAATTCTGACTTTACTTTTGTTACGATATGATCAGGCTAACGGGTGTACTCGATAATTGCTATAGTCTGCCTTAAAGGGTTTAAGATAAGATTAGCATGCCTGTAAGTGTACCCGGTGTTAATTAATCACCAAATAGACTGTATCATGGACTCATACTGACATACAGTGAAGGGGCAGTTCACCATCTTAACCGTATCTTCTCTCAAACTTCATCGGAGTTGATTCTCCTAGTAAGGTTTTCTCTACACTCTAGTCTAGAGTCTACTGTTGACTAAGACGGTTTATAGTTAACAGGAGGATATGTGTGAGATTATGCCCAGACTAAATCAAGTGTTTTCTGGTGAAATGCCCTTTTTAAGTGACTCTCATCCAATACGAGAGTATTATTCTCTGGAGAGAAGCCACCAGCAGTAATGGTTAATTTATATTTCTTGTATAACCAATGTTACCAAAAGTAACTGATTTAGCAAGCATCAAACAAAACGCAAGGTTGGAAATCAGTTATGTTCGGCAAGCAACGCGGTCGTATGACAATGTAATAAACTGGGCTCAAGTCTCACTGTGATGGCTGTACACACAAACATATTACCAGTCTATTTCAAAATAGTATTGCAGGTTTCTCTTCTAATTTCCTCCCCTTGCACTGAACTGATCAAAACAAAATGGGCTTAATGAAAGGTAACGTCCATTGATTTCAAGTCTTTTGTAAAATAAGATGAAGGATGATGATGGAGTGTCCTTGTGACTTGAAATTGTATGTAGTAACCTGTGAAAGGGACAGTTTTGTTATAGAACTCATTGCTTTCATAGTCCTTGTTACTGATGGCTGGTAAGTACCATTCTGAACTTTACACACATACAGTAGATTTTTCAAGGTACGATATTACCACTGTGCTTACAATTGAAGGGTTTAATTCCAAAATGCTAGATATCCCAACCATACAAAAAAGTGAATCAGTAGCCAATTTAAATCATACAGTGGATATTTACCTCTAAAATGCATATTTTGCATGCACAGGTCTTTAAGTCAGCTATATCTTTGAAAGTTTGAATATACCATAGTAAATTTTTACCACAACGCTACTAGCATGACTGTTGTAACCACAGTTGTCACATTGTTCCAATCAATGCCAGATATGCGTGTTAATGAAACTCTTCATTTTATAAATGGTGTTCTAAAACGTTAGTGGGATTAAGGCTGGGCCAGGTTCACACTACATGATACTGTATCCACCAGTTGGAAGGGCTGAACTGTCTGCTATGTTTGTTTGTCTTTCTTTTCTGCTCCCAATAATGGTTACAAGGACCACTTCACCACTTTTCAACCTATCTTCATATAATAGGTCCTTGCTAATAATCATGATAAAATGGCAGTATTTATTTTCTACTCAGTCTGTGTCTCATAGGAGGGCTGTGGGCAGTTCAGAAACCCGT
Organism: Electrona antarctica; assembly: GCF_951216825.1. NCBI lineage: Eukaryota > Metazoa > Chordata > Actinopteri > Myctophiformes > Myctophidae > Electrona > Electrona antarctica. Next base: position 14,492,792 of record NC_136811.1, read on the forward strand.
CCACCAGTGACGACATCGTTGAGCAGATTTTTCTTTTTTTAAACAAAAAAAGAACAAAAATTTGATTTTTATTATCGTGAGAACGATGGTTTCCGTTTTCGCATTGCAACTTTTCAGGACTAGAAAGCCTGCAGTTTCTATTAGCTTGGATTCCCTATCGATGCTGTCACTGGTGGACGGGTTTCTGAACTGCCCACAACGCTCCTATGAGATGAGACACAGACTGAGTAGAAAATAATTGTGCCATTTTATCATGATTATTAGTGAGGACCTATTATATGAAGATGGGTTGAAAAGTGGTGAAGTGGTCCTTTAATAGTCGGCATGATGGACTGAGAACCATAAGACCATGTAATTGTCTCTTTTCCAGGCTCCTCTGCTCTTTTACTTTTTTCAATGCTTCTTGTTGTAAGACAATTTGCTTTTATTGTAAAAATAATTCTATCTGCCATATTGTGTATTGTAACATAATTATTGCACTATTACTTTTTTCAAAACTAGTTAACCTAATTGTAATGTTTAATATAATATTCAGCAATAAAGCTCTGATTCCACATGTCTTGTTTTTTTCAAACACTTTCTCCAACAAATTGGTACAGCTCACTTGAATAGAAATGCACCCTTACACTTTTTGCAAGCCTAATTTGTAATTTTATTAGAAATATTATATATATATAAGTCATGTTTTATATTTGTCATGTTATCACAGGTACACTGACAAATGTCTCCTTTGGTGTGTGATAGAAGTGCTCCACTCCCACTATTATGTATTATGATCACGTGGTTTTCAAAATTGCATTTCATAATGTGATAACAGCAGGCTGTTTTGTTTCAAACCCAAACACTTTCAAACGTTATCATTTAAATTACATTTACATATGTCCCTCCCTCTCACTTCCTGAATGTTGTAAACCAATCAGCGCTGGGAGGTGGGTAACTGGAATTCTCAGGAGTACGCTGACTGGTTGGTTTGAAAATAACATGCACAAGAGTTGCCTTTTAAATCTAGTGCTTGACTCAGAGACTGCTTGTGTGTTCTTCTTGTGTGAGGCAGTAGCATAACTTGAGGCAGTTGTCGACTACGTTTTTCTGACTCCGAATACACAAAAGATAACCCGTTTTCAACGTTTTTAAGGTAAGAAGTATTTTTGCTAAATGGTGGACCCTGTTGTAAAGTAAACAAGTGTAATGCTTTATTATGGTTCGTCCACAAGTAGCCTAACAGTTTTAGTATTGACTTGTGTTTTCTTTTGAAATGTACCCATTCTGCATGCCATATTTTGAAATAAAAATTTCAATCAATCAAAACATGGAGGAAAATCTATTCAACCCAAAAGTGCCTGCATCACATTAAAATGTTAAAACGTCGTACCAACTTTTCTGCAGGAGAGCAACTTTACTGCTTTAGCCCGAAGCGTTTGCTAACGGTTAGCATTAAAGATGCTTCGTTGTTGTTAACTGAACGTCGACGGGGCTGACTTTTCATCCATATTTTGCACTAGGTAACTTGTTAAATCCACCATGGGATCCAATCTGTCCAGAGAGAGCACGCTGGCCGTGTCTTCCACGCCAAAACCAGACCCAACAGTACAGCGCATCAGAAATGAGCGACTCGCTCACTTGATTGATCCACGCTCTCCTTCAACGGACATTGGCCGTACACCCATTCAGGTACATTTTTACTTGGCTTGTTGCTATTGCTAAAATATAATTCATATTATCAAGCTAGGTTGTCAACAACACTGCTTCGCTCCGGGAGGTGATTGATTAATACCAGTGAGTATTGTAAAGCCCTGAGATGTTTAATAATAACACACACACAAAAAAATCAGTAATGGGGGTCTCCATGTCTCTCCAGCTCTTTAATAAACAAAACCGCAATCTGTACTCTGCAGTCTGCAAGTATCTCTCTCTCCCGATTACAATTACAATTTAGGCATTTAGCAGACGCTCTTAATCCAGAGCGATTTACATTAAGCAAGAACAAAAAGCATGGGAATACATCACGATTGGATAACATGGGTATCCCGACCTGAAAAGGCTTATTTCTGTTCACTAAAGGAAGGAGAAATGGAGACTCCTGAACAAACACTCCTATAAGAATATAGAGCTATTAACCCTTATTTTAATACATTTCTTCTTCTTTTTTTTAACTCTTTGAAGTTGTGATGATGGTTTGTCTTGTCTGTTACTTTTTGAAATGTAATTATTGAAATGTAATTAATACAATTGTATAAAGTATTTTGGCCTGTGCTTTATTTAGGTTGCTGCAGCTTCTGAAACTTCAAAAGTGGTGACGAATGGATGTGCTCTGCCTTCAGAAGATCCCAGGTCGCCTACAATTGGAATTACCCGTACGCCTGTGAGAGATGACATGCAAGGTATAATTAGCCTAGTGGAAAAACTTTCCAACTTTGTAGAAATGCAGTTTCTACTGACATGTACTGTTTGTAGAGCTTTTGCCATGTGGCACTAAAGCATTTAGTACAGATTGTAACATCTCAACTCTTATCTTGCAGTGACAGTTGGCTCCTTAGCTCGTCGGCTGGGCATCCTTTTTTACAACGAGGCGGCCAGCGTGTCCGTTGCTCCTCCTGGCAGGTTCTCTAAACCATCCAATCTCAATGTAGAGGAGGAAAATCCCATCACTGTGAATGGGGAGCTGGGTTCCATGAAGCCCCTCCTGGCTTGCCAGCCCCCCCAGAACTTTGGCACCATGGCCCAGCATGCTAACCTCCTGAGCACACCAGTCAAGACTCATCCTCTCAGCACGGGTGACATGAGTCCTTTTGTGCTGCTTGAGGACCTCCAAATAGAGGTTGAGGCTGACCTGACCCTGGAGGAGGCGGAAGAGGCCAGAGAGTCACCCGTCCACAAGAGGCTGAGTATGAGCCTGATAACTTGCCATGAAGGGGCAGCTTCATCTCACATATTTGCTGAGGTGCACTGTGACAGTCCATCTCCGGTGGCTGCGGTGGAGACTTCAAGGGTAGGACCTGACCACTCCTACGCCCATGCCTCAGTCACCCATGAGCCTGCATCGCCCCAGTCTCCTGCCCAGCTTGATGTGCCTACAATGACAGAAGTTTCAGTCTCTTCTGAGCAGCTTGAAGAGGCACAGGTGTCTTCCTCCATCGAAACAGAAGAGTCAGACACTGTACCAGAGCCCCTCATGCTTCTTACTACCCCAGCTGATCTTGAGCCCCACACCTCTGTTGCCCTTGAACCCCAAACTACCCCTGCTGCCCTTGAGCCCCACACCTCCGTTGTCCGTGAACCCCAAACTACCCCGGCTGCCCTTGAGCCCCAAGTTACACCTGCTACCCCTGAGCCAATTGTCCCTGAGGCCCAAGCTATTCCTGCTGCCATTGAGCCCCAAATTACACCTGCTACCCCTGAGCCAATTGTCCCTGAGGCCCAAACTACCCCTGCTGCCCTTGAGCCCCACACCTCCGTTGCCCTTGAACCCCAAACTACCCCGTCTGCCCTTGAGCCCCAAATTACACCTGCTACCCCTGAGCCAATTGTCCCCGAGGCCCAAGTTACCCCTGCTGCCCTTGAGCCCCAAATTACACCTGCTACCCCTGAGCCAATTGTCCCCGAGGCCCAAGTTACCCCTGCTGCCCTTGAGCCCCAAATTACACCTGCTACCCCTGAGCCAATTGTCTCTAAGGCCCAAGTTACCCCTGCTGCCCTTGAGCCCCAAGTTACACATGCTACCCCTCAGCCCCAAATTGTCCCTGAGGACCAAGTTACCCCTGCTGTCCTTGAGCCCCAAATTACCCCTGAGGCCCAACCTATGCCCACTACCCTTGAGCTCCAGACTACTGTCACTACTACCCTGAAGCCTCCAGCTGTTGTTGGCCCCACCCCAAGCCCTCAAGAGGTACAGTCCTGTAAGGGTCTCCGCTGCCCCAACCTCAAGACAAAGAGCCCCAGCCAGGTCGTGTTCAAACCACAGTGGCTGGGGAAGGGCTTTGGTGCTACAGGGCTGAGAGCCCGAGGAGTGCAAGCAGGGAGAAGCAAGGGAGGTTCCTCGCCTCTCGCTGTCAGGGTGGCTGTGAAGAATGTGTTCAATGACACGAGGGGACAGTCTACTAAACCCAAGGATAAAGGTGCGTGCAGGAAGTTTCGTGTTTGTGGCTTTGTTTTTTCAATTTGTAACAAATGTGACTGTTGGGGCACGGTCGCACTGACGTTTAATTTCTACCTATTTTCAATGGGAGCAGAGTTTTATATTTTTTTTCTCTCAAATGTAAAATTCCAGTTCGGTGTGACTGTGCCCTTATAATACACTTGATGACCTCTTCATTCCCCAACCTCTGGCTAAACTGTCTGGTGTTCATCCTAAATGAAAATGGCTGAATCAGTGTTGGTAATGCTGATCCTTCTTCCTCCTTCAGGTGAAGGCCGATCCCCACTGCAGATTCTTAAAGAAACTAACTCTCCCAGGGAGCAGTCATCCCAGGTATGCATGCTTATACGTGACTTGATGTGTAATATTTTTTTTGTATTGAAATATTTGGGTAACTGGATGTGTCACCCTATTCAAGTTTACACATGGTGAGGACAAGCAAAATCTAAACTGCTAACATGCATGCACAAATACTAACACATTTGAATTACTAAAACATTGTCATGCACTCTAGAGTTTAGGCTGCCCAGGTAGTACAGCACATTCCAACAAATGTACATGTCCTCCTTAGCAGATTGGCACGTTGAGCACTGGGACATTGCCAATAAACTCTTAAGTTGATGTGTTTCCCCACCTCACACACTCTTTCCTCCTCTCACCTTCTAGATGAAAGTGAAGGTGTCTACCCCAGACAGACAGAGGCTTGGACAGTTGGACCGCAGAACCCTGGCTGTCTCTCTGGACAAGGAGAACAGATGATGCAAATGCTATGCATGGCATGGCACTACAATGTGTACAGAATCCTGCCACTTTAATCTTAAGTCTTTTAAATATGTCATTGTGTAAAGTCATCTTTGTTTGCAGTCTGTTTGTTTTTTGTAAATAAATATAAATGTTCTTTTAATTGTTTCTGGTTCTGCTTTCGTTTGCTTGATTTCAGATTTGATGCTACTTGGCAACAAATGCAGAATTTGTTTTTAATTTGTACAATACCTATTTGTCATGTCATTTTATCCAGGCTATGACTCTGAGGGTGGTTTGAAATGTGTTTTTTTTCTTGTCTACTTTACTACTTGCATACCTTGTAGCCCACAGCAGAGCAACAAAGGATAAAGTCTGTGTATAAATATTACAATAAATGCCTAGGGTACCACTTAAAAACAAATCCAGATAGGAAAAACAACAGTTGGCAGCACGGTGCAGAGTTTTGATATTTCAGTTCGAAGTTATAAAGTACTGATTTTGACATTCTGGGAACTTAAAGTTAAAGGACCACTTTTCAACCTATCTTCATATAACAGGTCCTCACTAATAATCATGATAAAATGGCAAAACATTTTCCTACTCTGTCTCTCATAGGAGGGCTGTTCAGGAACCCGTCCACCAGTGACATCGCATTTTATTTTTTATACAAATGTTTAGATTTTTATCGTGAAGAAGACGATGGCTTCCATTTTCGCATTGCAACCTTTCATGATTAGAAAGCCTGCATTTTCTATTCGCTTGGATTCCCCATTGATGTCACTGGTGGACGGGTTTCTGAACTGCCCACAACCCTCTTATGAGACGGACTAGAAAAAAATGGTGCCATTTTATCATCAGTGAGGACCTAGTATGAAGATAGGTGGTGAAGTGGTCCTTTAAGCACACATAGTAAGATGGATGCTTCAAACATTAAAGGACCATTTAAAATATTAGCACAGAAATGAGTAGATGTGCAGATGCAATACACACTAAGCAGTTGCATGAGATGTTAAACATGTGATGCCTAGCTGTTTTGATGGCTTCTATCAAATGTAGCTTCTATTAATTACCAAGTTGTTACCGAACACTTACTTTGGTCAAACTTGAGATGCAATGTTAACGAGTGAAATTATTTCAGGCAAGAGTCATGTTTAATGAAGAATTCCACATTTATTATAAAGTCTTAAGAAAGGTACTATTGCTTTACTATGGACAGTGTATATCCAATATTAGAAAGGCAGTCCAAAAATCTAGCAAAGAGCTGGTGTAATGTAGACAGTTTTAAGCACATTAGTTTGTGTATACTGTATACATGAACCATCAATGCAGTAGATCAAAATGTTCTGTGCATAAAGGAAAAGGTAAGCTGTTACATACAGACTTGTATTTCTCATGTGCACAGTATCCATTAGCATCAATGCACAAATAGCAGACCTACAAGTTCATAGCGCGCCACTCGGTGGCGCGCTATGAGCTTGTAGATCTGCTATTTGCACAAAGTACATACCAGTACTCATGTTCTCTGGCTGAAAGATGGGTTATCTTTTTTTCTTTCTTCTAAGTGCTCAGTGAACCGTTAAGATCCATTTGATTATCCCATCTGTCAATCCCAACGGTTTACTGAAAGCAGTTTTTATGACTAGCTAGTGGAGAGGGCAGGCAAAGAGATTATCAAACCCCAACTCAGTAAACGTGGTCTATCAAACACACCCACATATATATATATATATAAAAAAACAACAACTCATGAGCACTAACAGACACCTGCAGACTAAATCATCCTAATGTAATTTAGAAAATGTATAGAGAAAGTAAACATAAGGAAATCAAGGGAAATCTACCAAAACTGAAGGAGGAAAAAAAAAAGCTGTTGGAAACGAAATGCTCCATGAAATCTATTTCAACAGATTTTTGTAACTTGTGGTTGATATAAAATGTAACAACACAACTGGTGTGAATTAAGCTACATTGTCTGTAACAGGACATATGTATATTTAACTCTAGTCTCAACCAATCTCTACCATTTCCATTTGGCAACTGTTCTCATCGGGCTTTCCTCCCAATTGCTACAAGAAATGAACATCTTAATCAACTGGATTGGATTTGAACCAACATAAAATCACCACTGAGGATAAACCTGGTATTTGCCCCCTATAACTTGAGAAGTAGGTGTGAGAAAGATGTAGTAGAGTGAAGAGAATCTTCCCCTTAAATTATGACCCTTCTCGGACATTTGAAATAGGACTTGGCACAAGTCGCACAACAAAAACACCTCCTACTCCAATCCAATTCTTCCCTCTTCTATAACTCCCACCCCCACAAACCCCTTTACCACCAACCCTCCCCATGCCAAACTATCTTCTCCGCCCGCTGGTGGACAACCAGTCCTTAGTTCCATATCTTCAGGAAGTTGTCCCAGGATCCTGTGCAGATAGCATTTCCGTCCATATTCATTCCGATGCAACTCACCCTGTTGTCATGACCAGAAAAGGTCCCTGGAGTAGAATATCAGCAGAGATAAAATGGACAAGAGATGAGGAGGGTGCAGTGTAATAATCTAATATTATTTGGTTCTTCAACACTCCAATTCAATATCATTTTGAAAAGACATTTTCAATACTATTGCTATGTTGGACAAAAGCATGTCCAAATGCTTTGACATAAATTATGTCCTAATGTATGGTCTATTTAATATTTTCACCTTCTGAATAATTTATCAAATTAGAATATATTTGATGTCCTTTGTAACCTTCTCTGTAAGTCCTCTGATTTCCTCAGGAAAAAAGCTCATGAACCACATTGTTAGCTCAATCCAGCTCCTATCAACATTTAAGCTAAATATATCTTTAAAATATTTTATTTTGAATTTTTTCTCCTCTCAGTTTCCCCATGTTTACTCACCAACTTTCTCGGCCTTCAGCGTGTCCCAGATGCTGACATTGAAGTCGTCATAGCCAACTATTATCAGCCGTCCGGAGATGGATGCACACAGGGAGGTCACAGCGCTCATGTTGGCTGTGTCCTGGTAGGTGATGAGCTCTTGATCAGCCCGCAGATCATACAGCTTACAGGCGCAATCATCTGAGCCGGTGATCACTGCGTTACCATTGGGGAAGAACTTGTGGGGGAGAGGGAGAACAAAGGGACAAACAAAAACAAATATTATGTACTGAAGCAGGTTATTGTGGTGTGCATGGAGGACAATTATGCCTGATATAATCTAATTGAACTAGGACAAGGTGTGATAAACGCCGGAATGTGCACCTTTTTGTACAAGAATTGCTTGTCTAGTCTAGTGCTCTCAAGCTGAATGTTTTCAGCTTGAGACCAAAAAGATTTGATGTCTACGTATACAATTTAAATGAATAACTGAAGCCCTATTTCAAAAATAGTGAAAATAGCCGCATGCATTGTGAGTTTGTAGATCTGCTATTTTCACTAGGCCTACGTTTTCTTTGTCTCTCGCTCTCTTTTTTATGTATGGGAAAAACATTTTTGTGGAATGTTTCTATAATAAAAAAGGGCCGATCCATGCACACCAAAGAGATTAAAGACAGGTGCATATAGGACAAATGGAAGGTCCAAATGCATACAAAGTAAGAGACCTGCTGGCCAGCGGGCGCACACTGTCCACGTCTTTTTACTTTCATCAGGACAAAGTTCGGAAAACGTACAAACGTAAATAAATAATAATAAAACAAAATGTAGGAAACCTAAAAGGAAAAACAAGGGGGATATTTACTTTCAAAAATTGGGTCTCTGTGACCCCAAAATTGGTCCCGAGCCATTGTTTGGGCAACACACACTATGCCAATTTTTAAACTCGAGTACATCTTATGCAACAGTGTCAGTGTCTTTCTTATGCAACACCAAACTCATAATCCAAATGTACCATTCAATTCAATCCACCCACACAACTATAACGACAAAAGTGGTGAATTAAATGGCCATTAAGGAATCCCTCCTACTGTCTGTCCCTCTATAAAAAATATAAAATAAAGGCGAAAGCCGCAAAAAACCCATTTAAAAAAAATAAAATAAAAGGCATCATATCTGATTTCTATGTTAGTAGAATTCTCTCTTGAAACCTCTGAGTCTAGATTCAATGCATGGAAGTCTGATTTACAAGAGGAATTGACAATGGAAGAGTGGAGCACAGCCTGTACAGGCTGTGCTCCACTCTTCCATTATGGAGGCTCAATCTCAGACGGGTAACACTTGGTTAAAAGTATTGCAATATAATTGGCTGATGAGGGTGTATATCACACCAGAGAAACTAAATCATTTTAGTGCAGATATTCCAGATAGCCTACTTGTATCAGATGTGGAAATGACAAAGGTTCACTTTCCATTGTTTGTGGGCATGCCCAAGAGTGAAAGAATTCTGGGAAGATGTAAGGAGGGAGATTCAGAAGATATTATTGATAAATGTTGAGCTTGACCCAAAACGTTTTCTATTACGTTTTCTATTACGTTTTTTTGTTGTTGTCATGTATTGTTCTGTTGTACTGTTTGTGGGGGGAAAATAAAATGCAATAAACAACTAAATAAAAAACAACAAAAAATGCCATTAGGGGTGCGTTCGGAAATTCGCACTTGAGCGCACTGGTGTGCCCTCTTCTCGTTCGTTTATTCAGTGCACTGGGTGGGTCGAAAATCTGGTGTGCTGTGCACCGGGTGTGCTGTGTGCCCGCACTGACCGACCCTACTCAGAAGTTGGGGTTGTTCTGTGTGTGAGGGCGAATGCTAACGCCAGGGCTCCACCGGACGCGTTGCGTTGCGTCTGCGTCGCGTCAAAAAACGCACCGGTTCAATTTTAATGCACGCGTCGCGTCTCCGTCAACGCGGGCAGTGGAGCCACCCTTCATTGATTAAAAAGGGAACATTCCCTGACGGTGACGGAGACGCGACGCTGACGCGCCCGGTGAAGCATTCATATACTAAATCATCACCATACAAGTGTTCATCATTTACCTTGGCCCATGTTTTAACTGGGCCTGGTCGTTCGTAAATAAGCCACACTCTGTGCGCTCTGTGACGTGACCGCCCAGCACACTCAAAAAACTGAGCACATTCCCGGTGCGCGTATCTGAACGCACCCTATGTCGCCTATGCCTGATTTACAGTAGTACAAAACAATACAATAGTAGATCTAAATAAGTGGATCTACAAGCTCTCAATATGTCGCACCGCAACGGGTTGGGAGCTTCTAGATCTGCTATTTTCGGTGCCCACGTGAAAAACGTAGGCTTTAGGAGAAAAGGTGACATCCTCTCCTTCCCTCACCCCAATGGCATTGATGTCACTCTCATGTCCTGGAAATGTGTTTCTACATTGGTTCTCTCTGATGTCCCACAGCTTGGCTGTGAAGTCACACGCCCCAGAGATGAAAACATTGTAGTCTGGAGACATGGCCAGCGACATGCAGTCACCTAGGTGACCAGAGAATACAGTCTTCTGTTGTCCTGTCTCAATGTCCCATAGAATACTGGGAGAGAGGGGCACAGGAAGGAAGATATCAATTGTTTGGTTCCAAAATGAGATATCCACTCACTGTTTGAAAACACTTAACACTTACAAAATGAAAAGATACCACAGCATTAAAACAAAGCATCGCATATAGTTTGTATTAATATCCCATAATTCAGTATGGTATATAGACGTTGCTTTTATAATGTATTCTTACCAAGTACAGTCACCTGAGCTGGTGATGATCTCACTGTCGCTAATGAAGCGACAGCAGGACAGGTAACCTGAGCAACACAGAAACATTATATTGAGTAAATGACAATATATTGTGAGTTAATCAGCGATGACAGGCCTGGGCGGCTGGGCCTGACCATGCTGCCATAGGATCTCCCTTCAATAGATACCAGCACATGAATGGTTTGATGAGCATTAAACAATGATAAATAAACCATGTGCCTGTGAACGTTGAATAGTACAGTTGCCAGCTGGTGAATTAATGAGCATTTTGGAATTGTGCCGGGACCCGTGGACCATATCTTGATATGAGGGATTGTAGTTCTAAATTGAATGATTTTGTGGTTGTATGACCGATTCTTTACTCTGTAGTTTTCCTACTGTACCTGTGTGTTCAGCCAGCTCGCGCATGACCTTGACTACGCCGTCCTTGCCCTTGAGGTTGTATATGGAGCACGTGTTGTCCAGGCCTCCACAGGCCACCAGGTTCCCTGAAGGAGCGTAGGCACAAGTCATCACCCAGGACGACTTCAGAGGGATGGCGTTCACCTGTGGACAAACACAGAGATATTTAATCTGTCAGTGTTCAAGCAACACCTCACTGAACCTGAAGGCTAGAATGAAAAAACCAGTGGCGTGCACAGATAGACACTAGGGGGTGCTAGAGCACCCCCTGCCCTTTTGGCAATGTGCCCTTTTGAAAAAAAAAGATTTTTTTTTTCTTCTTTTTTTTTGATTTTTCAAAAATAGCAGACCTACAAGTTCATAGCGCGCCACTCGGTGGCGCGCTATGAGCTTGTAGATCTGCTATTTTTCAATAGCTAAAGCATAACATAATGCTAACACCAAAAGGGGTTCCCGCCCAAAATGGATTAAGGCAACCGGCCGGTTCCACGCGCTGCACAAGGTGCCCTTTTTTAACTTGAGCACCTGCCCCTCTAAATGTCTGTGCACGCCACTGTATAGGACAATGACATCACAAACAATATTGAGAAATCTGCATAGCTGGTAGGTTCATGGGCTCTGCTCTTAAATATTTGTGATGCTATACTGTTGATGATGTATTATCGTGATACCACTTACTATTGGTAATTGTATTGTAACCTAAAGGCAAGTCTACAACTGCATACGATGCTGCCAATGCGCTACAATGTTCCCCTTTTTGCTGAATGCTTGTTGGACCAAAAGTACTTTGGTTCAAGAGTAATTGAATGAAGCTCATATTTTCCGCTGTCTGTTCTGTATACAAATGAGTTTGTTTGGAGACACCAGAGGTTTGTGTTACAACAAACTAATTTGGTTCCACTCCACACTCCAACAGAATTTCAAAGAGATAATTTCCTGTAATAAATGAACAGAGGGGAACTTCCCTAGTGTCTATCAGTGTCTATTTACACGCACGCACGCACGCACGCACGCACGCACGCACGCACGCACACACACACACACACACACACACACACACACTACAATGACAAATTATACTTAAAGACAATAAAGTCACAGTATAACATCCTGTCACCCCCAACCATTGGATCACCAGCTATATCTAATTATATCTATAATCTAATCAGCTGTGGTTATAAATGACCATACATCGAAATCACACCTTTTAGCTACAGTTGCAAGATAGAGCTTTATCTCTATCTCACCTTGTTAGTGGTGATGGTGTCCCAAACAATGAGTTTTCCATCCTGAGAAGCACTGACACACAACCTGGTACAGACAGCAGGACGATGACCAAGGGGCAGAGAGAATGAGAAAGCAGGAGAGAAAGGGAGAATGGTGTTTAGTGAATTCAGCAGTAAATCCCACAAGAGTATATCTGCTGTGATTCCAAATACTACAGTTGGAGGCCATCGATATTGTCCTTTTCTTTTTGTTGAGGTTTGCGTGATCTGCGCAAAAGGACAGTTAACCCATTTTGGGCGGGAACCCCTTTTGGTGTTTTAAACATTATGTTATAATTTAGCTATTGAAAAATAGCAGATCTACAAGCTCATAGCTTGTAGGTCTGCTATTTTTGAAAAATCGTGAAAATATTTATTTCAGAAAACAGAGGATTTAGAAGGATTTTTAAAAATTTTGAGGTCAGGCCTAAATGGGTCAAATGATAAGGGACAATATCGGTGGCACCCAACTGTATATGCTTTGATGTACAGTAGTGCGTAGAGAGGCTCTGGTAATCAGAAGGTCACCGGTTCGCCTCTACGGTCCTGATCTGTGTCGAAGTGTCTCCGAGCAACACACACACACACATACGATAATCTGTAAATGCTCCCCTCTGAGTGATCATCTGAGCAGCCATCAGCTGGGTGCAACTGAAAACTGTGGAAAATGTCCTCCGTGGGATTAAAAAGTTCATCTAAGTCGTCTGTCTTTTAATAACGCCCGCACCCCACTGACATCATTTTATTGACATCACAGACTGGCCTCCAAGTATTTTGGGCCTTCACTGCATTTATAGCAACTCTCTCTAATCTGTATAAGCCCCGTGTTCACATCAGAGTGCAAGCGCAGAGTGCAAGGCACCAACCTGCTTGTCGGGAGGAGTTAAAGGGGAAAACCACCCATTTTCAACATTTTACTATGTCATTAATATACCTTAGAGCTGTTGTGTGGAAATAATAAAAAAAGTCCCCCCATTCTGTGTATATTAATGACATAGTAAAATGTTGAAAATGAGTGGAATGCCCCTTTAAGGGTTCATCTACTTATGTGTAATGCTACTTTACAAAACCGCCGCGCTGTGTGACTATTCCCTACTCTTCATTCGTCCAAATAAAACAGCAGTGTGATCACTGCACACATCCAATTATCCAATTAGAACTCTCTCCATGATGTATGACCTGTAGTTACCTGTATCACAGTGCGCCGCTTTATATCTGACACACAAGTCATCTGGATGGTGTCTAGATATGATTAATTTTGATAACAGTTAAAGCGAGATTTGTTTGAAATTGACGTATGAAGGAGTAAACCATTTGATGGAGGTTGTAAAAGTACACAAACAGGGTCACACTGCACACTGCTGCCTCACAGCTAGAAGGTCCTGGGATCAAACCCAACTGGGGCAGACTCTCTGTGAGCCGTTTGCACCATGGTGTTCAGATGGGTTTCCTCCAAAGACATACATGTCGGCAGTGCCGAATGTTTTGTATATAATCACCCTAATAAAACTAAATATACAATAATATCACAAATATCACTTGAATTGGAATGCAATACTTGTTTTGGGGGCCCTCCCAGTCGGAGGCCCATGGCCTGCAGCCCACCCTAGCCCAGTGGTAAATCCGGCCCTGCATGTTGGGGACAGTACGTGCCCCTAACCAAGGCCCGGACCATATAGAGCAGGAACTGGTCCCTGCAGTGCTGCTCGGTGGTGCTGCTCAGTGGCTTACTTTGGGTCGGTGGCGCACCAGTGCATGGCGTAGATCTTGGCCAGGTGGCCCCTTAGTGTCTTCCTGGGTTTAGGTGCCAGTTTTGCCACCATCTGCACACCACCTGATGTTTCCTGTAGTGTGGTGTCCAGGAATGTCTTACGGTGTTCCTAGAGAGTACACACACCAATCTTGATTATTATTATCAATATTGATCTTGGCTGCCATACTAAATGCGTACAACAGCAACTATGTTTGGTGTATTTAAGGGTAATGGGGTTATGAATAATGTTTTAGGAGGGAGTGGAGAGATAAGATGTCATCAAATGATGAATGCATTGACATTATAGAGATTGACCCAGGAACGCATTCAGGTATTGAAATACACAGCGATTAAAATATATATCATCGCTACCGGCCAGAAACCTTGTATCTCAATTTCATGCTTTTTAGTTTTTTTCTTTACATAAATGAATGCCCAGACAAATTCAGAAACGGGTCTCATGGTCGCAGCTTACGTATTTCCTGTAGGCGGACTCGACGTAGCTGCGGGGTTTAAACCCTCACCAGGCGCACCTCTTCTACTACAGTGAACGGTAGAGTGACTGATGTTAGTCTGCCTCAAACGTTACTCTTTTACCTGCTTTTTACTAACACTAACATTACAAAGATGCCCAGAACATCGAGATGAACCATGTAAATGCTTAGTATGAGGTATAAAGTACGGCAGCGAAACAGAACGATTGGGTATTGGGTAAGACTGACGTTATGTATGTTTCAGGACCTTTCACTGCTTCGTCTCAACCATTACTCAATGGCTCTGGTCTCAGCTACCGCTGTGGATATTTCGACATTCCGTTTTTATTTATTTTTGAATGTTGCCACTACTGTTGGAGCAGCCATAAACTACACAGGTTCATCTCGATGTTCTGGGCATCTTTGTAATGTTAGTGTTAGTAAAAAGCAGGTAAAAGAGTAACGTTTGAGGCAGACTAACATACCGTTCATTGTAGTAGAAGAGATGCGCCTGCTGAGGGTTCAAACCCCGCAGCTACGTCGAGTCCGCCTACAGGAAATACGTAAGCTACGACCATGAGACCCGTTTTAGAATTCGTCTATAGTCCAGCAGCCTTGTGATGAGGTCAGCACATTTTGGGCACATTTGAGCAAGTGGCTATGGCCGTTTTTAGCCCAAGGAGTGTTTTTTGTGCAAAACCAATGCTTGGAATGGATTCAGAATCATGAAAACCCCCTAGTTTGACATGTCACATGCTACATAAAGCATAATGACATTTTGAAAATCTTGCCTTATAGGTTGTTAATGGTATGGTCACATATATCCCCCTATAAAAAAAAGCTCAATACCGACAGCCGGTCAGCAAGTGGATTCATGAATGTATATAGACAATATGTTAGGCCAATAAAAAAACTATAGGCAAATTTCCCACTTTAAACAAAAGAAGCCTGTTGACTACCGGACTACTATTTTATAGGAGGAGAGGACACTGGAGCAGCACGGACATTTTAAGCCTTTTATTAGCTAGTATACAAAAACGACTAACGGCTATTTAAAAAAAAACACACCCATGTGAAGTGAGGTGCGCTCTTACCATCATACATCATCATTATTTGTCACATTCCGTGCTCAACCAATCAAATCATCACAAATGTCATTCCGGCAATCACAATTTGCGTCTTCGCTTTTCTGTCCTCACTTTTGTCTTCAATTGTTTGTTTACACAAACACGAAAAGCTGGGCATATATAGCCCTCAAACAAGAAAGAAAAAAAGTCATGCCCAAAATAGGGATGCAGGTTGAATGTGAAAAGTATCAACAAGAGCTTGTGACTAAATAATAACTATACGAATATGAATATAACTGCGGCCGACACCGACAATATATTGACTGGGAAAGTTGTTAAATGTTATGTCATTATTAATGATAATGGCTTGGCCTACTGACTACTATCTGTTCTTTGATGTTTTCTGCCTCCTTTCGCAGTTCCTCCAATTCCTTTGCCTCGGCCATGGTAACGTTTGTCAGGCACTGTCACCAATGGAGACAGATTGCAGGCAAGGTGATGTAATCCTGAAATGAAGAGGGGGAGGACAAAAAAAGAAAGACAAAAGAAAATATTAACTTTTTGAATTAACTTTTCCCAATTTGTGATTTGTACTCTAATTATTATTCGATTACAAAAAAAGAGATGATTCTACCCTTAGCTCTTGGGAGAATTTTCCACTTATTTTCTTGCAGAATGACAGGTTTGTTGGTTTAGCATTATGGCTCTGACCCTTGCATTTCTGGTTTGCTTGTTGTAATGTTGGTGTAGCCTATACTTCTTAACTGAAGCAATTTTCCTACTAATGCCTGATATACAAAGGTTACATCACTGGCTGCCTCATATGGAATTTTACCTGCATGTACCTGAAGACTTGTACCCTCTCTAGCTTTGATCTTTGCTTCTCAACGAAGCTCTGTTTTGCAATTCAAATTGGTCCTCAACTGCTTTGCAGACCTTCGCAAACATGCACATACAGTATAGCCATACACACAAAAATGCATTTGTTGTTTGAATGAAAACACATTGTAAATGCAATTCAGTATGTCCGGTCATAGTATAGTATAGTCCATAATCACTATACTCACAAAACTATCATTTCACATCAATTCACATCGTCACATCGTCGTCGTCGTCCCCCCCATGTCAAGTTGTCTGTGCCTACCACCTCTCCAAAAAGCTCTTACTGTTGATGGCTTTGGCTATTGAATTTGGCAATGTCAGGATTAATTGAACAACGTTTAACAATCAACCAATCACCTAATGGACAAAGTCATACAGTGTGACAAATGGCAAATGCCCTGCGATTCTAAAGGGTGGCAGTGGCGGCAGGAGGTAAAAGAGCCACCTTCTGTTTGATTCCCGGCTCCCCCCCTGGCTCAAGTGTCCTTGAGCAAACACTGAACCCCTAACTGGTCCCAGTGAGCAGGTGACAATGAACTTGAACCTCTAACTGCTCCCAATGAGCAGGTGACAATGAACTTGAACCTCTAACTGCTCCCAATGAGCAGGTGACAATGAACTTTTAACTCCTAACTGCTCCCAATGAGCAGGTGACAATGAGCTGCTCCCACAGGTGCATGGTTACCACCACTGTCTGTGTGAATGGGTGAATGTAAAGCACATTGTAATGCACTTTAATCACCTAACCACTTAAGCCCCAGCATCCGTATTGTGGGGAAAGCATTCGCAGTGCGACTATTAACAGAAAACAGAAAATACACTAGTATAGAGCCCTGAGGCACTCCGCTCAACCATAATGGGTGGTTAATGGACAAATTAATACAGTTCGACAAACGCAATGCCAGCAAATTGTGAGAGATACTCAACTTTGTGAGGTACAATCTCGACAATGCTGCACAGTTGACTTTGATGACACAACTGATTCAGGACGCATTGGTAGCCTACTTTAAACAGAATGATTTCAGAATGAGATTATGCTCATGACTTCATTATCAAAGAAATGCATTATAACCACCGCAATAGCACATTATCTTATGCTCGAACAATTTGCATTTGCTGATTGCTATCAATTGTTATGATGCTATTTCCTTTATCTTACCTTGAGAGCTGATAGGTTGGAATATTTTCCTTGATCTTATTGTAAGTGAGCAATCTATCTATCTCTCTATCCCTCTATCCCTCTCTCTATCCCTCTCTCTCTCTCTCTCTATCCCTCTCTCTCTCTCTCTCTCTCTCTCTCTCTTTCTATTTGAATGTCCCATGCAGGCAAAATGCATGACCATGTGTATTTGCCTCTAATTTGTTTGAAAAGAAGAGGAGTGGAAGCTTTGTGATGGAGGAGAGAAGGATTCTGTGGAATAAAGACATTTGATTTTGCAGTCATTGCTGGGAGACCTATTTTCTATCTAACTAAGATACTTTTAGTTTGATTTCCGGCCAGCATGGAAGAAAGAGATTTGCTTTCTCAACATTCTGCATAACCAGTTGAATCATAGTGTCCATATTCTGAGGTCAACATTTGGAAAAAAATAGAAAATACAAGCTCACAACATTTCACGACACGTTGTGAGCTTGTGGATCTCGTAGTTTCAGTGAATATTTTTAGTGTAGAAGGACAAAATGTCGGGGCCCAAATAATAATAATAATATAATAATAAGCTTTATTTATATAGCACCTTTCAAAACAGCGTTACAAAGTGCTTTACAACAAAGGAACAATACAAGAAAACAGCACACAAAGCAGGAAAATTTAAAACAAAATGCAAATACCAACAATTATGTACGAAATAGTAGTAAGCTAAAGCAGAGATAAACACAATCAAGGAAGATTAGGGTAAAAAGCTAGTCTAGAATAATGAGTTTTTAGTAGGGATTTAAAACGTGGAACCGACTCAGCGAGCCTGATTTCCAGGGGGAGCGCGTTCCAGAGGGTGGGGGCCCTAAAGGCAAAGGCTGTGCACCCAGTTTTGTTCAGGGGCCCCTTTGGTAGGGCAAGGTGTGCCTGATTGGAGGATCTGAGACTGCGAGTTGGTATGTAGGGGGGCAACAGGTCTGAAATATAGGCTGGAGCGAGACCTAGCCTGGCTTTACATGTGGTGAGTAATATTTTAAATTGTATTCTAAATTCAACCGGGAGCCAGTGCAGGGATGCTAAGATAGGTGTGATGTGATCGTATTTTCCTGAACCGGTTAAGAGACGGGCGGCAGCATTCTGGACTAATTGGAGACTGTGGATGGATTTTTTGGAGAGACCGGAGTAGAGAGAGTTAGTCTAGGGTTGTCTAGGCGGGAGAAGATGAAGGCATGAACTACTTTTGTTAAGTCGGAGGTGGTGAGGGATGATTTCATTTTTGGTGGTTATATGAGGTTGGAATGTGAGGTCTGGGTCAAAGATGACACCTAGGTTTCTAACAGTGGGTTTTAAGTTGGGATGTAGTGGGCCAGGGTTGTTTTCAATTTGGGCTCTGGCGAGGGGGAGCCAAACACTAAGACCTCTGATTTATTGTCATTAAGCTGAAGGAAGTTGTTTAGCATCCAGTTTTTAATGTCTATTAGGCCGTTATGAAGGGTGGCTACACTGTTTTTGTTGTCCGGGGTTTTTGGTAGGTAAAGTTGTGTGTCGTTGGCGTAACAATGGAACTGGATGTCGTAGCTGCGGATTATTTAAAAGGGTACTTTGAAAAACAAAGAAGGGTCCCGCACACAAAACTTGCCAAAAATGTTGCTCTTTATTCGCTGCGGATTATATCACCAAGGGGGAGCATATATAGGGAGAAGAGTATGGGGCCGAGGATCAAGCCTTGGGGGACCACACAATGTAGGGGGGATTGGGATGAAGACACCTCACCGATAGCTACCGAGAAGTGTCTGTCGGTTAGATAGGAAGTGAACCAACACAGTGCCACACCAGAAATACCCACGACTGTCTCTAAACCGTTTAGGAGAACAGCGTGGTCGATGGTGTCAAAGGCAGCTGTTAGGT
Organism: Electrona antarctica; assembly: GCF_951216825.1. NCBI lineage: Eukaryota > Metazoa > Chordata > Actinopteri > Myctophiformes > Myctophidae > Electrona > Electrona antarctica. Next base: position 14,512,262 of record NC_136811.1, read on the forward strand.
CCAACAGCATGAGGATAAAACAACTACCGAGCCAGTGGAGAGCAGCAGGTAATTTGACACCTTCAGGAGGGCTGTTTCAGTGCTATGCATGGGACGGAAGCCGGAATGGAATTTTTCGAAGATATTGTTATTGCTGAGGTGATTCGTGAGTTGACTAAAAACGACCTTTTCGAGATGGGTCTATAGTTGTTCATTGCGGAGGGATCTAAATAGGTTTTTTTAAGCAGAGGAGTGACTATGGCGGATTTGAAAAATGAGGGAACAGAACCGGAGACCAAGGAGTTGTTGACTAGTGACACAATGTGGGGACCAACCGATGGTAGTAACTCCTTCAGGAGACAGGTGGGAATGATGTCTAAATTACATGAGGTAGATTTCATTTGGGAAGATTTCATTATATAGCCCTGGGGGAGTTTGATCAAATGAGAGTTAAGTATCTTGCTAAGGGCATTTGGGCCAGATAGCCTACGTGGCTTCAATAGGAATCAAACCTGGCTGGGACCTTTTGTTTTGAAATGAGAACTTTAACCCAGGGCTGGCCATAGATGCCATAATCTCCACTATGAGCCATTAGTTCAATTCAATCAACACACATGGGAAATTTAGATAAAGTTCTATCACTTATGGAGAAATCTGACTGCTGTTGTTCAGGTAAGTAAGTAGCCTTGCCGAGCCATGAGGCCCATAGGGCAGGAGCCTATCTCCTGTTTCTGTAGCGTGAGGCAGATTGATGTACAAGTACACCCCCTGGACATGACGCTAGTATGTCGCAGGGACTTACCCCCAATCCAACCCTTGATGCTGAGTGTCGAGCAGGGAGGCACTGGGTCCCATTTTTTAGAGTCTTTGGTATGACCCGGCCGGGGATTGAACCCCGACCTCCCAGTCACAGGGCGGACACTCTAACCACAAGGCCACTGAGCTGGTTGTTCAGGTGACTCACCTTAATTGGCTTTTAATACAAAGGCCCAATATTTATTCGCCATTTGAGCCACGGACCACCATGCGATGACATTTAGCCTCTCAGACCCATGACTCATGAATATTTTGGATAGGATTTTCCATGCTGTATTGATGTTGGTACCATTAGGAGAGATAACAGGCAAACATTGATCAAAATAACAATTCTTCTACATTCTCTAATTGTGTAGACATTATAAATTAAGTAATGCAGATGTTTAACAATTGCACTCATTTGGTTTCATTTCACACTCTCAAGAGTTCAAGCCTCAAAGGGTCCATTTGGTTACCAGCTTTCCATCATTTAGCTGGGGACCACCTGGAATCCCGTCAAGGACCACTGGTTAAAAACCATGGTTTTAAACGGTGATGCAGCACTCTTGCCATTCTGTCCCTCATGGGACTGCCTTTGTCGTGTGATTAAAATGCCCGCCCGCGTGGGGATGGGAGGGGGGGGGGGGGGGTGTGTGGCTGCCTGCTGAATGGAACATTAACGCAGCCAGAGACAGACAAAGCTAGAGAGAGAGATAGATAGATAGAGAGAGAGAGAGAGAGAGAGAGAGAGAGAGAGAGAGAGAGAGAGAGAGAGAGAGAGAGAGAGAGAGAGAGAGAGAGAGAGAGAGAGAGAGGGAGGGAGGGAGAGGGAAGAGTAGTGGGAGGGGTCTATGGGGAAGTGAGATGCTGTAGAGTGGTGGAGAGATTTAAATCCGAGTGGCTGAGATTTTAAGGGAGGCCTTTTGGATCAAATCTGCTCTCATCCGATTACTGACTGCTCTTTGCATCTGGATAAGAGACAGAGAGAGAAAGAGGGACGAAAGGAGGGAGGTGGGGGAGATAGAGGGATGAAAACAAGGGAGGGGCAGATGGAGGAGGGAGGGAGGGAGGGAGAGGGGGCAGATAGAGAGAAGGGATAGGGTGATGGAGGGGTGAGTATGAGGTTGCGAGAGGTGGCACTGTGTGGAAATGGAAGACGGGATGTATTAGGGATGTGCCCTGTCCCTGTGGTTTGAAACCGAATGCCCTCATCTACTGTATCAATTAAGTCTTAAATATCCTGCCTCCTTTGGCCAAGTTGAAAGGAAAAAAGTCACAAATCCCCAAATCCTTCACGCAATAAGGATTATTAGATCAAATAGGTTGATGGACTTTTCTCTTTTAAGCTCTTATCTGCTTGGTTTCACATAATAAATGGAAATAATAAACTGGAACACTAGGGCTATCAAATAGTACAATAAGAATTTACAAATTGTTTCATCATACAGATGGTGTCAATACAATATTAAGAATTACAATAACTCATGAATGAAGGAAGCATGAGTTCAAGTCTGTTGCTCTCCCCAGGTTGGCGGAGGGTGTGTAGAGCCCTTGATCACATTAGATAATTGACACAGGGGTGAAAATGGGTTACAAAATCGTGGGATAAAAATTATAAAAAAAGAAAAAAAGAATTAGAATAACCTAAACAAAAGCTTATCATTCACACAAATCCCTCTGCGGTGTCACATTACATAAAAAAATATAACAAGTTAAGTTGGAGTAAGGGGAATTATTCCATCACCTCAGAGTTAAACAGAGTTAAACCAAGTCAAGTTAATGATAATGATAATGAATACAGGTATGGGTTGTACACTTCACTCTCCAAGGTGTCATGGCACCTCATGAAGGTGCCGGGAAAAAAGAAAACCCTGAAAAATTAATCAACATGTTGTTTTTTGTTTTCATATGGAGATAAAATCATTAATTGATTTATGACCGATACTTGATGCAATTTGTGTGCGCTCTTCAACTGAATTAATTACACCTGATCTTGACTTGATACAAAAGTTGTTCAACCTGGGAATTGAATGGTCCTTAAGAATCGTGTTGACGTCTAAGATAAATTCCTCATGAATTCTGTTAAATCAAGCGAAACCCTTACAATTGTGCCCGTCCAATGAGCACGTCCCAACGAAAAAGCAGCATCACATACACGTTGAAAGCAATTATAGTCTTATAAACATCTACAACACTCACTCACCAATGTGTGGAAGTCCTCTTGTGTAGTTTTCACTACTTCCTTCAGCAGGCCTGCGTTTGCTGTTGTAAAGTTCACCTCCTCTTGTACAACACTTTCTCTCGTTCATTCACTTTTCTGTATCTCACACACACACATACACACATACACAGACAGAGAGTGCATGGAGCTATTCCTCTCTGGCGCTCCCTCTGTCTCTCTCTGTTGCTCCTATGGGGAACAGATGAGGATTGGAGGGATGAAGGGAGATCAGTGAAGAGGGGATAAACCATAGGAATGGTCAGAGAGAGAGAGAGAGTAACAGAGATGATAAGGGGGGCTGGGGCAAAGTGAGAGACTGAGAAGGACAAATACTGAGGGAAGTTGGAGTGTGTGTGTGTGTGTGTGTGTGTGTGTGTGTGTGTGTGTGTGTGTGTGTGTGTGTGTGTGTGTGTGTGTGTGTGTGTGTGTGTGTGTGTGTGTGTGTGTGTGTGTGTGTGTGTGTGTGTGTGTGTGTGTGTGCGTGAGAGAGAGAGAGAGAGAGAGAGAGAGAGAGAGAGAGAGAGAGAGAGAGAGAGAGAGAGAGAGAGAGAGAGAGATAGAGAGATAGAGAGAGAGGGGAAGGGATGCGGTAGGACAGGACTTTTGTAGATGACAGGACCAGAGAAAGACAGAATGTTGGAGATAGAAACTGACCCAGAGAGGGAGAACAACAGACAGATCGACTGGTGTGGAGTGGGAAGGTGAGAGAAGGAAAACATATAAGGGCTTAAAGTGATAGAGGGACAGGAAGAGATGTAGGAGACAGCTAGGGACTACATCAAACGAGGTTGGGTGGATCATTGAGGTCAAGGGATCAAAACACGCGAAGGTTGGCCTGAATCTGAAACACACCGATGAAGGGAAGGAATTTTAAAACATGGAGATGGGGGTCGCGCCAGGAAAAAGGCTAAATAGAAGCGCTGGGCACATGGCTTTTTATGGTGCTCTCTGACAGTTAACTGGTTCTGTGACTGACAGCAGCGGTGCTGTTTTGTAAACCTGCGCAGTCTAATATTAGAAAGGAAAGTCGATGGAGAGTGTGGGTAGGGCAGTTGGCAGTGCAGCGACCTGCAGATGTTTTGCTATGTCGTAGACCTTGGCCTGTTATCTTGTGTTGTGTGTGTGTGTGTGTGTGTGTGACCACTGTGACCCACTGGCAGAAATAAGTTTGAGTTTTTTGCGCGACCTTATGTAACCGACGGATATGTGCGTTGTGTTTGGAAGAACAGTACACCCAAATATCTCTCTTTGGACGTGGTTTCCGTTTATTCTCTCTGACATTAAATGACATTGTGACAGGTCTGTCACAATGTGGTATTGAAACCTCCAGTTCTCAACGTTTTTATACTAGAACACCATTTTATGGGAGCCATTTTTTGGCAACCCCACACTTGATTTTCTGTGCAATAAAGTTGGCCTAAAGGATATTTTAAAATAAAGCATACGTATCTTTGGATAGGAATGCTTATTAGAAAATGTATTTACAAAGCTGCCATTCCACCTTGTGTATTCAACATACTTGAATACACAAATGTGTAGGCTACACATTTGTAAATGGGAGCATATAGCCTGCCCTATATTATGTTGCCAGGCACAACCTTACTTAAAAAAGAACAATAAGAAAATGAAATTCACACATTTTCAAAACAAATAAAGCAGACTTAATGGGTATTTTCTTTTTTCAGTTATCAATGTGGGACCCCACTTGGGGTCCTGACCCAACGTTTGAGATCCAGTGCTTTACACAATACATAAAATAAAATAAAATAAAATACATACCTGACATGGTCTAGGTTAGACCATAGAGTATATAAAAGGATAGAGACTGAACTGGCGCGAAGCTCCGCCCCCCCAGCTATTCATGTCAGTGGAAGTTGCTCAGTGGCGTTTTGAAGCACCCGGAAGACTGCCGGAAGTACCGTCTCAGAACGTCTGCGGAAGTGCAACCGAGCGCTCAATGTTAAAGCCCAGCTGCACAGGGTTTCCCGGTCATGAATCCACGGGTCCGCCTGTAGTCCCTCCTCCTACCACTAGGGCCCAGAGCTTCAACGTTGAATAGCCTCACTGGCCCCTTGGGTTAGACAGGTCTGTGTGCATCAACAAATAAAATACAAGAGGACAGACAGCCACTCAAAAACAACTTTATAGAGGCCAATATATAAAACAATCCACACATAAAATGCTGAATTAAAACATAATGAATCTGGGGGCGACAAAATGACGCTGTAAAAATAATGATTTGTTATTTCGTTAGAACAAACATAGACACCCACCTCTCTCCGGTAAGGAAGTAAAAAGGGGGAGAGGTAGGATCATCAGGAAAGTTATAAGGGGAAAGAAGGAGGAGGGGTAAAGGAGCTTTAGCCAATAATAAATATACTACTATAACAGCAGGCTCTCCATCAAAAAACACACATGTAAATTCAAATGCACTTTACCAGGGGCTTCAATGTACCTGCGTCTTCTCATTCTCACATGTGCTTTCATTTGAGTTTCCGTGTTCATTATTCATTGATGAAAGAACAAGGAAATTAACAAGGAACTTAGTCCAGTATATCCAACACTCCATTAGCCCCACCCCAAGTCAGGCATTCAGAAAAGGCCAGGTTAAGTGACTTGCTGCCAACTAGGAGGAGGCTAATTGTCGGCATCAGCTGCTTTAGCTTAAAGTTCACCTGAATGTAATAAAATTAGATTTTTGGTTAGAACATACTTTGCATTAAGCTGAAATGTGTAGCATGTTGAAAAGCAGACAGAAAAGAAAGAGGTAGAGAGAGGCTCATTGCCGGTTGTATCCTCTGTGCCATCAGGAGGGAGAGTTCCTGTTGTGAGCTAGCAACTGGGTTTGACAGCTATCACATCCAGGGTGTCCACCAGTACTACTGAATGGCCCTTGAACAAGAGACTGGAGCCTGAATGTACTCAGGGGCAGCTGTGCTACAGGAAACACTGTGTTCTGACCTCTCTGATGAAACTAACAGACTAATAGTGTGTGTGTGTGTGTGTGTGTGTGTGTGTGTGTGTGTGTGTGTGTGTGTGTGTGCGTGCGTGCGTGCGTGCGTGCGTGCGTGCGTGCGTGCGTGCGTGCGTAGGTCTGTCAAAGGAGAGAATATGAATTTGTGTTGTGAAGTCGAAGCGAGGTCTCTAGGAGTGAAAAGAGTTAAAGAGTTATTAGCGTTGAATGTGAAAATATCACCAACTAGAATATTAGGTTACTAGGTTAACTATATACCATACATTATATGTATACGTGCCATGCCGATATCAATGTACTGTAATGTACTGTAATGGAGTCTGTGTGTGTGTGTGTGTGTGTGTGTGTGTGTGTGTGTGTGTGTGTGCGTGCGTGCGTGCGTGGGGTGGATTGGGGTCGGGGTAGCTTGACTATCACCTACATTCATGTTGTTGGGTTTAGGCAATGGTGTGGAAAATTAAGCTGTGTGGTTTGAAAGTGTTGACTTAACTCACTGGTCCAGTTTACAAAGAAAGAGGTGACACACACACACACACACACACACACACACACACACACACACACACACACACACACACACACACACACACACACACACACACACACACACACACACACACACACACACACACACACACACACACACACACACACACACACACACACACACACACACACACACACACACACACACACAATATCAGGAAAGAAATACAAGCATGCCTGAGTGAGGCAAGGGATTAAAATCTATTAATCTTTCTATCCTTATTTCTCTGGCTTCACGCTTTCATTTAAGTGCCACTCACCGGAAGGCGCCTGGAAAATAGCAGAATATAGTACAATTACAAGTACAATAGTAGAATAGAACTATAGATGGTGTTGAGTATTGTATAGAGTGGGCCAGGGTGCAACAGAGTAGGGTAGCGTAGAACGTAGAATAAAGTAGACGAAATAAACTAACCCTAACCACACGCAAAGCCACGTTGTCGGACTAATGCGCCGTTGGAATGACGAGCGGATCCCCATTAATGGACTGACTGATACCCTCGTAGCCCCATTTTAAACAAAGGGTCTCTGGGAGTGTGGGTGGCCGGGGGGGGGATTTGGGGTTTAGCATGACTGGATTAAATGGCAAATCTCACTTTCACCCATAAAGAACTGCCTTGACCCTAACCCTAACTGTTATGAATATTGATATTAATACTGTCACCACGTCAAAAGGACGCAGTGATGCTTTTTCCAGTATACCTCCCATAAGCTCTTGGGCCTTACATCATTTCTGCTCATTCACGTCATGCGTTCAATGACAATATTGTGATTATTGCACCGTATAATTAGAACGGTAGACAGTTAACAGGACTTAGGTGGCGAGCATGCTTAAGATGCATTATGCCGGCATAACTCCTACTTAGGGGCAGATTAGCGCTGCCTTTTAAGGTATTGCACGCTTACAGAGTGTCAGGGGGGAGTTTAAAACAGGGGTCACCATTAAACAGAGCTGGGCGACCCAGTTCTAGTGCACTGGAGGGATTAAGACACAGCGGGTAGTGAGAGGGTTAATATTAGGCAGTAAACGGTAGGTACTTGATGCATGGGATGGAGGAGAGGATAGACGGGTGACTGGATGGAGGGATGCGGGGGGGTGGATAGGGGGAGGGTGCTGCTGTTGGTTTTAATTGGAGGGACACGATGGGGGAGATGGATGGGAGAGAGTGGCTCGGCTGCATGTGGCTGCTGATTAAATGATCTCTGTAGCTGGATTACTATTCCATATTCTAAATGGGAGATTTTTTAAGCTTCATAAACAAATGCACTCATTTTATGAGGGATTAACTGTAATCTCCCTATTTCTATCCTTCACCCCCCTCACTACTCTATCTCTATCTCTCCTCCTCTCACTTCAACCTCTTTCTGTGTCTGGTTCTCTGGGTGCAGGTTGTGTTCTTGTGCAGTGTGTTGGACTCAACACCATATCCCATGTCTGTCTCACATATCGTTGGGCAGAAACCTTGTATCTCCGTATTTCATAGTTTTATGTTTTTCCCACCCACACATTAATGCCCTACTTAATGCCCTGCTCTCTGTCACAGTCTGAAGCAAGTAAGAGCCTGGGAGAGATCTTCGATGGCGCACCCTGAGTGACACTGCAGTGCTCCAAGCAACCAGCAGAGAGTGTGCAAACTGTCTCTATAGCGGTGGACAAGTCAGGGTTGCTTGGCTTTTACCAGAGTGGCATTCTCGACTTCTCTGGCCACTGCTGGTCTAGGGTGTCCGATGTTGAAAGACTCGAAAAACCCGATGACCCCAGGTTACATCACATTGATGATGTGTCTAGGTTGCCTCGAAAGGTTGTTTAACACACACCTTTCACCATTCTCAGCAGTCAGGAAGGGATGAACAATGGATTTAAAAAAGAACAAACATGTATTTTCTAGTTTTTTAAATAATCATAATAATCTCAATCCTCCCTAGGGAGGTCCTCGAGGCACGTCCCACTGGGAGGAGACGCCCCGGGCAGACTATAAGGATGAGATGGAGGGATTACATCGACTCGCTGGTCTTGGAAAGCCTCTGGATCCCCCAGGAGGAAGTTACTAATGTTGCTCTGGAGAGGAAGTGGAGGTGTTGCCCCCGCGACCCGACTACGGATAAGCGGTTGAAGATGGATGGATGGATGGATGGATAATAACCTCATTTTGTAATTTTTTTATCGTGAACCCAATATCATGAATTGTATAAAATGGTGGGCTAGGTGAATCATTACTTGGCAGAGTCAAGTCAAGTATCCAGTCACACATGCTCGGGTGCATCTCAAGGTCTCTGAACATCATAGGTTATGTACTGCTTTTTGTCATCCAGGTGAGAGAGGGCAGTGTGAAGAGCCATGGCAATTGCATCGTTTGTGGACCTGTTCCTGGAGGGCCTGCAGCATGCAGCCTTAGGGCTGTTCACTTGTTTGAAGGCTCAGCATACGCCAGTCTCCAAGATGGTTGGTGTTAGTCTCCACAGGTGGTGCTGACCCTGGCTCGTTGATGTCGGTGGAGTTGATCTCAAACCGGTTGAACTAGGGCATACAGCTTGTCGGGGAGGGACACAAAGCAGGTTCTGGTTTTCGCATCTGATTATTTTCTGCCTGCAGTCTGTTATTGCATGCCTGTAGCGGTTACCTGGCTGTCACATGGTCTTGGTATTACTATTGATCTGGTCTTCCATTTTGACCGTGAACTCCTTCTTGATCCTTCTGATGGTTCTCTGGAGGGTAGCGAGTGTAGGCCCCAAGACCATATGACACCTTCCTGCATCTGGATGCATTATGTGCCTCTCTCTTCTCTCTTGCTCTCACCGGAGGCGGTCGCTTCTTTGATGTATTGGCGCTGCTCTGCGGCGACATTGGCATAAGGGCTACGCTTGCATGCGGGCCCTTTGTCTAAGACAAATGTCTTCCTCGGGAGACAAATAATAAAGAACCTTGAACCTTGAACTAGTGCAGCGCGTACCTCAACGTTGATCCATGGTTTCTGGTTAGACTACATCCAAACTGTCTTTTTGGAACGATGTCGTCAATGCACTTACTAATGGAGCCAGCAACTGTTTCTGAGAACTCAATGACATTATTCCCAGAGGTGCTTAATATCTACCTCCCTTTCAGCAACCAGCTCATGGAGCAGTTGTGTGGAGCACTGCAGTGATCTGAAATGCCAAATAGTGGACAGGTAAGGGTCTTTAATCCTGCAGGTTCTAACAGGGGTTGAGAATAATTTTGATGCGGGTGCTGCATGTGATGTGTTGGACTTGGTATGTAGTATTTTGGGAAGAGTTTCTTTGTCCCCAACAAAAATAAACAGAGCATCCCGTTGAGCGATTTCACTGTGTAACGGCGGACGCCGTTACTATACCTAATGCATATGCTATTAGGTATATTAGGGAGGGGGGGGGGGGGGGGCAGCTCAGGGTTATGCAGGGGGGACACTGAGTTGTCTGTGATTCTTGAAGGGGCGGACGTGCCGATCTCATCATACACCTACAAATGAACAGATAGAGGCACATTAGTTTAGGAATAAATAAGACAGCATACTTTCTAATTGACCAGTATAATGAGAAGACTAGTGAAGAAGGAATGTAAATCTCTGATGTCTAAACTTACCTCTGTTTATTCTCATCCTCCTTTCAGGGTGGTGTTCGGGCAAATGGGTTCCCTCTGGGTACAGGCACCCCTTTTATAGTTCCGGGAGGGTGACACCAAGTGGGAGATGGATAGAAGGGGAGACTGGGAGGGACTATAATGAATGTAATCATGTATGGGTTGTGTATATATTTCTATGCTAAATGCTAACTGTGAATAGGTATTGAGGGTGCATATATATGTAGTAGGTTTATGTAAAATGGCATTGTGTGATTCTAGAGTGGGGAATATTGTTATTGTTACCTGGGGAATGGTATGGACCAACCAGGTAATGGGTCCCCACCCTATAAAAGGGAGTCAGTTGTTTCTAACCCAGATGATGACAGGTTGCATTGTATTTGACTGTCAAAGTGATTGAGAAAAATGGAAGAAATAAAGCCTTATTGAAGGTGCCCTGGACTGGTCTCTACTCATTTATCGCCTTGGCCGTTCGGCACTCTTACACACTGATAGACGTTTTGTCTGTGTTGGCACGTGGATGTACAGTGTGTAAACAACAAGAACAATGATTGCACAAAACTCTCGGGGAGATAGAATGCCTGCCATTTTATCATCACATAATCCATTTATTGTAACTGTTTGTGTCCCCATTCTACTCTGTCTTTACCTATGTCATAGTAGGGGCGACTGTGGCTCAGGAGGTAGAGCAGGTCGTCCAACGATCCATGGGTCGGCGGTTCGAATCCCGGCTCCTCCTGTCTACATGTCGAAGTGTCCTTGGGCAAGACACTGAACCCCAAATTGCTCCCGATGTGCTGGTTGGTACCTTGCATGGCTTCCGCCGCAATCGGTGTATGAATGTGTGTGTGAATGGGTGAATGTAATGCACAATCTATGTAAAGCGCCTTGGATAAAGGCGCTATATAAATGCACCATTTACCATTTTAGTGCCATTGTACAACCGCAGTCTACTACTGTTTGCCACTATGCAGCTGGGGGTGGGGTGAAGTGCCTTTCCTCTGACAGACAAGAGAGGTTTAATAAGTCTGTGTATCAGCCCATCTTTTCTATCTGCAATTTTATCTGTAAAAGTGCAGGGTGTTCACTGTGTTATTACTGACTCAACGCAGTGTCTCCTCTTGCTTCTCTTGTGTACACCTATTTTAGTTAACCGCCTGAAGCCTAGCATCCCTATTCTGAGGAAAACATTGATTTGGTAGAGGGAAATACTAGCAGACCTATAGTCAACAGAGACCTGGGTCAACGGTGTATAGGGTTTAAGACGTGGTTAATTATGAATTTAAAGAAGCATGTAATCTGTGCTTACTTAAGCTTTGGCCAGTTCTTGAAAAGTGTGGATAGACTAGACAGACAGCCAGACCTACCCGAGCACTAGCTGTGTACCATGTACCGTGGCTGCATGTGTTTTGCTTTGTTGGCAGTGTGCTGGCGCAGCTGGAAAAAGAAGTTACAAATGAGTGTAAACGTTTGACATACTACATTTTAAACGGATTCAGAGTGCTTTCAGTGAGTCTTTTTTAATCTGCATGCAGCCAAGTGAGCCAACGAACGGGGCCTGTCCTAATCACTTAATGGATTCTCTCTCACACCCACACCTATCTGTAATATCCCGACCCTCTGCTGTGACGCTGTCTCTCCTTACCTTCGGTTTCTCATACCCCTGTCTGTGTTAGCCACAACTCACTCAGGACACATAATTGTCAAGTCACTTTTATTTCTTCTTTTATTCTATTCGTGTTCAGTAGCGGTGTAGCCGTTTTTGCACAATATACAGTAGGGCACATAGGCCTACAGCAGAGCTACGGATACAAATGCACAAATGATTTACCCCAGAGAGGGAGACACTGTTACACATATTCATTCATATTCATACTCATACTGTATACTATTACAAACGCACATGCTGTGTGTGTGTGTGTGTGTGTGTGTGTGTGTGTGTGTGTGTGTGTGTGTGTGTGTGTGTGTGTGTGTGTGTGTGTGTGTGTGTGTGTGTGTGTGTGTGTGTGTGTGTGTGTGTGTGTGTGTGTGTGTGTGTGTGTGTGTGTGTGTGTGTGTGTGTGTGCCTAGCCCCTAAAATGACCCCAGGAGGAAGTGTTGACCTTTACTGAATTGCTTCAGTTTGAGTTCATTTGAGCACCTAAATTCAGATTTGGGCACTGTAACATGTGGTCTTTAAGTGGTGGGCCTGGGGTCATCCTAGGGGCTAGAAGGTCCAGGGAAAGGCCTACATACTCTCCAAGAGTTGGGAAAGAACATATCAAGAGAGTGGAGTGGTAGGCCCTTGGATTGACCAGTGGATGCAATGTACCCCACTTTGAGGTGTCACGTCTTAGGCCTAGATTTAGGGTAGGATTGAACCAGTCGTGCACTGTAGCCATACAAAGGCCTAGGGTGACCTGAAACTGAAGCAATTCAGTAAAGGTCAACGCTTCTTCATTGGGTCATTTTAGGGCCTAGGACCTGCAGTAAAGGGTAAAATACTCGTCTTGGTTGTGGGAACAACATATCCAACGATGAGGACCCCAGGCTCAAAGATGTCCCCCTGGCAACTGTTTCAACTTTGGGTCAGCCTACATGTAAAAGTGCCCAAAGTTGAAGGGCAGAGCTTCAACTTCAGCTACCCAGTACCCAAGGTTGAAGCGCCCTTCACCTTTGGGCACTGGATAGCTGAAGTTGAAAGCTTCAGTTCATTTGATCATCAACTTTCAACCTTGGTTCAGTCTACATATAAAAGTGCCCAAAGTTGAAGGTTGATGCTTTTGGTCAGTCTACATGTAAAAGTGCCCAAAGTTGAAAGGAGGTGGTCAAATGAACTGAAACTGAAGCAATGGTGTAATTGTGCCCAAGGTGGTCAAATGAACTGAAACTGAAGCAATACTGTAAGAGTGCCCAAAGTTGAAAGATGTGAGACCTCAAAGTGGGGTACATTGAATCACTGGTCCTGGGTCAATCCTAAATTGTGTTTGTCTCCACTTCCTTAGTAATCACCACTGCTGTTTAGTTTGAGTTTATTGTTTCTTTTTGTTCGAGCCATTTCTGTTTCTGTTAATTGAGCTGTTTTTCTTATACTAATGTTATGCTTGTTTGTTTTACCCCCACACTGTGGCGAGTGCTGCTTCTATCTGGATGCCAAGGGGAGCCTGTATTGGTGTATCAGCCAACCGGCCGTGTGGGTGGTGGTGTGTAGGATCTCACTGTAGCCCACGACCAAGGTTAAAGGTTTGCTGTGTTGTGAATGCGAGCACCTCTTTGCATGGTGTCGCCCTTGTTTTCTTGCATGCTGTGTGCTTCAGTGCGTGTGTGTTTAGATATATACTGTTCCTAGTCGTCATTTGGGTAAAGGCTAGTTATCCTACAGCTTAGCTCCCCTATGAACGTTTGGTCGACTGTTTTGCCTGCTGGCCCCATTGGCTCCGAATGTAGCAATACATGTTTTAGTATTATAGAATTCTGACTTGTGTACTTGGGGGTTAACCTTCAGTAGCCTATATTTCTGTACACAGTGGTTTTAAGATATGGATTGCATTGTACAGTATTTTATCCATAATTAGACATTGATTAAATTAATATTTGTATTATCTTGTTCTGTTCGCAAAATCAAGTAAATATTCGTTTCCATTTTGCTGTTCCCTTAAAGCTAATAAATGTCCTCATGTTGGAACTCTTGTCTCAAGTCCTTGTCAAAAACTTGCATGTTGGGGAGCCCAATTTACTGGTCTGGTTATTCATGTCATTGATTTATATCAGGGTGGCGTAGTCTTTTTATAAATAAGAGTAAATCCTTAGTAGCACTTGGTTACACATAGGAAAGGAGATGTGGTGGACATGGCCACTGATGGATAATTTTGAATTGTTGTAGATCTGTTATTTTGTGGGATTTGGTTACATGTTCCCAATAACTTTGTATCTTCATGCCCTGTGTGCCACTGAGTTTACATCTCACTCTTCCCCAGCTGGCGGGTAGATAAAGCATTGTTGTTTCCCGAGTGTCTGCCTTTCTGTGGAAAACACCATGTTATTCGGCCTTGGTGTTTTGCCAGAGCAGACAAGTTTGAATTATGAACTACATTTACATGATTAACTACATATCCCATACATTATGCTTCCTGGTTTGGACAGGAAGTGACAGTGAATCATCCTTTGGTTGTTTGACACGTTGCTCTGTGTAGCGTATTCTATCTGATTAAAATGATATATATACCGTCTCCATTTTGGAGACGGGGGAGAGACATTTTGTAATTTGGCTGTATGTGGGATCTGTTCTGTGCTCTCTTCGAACTGAAAATGAACTGACAAAACCATATATGCTCTGACTGGACAATCATTCTTCCTGGTGGACTCATTTTTTCTATTGGGTATTTAAAGGTATTTCCTGCTTAAGGTAACATTTGGATATTGATCATTCTCTTAAAAGTATTCCTGTTAAAGCTAATTCTCAACTTTATCATCTAAAAGGTTTAATAACCATTTTTACCATTGTTAGAGGCTCTCTGCCTAGATTTGTGATGCCGAGTATTTATTTGTACTCTGAATACTTTCAAAAGTATTTTTACAGTGTTTCAGCTCTGTTTTCGAAGTAATACAGTTATACAATAATACAGTCCTTTTTATCATTAGTAAATCATTAATTGTCCCTTCTGCATTTTATATGCAACAATTGGTCTTCGAGCCTTCCCTTATCTTAAATATTTCCAACAATTGATCCTTGGGTCGCCGGATTAAATTTAACCAACAATTGGTCCTTCGAGCCGGAATTTTTATTTCTAACAGCCACTTCCAAATAAGCCTTTATTTTGCAATGAAAATATCCACTCTCTACAAGCTCACAATGCAATATCGTGCTATGAGCATGTAGATTGGCTAAACCACACCAAACAGTTGTGAGTAGATCGATGCATGGCGAGTCTTGAATCAGTTGAATCACTTGGGTCGACGTGCAACAGGACATATCACACCACTGGGACGAACGCTAAAACCGTCTGTCTCGTCCCGTCTCGACCCTTTGGTGTGGTTTGGGCTTAAGTATAAATCAGTAAAATCAGTCGTAAGAATATTTCAAAAATAATTAGTTTAACACACAGTTGTTGTTTGCCGCCTCTCGTTCCCTCTCCTGCTCTCTCTTTTCTTCCTCTCGTCTCCTCTCCCACTCCCTCCTCCTCTTCCTTTCTTGTTCTTCAGACCTTGCTCTGTCCTCCTCTCTTCTCCTCTCGTACTCCATCTTGTCCTCCTCTCTCCTCTTTCTCTCCTCCTCATGCCTCTGTCTGCTTTCGAACTCAAACCTTCTCCTTTCTTCCTCACGCCTCTGTCTGATTTCGAACTCAAACCACATCCTGTCTCTCTCACGCCTCTGTTGCTCTTGTCTCTCCCACGCCTTTCTCATGGCCTCCTCTTTCTTCCTCTGTACCTCCTGCCTTTTCCTTTCCTCCTCCTGTCGTTTCATCTCTTCCTCCCTCCTCTTTCTCTCTTCCTCCTCTTGAATCTTTCTCTGGGCCTCTAAGTACATCTTATCTGTGTAATGCTGTCCACCATTGGCCACTACCATCCTATCAATCTTGGCTAGCAGAAGGGTCACCTGTGTCCGGTCTTTCTTTCTGTTGTCAAGAGCATGGTACCTTCCCTCACACTCGCTAATCAGCTGTTTAAGTGCTGGGCTTTTCTCTATATAATCCTCCAGAGGTATGTTAATGGCATCTTCACCGGAGAACAGAACCAATGCGTACTTCAAAGCCGGCTTGGAGAAGTTCTCCTGAATCCACTTCATGGTCATCCGATCCTCTTCGGTGAACCTTGTTCCCAGCCTGATCACCAGCAGGAAGACGTGTGGACCGGGTACGGTCAAGTACACGCACTTCACGATCTCCTCCTTCAGCTGCTCGTTGGTCAACGATGTGTCGAAGAGCCCAGGCGTGTCGACCACCACCACCTTTCTTCCCGACACTTCGCTTTCAAATTTACTGCACTGCCGGGTCACCGATTCAGGTGAGGATTCCTCGACAAACTTCTCACTTCCCAGGATGGTGTTCGCAGAGGCACTCTTGCCCACGCCGGTCTTACCCAGCAGCACAATACGCACATCGGATCCAGCTGCTGACACAAATGATAGTGTGTTGTAGGTAGAGGATATATTATGACAGGATCACAAAGAAAAAAAAGTGTTTGATATAAGTCGGCCTCCTGGTGGCGCTCTAAAAAGGCAGATACATACAAAGTTGTATGCAGATCGGTGCAGTTAGGTAAAGACGTTACTCGGCCTGTGATTGAACATATCGTTGCTGTCGGGAGGTTGCATTTGCAATTTTGCATTGATTATTGTATTTTATGAAATGTAGCTGTTTTAAGCATGGAGGGGTTAATATCTATAAAAATGCTCTATTCTGAAATCAAATGTACATATCCACATTCATGGATAAACACTCTAGAAAGAAACTTTTATGCATTTAGATCTCAAAAGATATCTTTTATGGGATGTTGGGGATTTCGAGCATGATTGAGTTAATATGCATTAACATTAATTTATAATGCATTAATCATAAATCAAATATAATCTGCATATCCACATTCAGAAACACGGTAGAAAGCCAATTTGATGCATTTAGACTAAGTATTTTGCATTAAATACCATAAAGATTTATTTGTTAGGTATTTGTTAATGTTTCGGGCATTAAGGGGTAAATAACAAAAAATGCTCAAGGGATATCATTGGGCAACCTCTTGAACTATCAAAGGTGACCAAGCTACAAATATCAGTTGAGAAAACCCCCCCCCCCCCGGCTCCCGAACTATCTGTGAAAACATAGCAATGGAAATTTGGGGCATGACTCCACTCCGCACCACCTCCCAAATCTAATATAGGATGTACCCACACCTTCCTATGGTTCGGTAGTCAATTGACTACCGACTACCCAGCTAGCAGAAGAATGGTGGCGGGTCATCGGCCCACCGAAGACCATAGTTATCCCTCTGTAGGACTAGGAAGACATGACCTCTGATAGCACACTGCAACCAAAGTACTGTTGTTTGTAATGTGCATGGTCCTTGGTGGCATGCGGTTCACAGTTCATGCCTGCAACTCCCTCACCCCACGCTATAATACAATGTTATTCTAATGGATCTACAGTAATAAAGGAGAACAGACACATGCACTTTTATTTCTTATTCTAATGGATCTAGTAAAGGAGAACAGTATGAACTTTTATTTATTGTTTTATTTAAAGTGACAACAAAATCAAACTTTGTAAATAATGAAGCCTACTCCAAACAATTGCTGTTTTCTATCCCATTATAAAATGATAAGAGAGTGAAATGATTGTGTTTTAGCTCCTTAATGGAGGCAGCAGCTTACTCTGAGTCAAGTCAGCATCGCAGCCATCGCTGCAAACTTTGGCTAAAGGAATTACCAACAGTTCATACTAGCGTTAGCACTTAGCAGGGGAATGAGGTGAATCCTCCAAACGTCAATCATTTAAGTGTGCAAATTCGTATCGTGTCAGGTTATTAGAATGTCAACAAACATTTCTCACAGGGAGACGGAAAGGAAAATAAACATTTAGTAAAAAATAAAAGACACAAGATAAGAAATGAGAAAAGTAAACTAATCTGCACTAATCTGAACTCAAATTAAAACGAGCACAATAGCGTAAATATAAAAATCAACAATCACAGCCTTTAAAGGAATAACTGAAAATGAGGACAGTAAGAGTTATGAAAGTTAAATAAAATGTTGTGAATGAAGGACTCATGTAAAGCTGCAAGGGCTCTAATCGGTATTAAATGAACAGGACAGCATCCCATCATTTTATACCATTTGGAGCCTTTGCTGTAAAAACGACAGGAACCCCTTTTGGGGATTTTACCTTTCAAGACAGGAGCCCCTTTTTCGGTTGTTGTTTCTATGTACAGTATAGAAAATTTGTTATCATTTTTGAATAAATCTTTTCAGATTTAGAAGGCGTTTTTAGAATCGGCCTCAGGCCTAAAATGGGTTAAGTCAATGAGAGTGCAGGGCTTGAGGGCTCAGGGCGGATATTGGAATTGGGCCTTTAGTTGTTCATGGAGAGAGGCTTCACTGTGTCTCACACTGAAAATAGCCACTCTCTACAAGCTCACAATGCAATATCGTGCTATGAGCATGTAGATTGGCTATTTTCGGTGTGCAACACCAGCTTGCAACTAAAGCCCAAACCACACCAAATAGTTGTGAGTAGATCGATGCATGGTGAGTCTTGGCGACCCATTGGTGTGGTTTGGGTCGACGTGCAACAGGACATATCACACCACTGGGACGAACGCTAAAACCGTCTGTCTCGTCCCGTCTCGACCCTTTGGTGTGGTTTGGGCTTAAGTATAAATCAGTAAAATCAGTCGTAAGAATATTTCAAAAATAATTAGTTTAACACACAATATGATTTTAAATAATGTCAAAGATGCAATGGTGCCTCTCATCACATAAAATACAATTTCACTGCATTTTCACACAATTACTTTGATTAGTGGCGATAAACAGTGTGCACAAAATGTGTGGACATGAAAAAGCTCTCATGGAAACATTATTCTAAGTAGTCTTATTATACTGTATTCTTTGTTCTTTAGTTATTTATTTACTGTATGAAGGCCCACTATGTGGTTGGGGTTAGTAGATGGATTAGTTATTTCCAAAGAGCAGCGACAGCATCTTTCGCACCAGAGACGACTTTTAGTGGAGCCTTTACTACCTCCACAACGCCTCCCGTTAGTTCTGATCCTACCAAACCCACAATAACTCCTGGAATTTCAGCTCCCTCTATTGTCCCATTCCTTTCACGACTCTCTCCGTATTCCACGGCACTTTTGACCATGCCCACAGGAACATCCACCACTGCCTTACCCAGCCCAACTACTGCACCAACTGCTAAAGCTGGAACTGTCATCAACACTTTCCCCATTATAGCAAAGGGGTTGTTTGCCGCCCTCTTCCTTTCTTCCTCTCGTTTCCTCTCCTGCTCTCTCTTTTCTTCCTCTCGTTTCCTCTCCCTCCTTTCTTCCACTCGTTTCCTCTCCTCCTCTCTCTTTTCTTCCCCATGTCTCCTCTCCCACTCCCCCTTCTCCTCCGCTCTACTCTGTCTATCCTCTTCACGTCTCTTCCTTTCTTGTTCTTCAGACCTTGCTCTGTCCTCCTCTCTTCTCCTCTCGTACTCCATCTTGTCCTCCTCTCTCCTCTTTCTCTCCTCCTCATGCATCTGTCTGATTTCGTCCTCAAACCTCCTCATGTCTTCCTCACGCCTCTGTTTCTCCTCTCTCTTCCACTCCTTTCTCATGGCCTCCTCTCTCTGCCTCTGTACCTCCTGCCTTTTCCTTTCCTCCTCCTGTCGTTTCATCTCTTCCTCCCTCCTCTTTCTCTCTTCCTCCTCTTGAATCTTTCTCTGGGCCTCTAAGTACATCTTATCTGTGTAATGCTGTCCACCATTGGCCACTACCATCCTATCAATCTTGGCTAGCAGAAGGGTCACCTGTGTCCGGTCTTTCTTTCTGTTGTCAAAAGCATGGTACCTTCCCTCACACTCGCTAATCAGCTGTTTAAGTGCTGGGCTTTTCTCTATATAATCCTCCAGAGGTATGTTAATGGCATCTTCACCGGAGAAAAGAACCAATGCGTACTTCAAAGCCAGCTTGGAGAAGTTCTCCTGAATCCACTTCATGGTCATCCGATCCTCTTCGGTGAACCTTGTTCCCAGCCTGATCACCAGCAGGAAGACGTGTGGACCGGGTACGGTCAAGTACACGCACTTCACGATCTCCTCCTTCAGCTGCTCGATGGTCAACGATGTGTCGAAGAGCCCAGGCGTGTCGACCACCACCACCTTTCTTCCCGACACTTCGCTTTCAAATTTACTGCACTGCCGGGTCACCGATTCAGGTGAGGATTCCTCGACAAACTTCTCACTTCCCAGGATGGTGTTCGCAGAGGCACTCTTGCCCACGCCGGTCTTACCCAGCAGCACAATACGCACATCGGATCCAGCTGCTGACACAAATGATCGTGTGTTGTAGGTAGAGGATATATTATGACAGGATCACAAAGAAAAAAAAGTGTTTGATATAAGTCGGCCTCCTGGTGGCGCTCTAAAAGGCAGATGTTAAAAATGCAGGCCAGACGTTTTTCCTTGGCCTCTAAGGAGTGTGCATACAAAGTTGTATGCAGATCGGTGCAGTTATAGGTAAAGACGTTACTCGGCCTGTGATTGAACATATCGTTGCTGTCGGGAGGAAACCTCATAACTCTATTTTTGAGGTTTTAGATTTTTTTTCATAAATCGATGCTACTGAACACCCTTTACGTCTGTGTGTTGTTATGAACATATTGAACCAGTGTAAAGTATCAAAAAGCGCTTCTGAAAGAACCTCTGAACTCCATTTGATCCTCAAACTGTCAGTAGAAACACTTAAAGGGGCATTCCACTCATTTTCAACATTTTACTATGTTATTAATATACCTTAGAGCTGTTGTGTGGAAATAATAAAAAAGTCCCCCTATTATGTGTTTCCTAGAACTGGAGGTCTGAAAAAAATCATTAACATGGTGAATCACATCTTGATGATGTCATCAAGATGTGATTCACCATGTTAATGATTTTTTTGTTAATGGTTTTTCTAGGAAACACAGAATGGGGGGGACTTTTTTATTGTTTCCACACAACAGCTCTAAGGTATATTAATGACATGGTAAAAAGTTGAAAATGAGTGGTATTCCCCTTTAACTCCACTGCTCTGTGGGCACTGACTGCAGCTCAGCAAAAATAACGATAATAGTGTGTGTGACTGTGTGTGTGTGTGTGTGTGTGTGTGTGTGTGTGTGTGTGTGTGTGTGTGTGTGTGTGTGTGTGTGTGTGTGTGAGAGAGAGTGAGTGTGTATGTGTGATAATCAAACTTGGATATCCATTGTCAGTGGAGTTAAGAGGTTTCTCTGTCATTGATAAGAACTATCTTGACAGAGAAAACCACCTAACTCCACTTGAGCTGTATTCGGGTAAAGTGGTGATAATATAATGACACATGCAAGTATCTGATAATATACAAAGTCACAATACCAACTTTGATGAGGCAGTATTGCTTTGTTTAAAAATATATAAGTTTTTCCATTTCCTGAAAAATGAAGATTTTGGAGTTAAGAGGTTTCCTCCCGACAGCAGAGATATGCAAACAGCGTCCATCTTGCCAGCAAGATGAAGAATTCATCCAAAGATAAATCTGGTTGTATTAAACAACGTGAAACTCACCAACATTGCAGCTGTACGAAAAGCTTGAATTATCCTCTTTCTATCTGCAAAGTGTTTGTGTTTGTGTCGAAGTGTTGGAGTTTGAAAGTGCTCGTCAAAGTCACTGAACGCCGGCCCTGCGTACTGTGCGTAGCACCTGTTTCAAGTTTGCACATAATGTAGGAGGCAGCAGGTATGTTGCTTTACTGATAACGAGCGCTTCCAAACTCTGACACTTAACAAATAATCAGCTGCAAAGTATTTCTTGACAAGAATTAGCTCATAAAATGTCTACAGTGGATTTTTATGAAACAAACACTTTGCAGATAGAGGATATTTCAAGCTTTTCGTAAAGCTGCAATGTTGCAGAGTTTGACATTGTTTAATACAATCAGATAGGACTTTTCAGTTTGGATGTATGGGCTGTCAATGGGAAATTGCACCTAGTTACCACCTTGCTGGCAAGATGGACGCGGTCTGCATATGGACAATAGAGCCACCATGAGGCTGAAAAATGTCACGTGGCATTTCTTCCTCAGCCTAGTGGGAATGTGTGTGCACACTGCACAGTTTCACCATGCATGACTAGAGATCATGTATACCGATTTGCATGAAATTTGGATAAAATCTTAAGGAGTAATAACAAGAAATGTGTTTTACACAAGTCAGCCTCCTGGTGGCGCTATAAAGAGCAGATGGGAAAAATTCAGGGCAAAGGTTTTCCCCCTGGCCTCTAGGGAGTGTGCATACAAAGTTGTACACATATTGGTGAAGTTTAGGTAGTTTAGGTTTTAGATAAAAACATGAATCGGCCTGTTATAGCGCCACCATGACACTGATTTGAAAAATGTCAAGAGGCATTTGGCCTCGTGGTGGGAATGTGCAACATTTCACGCAAATCACACACTGTGTTCATGATTGGAGGCATTTTGTTCAAAAGGGAGCACTCCTGCAAACTTTGGAACTTAAACCAATCTTACCCAATCAGGATTGAGTATGAAAAATCTGAAAGACCTGTTTCATTTAGTGGCTATAGAGATGCTGTGTACCGATTTGCGTTCTGTAGGTGTACCGTCAAATGCCTCCTCCTGGCATCCAGGGAGTGTGTGTGCACAGTTGCCAGAGATTAGCTGATCTCACTCACTCACACTCTCTCTCTCACACTCTCTCTCTCTCTCTCTCTCTCTCTCTCTCTCTCTCTCTCTCTCTCTCTCTCTCTCTCTCTCTCTCTCACACACTCACACACAGCCTTCGGATGGACGATAATATGACTGACAAGCAAGCGGTTGTGCTCAAAGCAAATAGGTGGTGATGGGGAATGTTGGTGGGAGAGTGAACATATTCCATTCCTTTAAATTTGATTTCCTATACAGTGTAGAGTGTTGCCCCGGGCAGCTAGTGTTGCGGTCTGGTCACCTAGGCTGCTAATGCAACATGACAGTATGTCGCAGGTTCGGCTCCAGATCCCGACGACCTGTGCTACATGTCACTCCCCATCTCTCTCTCTCCCCCATTTCCTATCAGACTACTGTTCACTATCAATAAAGGCAGAAAAAGCCACAAAATCTAAAAAGAACTCACCCATTGTGTTCCGTATGTTGCGTGTATTCTTTTACCTGTTGAAGAAACACAACGATAAAATGATTTGAATGAAATAAATCAATACGTGTGTGCGTGCATGTACAATCCTGTGCCTCAGCAGATCATGCCATTTCCAAGAAATTACCTCCTGGTACACTGAGCGCGCACACACACGTTTTGTCCAAAGCGTTTTTTACTACTTTCCATTGGTTCAATATGTTCGAAACAACACACAGACGTAAAGGGGCATAGCACTGATTTATGCAACAAAGAAAATCAAAATCAAAAACCTCAAATGGAGTTGGGTGGTTTCCTCCCAACGATTTATGCATACTGTGTGTATATATATGTACACATAGACATATGTTTATTTGGCATTAGTAAATAAAACATTTTGACTTGCTCTTTGGTGTGCCTTAAATGGGCACAAAAAAACACTAACTGTAACAATTTTATTTTTTTAGATAAATTAAATGAACAAGTTGAATGATATACCATAGTAATCACATGAAAGCAGGAATAGAAAGATATATTTCACCAACCTGAAGGAGACCGTACAGTAGTCCAGGACAGTTGTCTGGGTTGTCTCTTCAGTCCAGCAGCCTGCAGGCTATATATATAGGCTAAGGTGTGAACTAGGCCTAAGCAAACTGGCTTTTACTTTCAGTTGTCTTTTCTTGTAAATGGCCTGATCTTCCAGAGCTCGTTATCGCTCTTTTTTTTTTTTTTACCCAGGGAAGTAGCTGAGCACAGGTGCTCATTTTCTAGCCTGGCGCAGCCACACTTCACCCGCCCCTATTGTGTTGGGTGAGTGATGACAATCACTTCCCCACCCAGATTTTTCCTGCCCGTCCGGGGAATCAAACTTGCAACCTTTCGGCAACAAGGGCACTCCTCTAACCCTTAGGCCACCGCTGCCCCTAATGCACGCATGCACACACGCACGGACATAAGGTTGAGTCGAGTCAAATTAGCCAATAAATAACATACATAATGATAATGGAGTTATACAATGCTATTCAGGGATCTGCCATGACAATAGTCACACCAAAAAAACCTAAATTGCACACAGTATGGGACATTACAGCAGTGTATAACATTTCAAATGGCCATAACTCTGTGACATTGCTCTGATCAGCGCAATATAGGACTGGATCTCTGGAAAATCTAGTGCTCTTAAGAGTGAAAAAACATTAGGGTCTTTAAAATTGTATAGAGAACACAAACACGCAAGATAATAGAAATGTTTCCCTAAAAAGCTGTAAGAGAAGCTCTGTTTATTGGGTCTTTTCCTCCACCCACCCCTGTTTATTCCCCTCACTGTATATATTTCTTTTCCCTTTTTACCTCCTATGATGATTTCTTTTTGACTATATAGTTGTGTCAGCCAGTGTATATTCGTGCGTCTCTAAATGTTTTGATGAATTGAAAATGGTGGGCCCTATTGTAAACAAGTGTAATGCAGACTAGGCTTGATTTCAGAAAATGTGCTTATTTAAAGTGCTGAAGGCAAATCGTGTTAATTTATTACATACATGTTTTCTAGGGGTATTAAGGGCTGCTGAATCCAAATCTGCTTTATGTGTAACTCAAAAATGGATGCTAAGCCCTCAAAATTGACCAATTAAAGATGGCGGCCACCACTATACTGAAATATATTACATAGCATATTTTTGACCAAAAAAGGTATAGAAACGTATTTTTTTTCATTTCTTTTTAGGTTTTCATATATGGGGAATCCAATTAAATATTCAGATTTCAAATAAAGTGTGAGTAAATTGCGTAAAACTCATATGTTGTTAAAATTGTCATTTATTGGTGAATATTTTTCAACATTATCCGATTACTTATATGTTCCCAATTATTGTATACATAAATGTGTCATTATATAAAGGTAACCAACTCTATAATACTTGCTCAATAAGCATATAGCAAGCATGTGGTATTTAACAGATGGCCTAACTCAAATATCAGGCGGGGGGGGGGGGGGGGGGGGTTGTCGCATAACGTTAACCTCTGTTGTACTTTCACAATTAGATCTGATAATCTGATATCATCATGGTGTGTGACTGAGTGGCATAATTTACTCCCCTGTTTTATTACTGTTAGTTGTGTAAAGAGATAAGAAATGTGGGTGGATGATTTCCATGAAAACATGTGGTTTCATGGAAACCACACGCACACGCACACGCGCACACACACACACACACACACACACACACACACACACACACACACACACACACACACACACACACACACACACACACACACACACACATTAATAGCACATCAGTGAGCTGGATGCAATCCTACCTGGAGGGGAGAGCACAGATGGTGGAAGTGAACGGAACACTGTCCCACCCCCCTCCCAGTGAGCTGTGGCGTTCCACAAGGAAGCATAGGCCTCTACTGTTCCTAATATATGTTAACGACATGACTTCAGCTTGTGACTGCAACTTGTTCCTGTTCGCAGATGACTCGGCGGCACTGCTGGTCTCGGACAGGGACAAACTGCAGGTTGAAAATGCCCTCAGCTCTGAACTCGGTAGAATCTGCACCTGGCTCGCTGATAACAAACTATCTTTACACCTGGGAAAAACTGAATCCATTCTCTTTGGATCTAATAGTAATCTCAGCAAGGCAAATGGCTTCTTGGTTAGAGTGGGTGACAATGTTATCACACGTAAAGATGAAATTACCTACCTAGGTTCCATCCTGGAGGCTAATCTTTCCGGTGATAAAATGGCCACCAACGTAATCAAAAAAGTCAACCAAAGAATAAGATTCCTTTACAGGATCTCCTCACTGGTCGACAAAAACACCTTGAAGACCTTAACAGGAGCCCTTGTACAAGGCTTCTTTGACTATGCATGCACCTCCTGGTACCACAGCACCTCAAAGGCCCTTAAAACTAGGCTCCAGACCTCCCAAAACAAACTGGTCAGGCTCCTACTTGGCCTCACCCCCCGAACCCACCTCACCCCTGCCCACTTTGACAGACTGGCATGGCTTAGGGTCGGCGACAGAGTACAGCATCTTGCAATGGGTCTGGTCCACAAGATTCGATACTCCACCATGATACCCATGTACCTGTGTAGATACTTCCTTAATGTTAACGAAGTCCACACCCACAACACCAGAGGGAGTGCAACGAATCATGTTCAACCCAGATTCGGCACAAACAAGGGACTAAATTATTTTCGCTCCTATGCCACCAAAATGTGGAACGCCCTACCAACAGTCATTAAGACATGCGAATCCCTTGACTCCTTCAAAACCGCTCTCAAAGGGCACCTACGGATGGCTGCAATTCGAAACTGGCCCCCTGTAAAATCTGAATCCCCCCCCCCCCGCCCCCCCCCCCCCTTTTCCCCTCACTGTATATGTTTCTTTTCCCTTTTTACCTCCATTATGATGAATTCCTGTACTGTTCTTTGTCTATATAGAAGTGTCTATTTGTACGTCTCTAAATGTTTTGATGAATTGAACATGGTGGACCCTGTTGTAAACAAGTGTAATGCTTAATTGGGTCGTCCACTCACAGTTAACAGCCTTTGTATTGAGTTTGTGCTTGAAATGTACTGTAATTCTGCAAACTGTTAATACAATTTTCAATCAATCAATCAAAACACACACACAGAGCTTATCACTCTTTTTTTTTTTTTAAGATATTTTTGTAGGCTGACAGGAAACGGGAGAGAGGGAAGACATGCAGTAAAGGCCGTGTCGGGCTCGGGAGTCGAACCCGCGGCACACTGCGACTGGATTACCAGTCGGGTGCCCAGACGGTTACGCCACCGCCTGGGCAGAGCTTATCACTCTAGATAACTTACAAAGGGACATTGGGATCAACTTTGACCTTATTTACCTTATACTGTGTAAAAATGAAACTAATAAAACTGCTTTTCATTCATGTGATTAAAATGATAAAACAATATATAGATAAGGTTTCACCCTGCTATCAGTTCAGAGTGATACAGAGAGAGGTGGGAGGTCAGGAGACTCAGGACACCACATCATGAAACTGAAAGTGTTTTTATCTTTTATGAAGTAATAACAGGTAGAAACAGCAATGCTGCTTAAGACCTTTTAATATATGTTTTTTCTTATGTTACGAATTGGTTACCACTCTGTCAGACACATTTTTTGATGCTGCATGCATTCAAAAACAATTAACTCAACCTCTTCCTGTGTGAGACTTGGTCTTACACTATAGAGCGTCGCAGTCCCGCCCCTTTTCATGACGACGCCAGGCCCAGGAAATGAATCACAATGCATTTTTCCCATAGACATTTCAAAAAGTATTTATTTAAAGACCTTTTAAGCGTCGTACGAAGCCAACTCGAGTCGTGACAAATCATGACAACACAATATTTTGGACCAAACAAACAATTACATAGAAGAAAAACAACAAAAAAAGTGTTGTAACCTTCCGTTTTTTTCTACTTTCTAATTCTTTGTTTGGCCCGAAAAACTATGTGTGCAGTGCAACTTTCACACACCTTCCACTGAAATGCCCAAGGGACCAACAGACAGAGTAAATAGTAATGACTTCAAGGATAAGGATATAGTGACAGTCAGCTCCTGCTGCTGAGCCCCATTTAATGACCATGTTTAGGTGAGAATTTGCTACATGTCTGACTCTGCTTTGCAATCTTTAACAACTTCAGCCTTATTTCATACGTCATCCTATGATGGTGTGCGCATAGCGAAAATAGCCACGAGCTCTCCAGGTGGTCCCCATAGTTAAATGATGGAGAGTAACCAAATGGACCCGTAGGGACATTGTGCATTTGTTTGTTTAACTGTAGGCTATGTAATGTGTTTTTGTTGTTATTTTTTTTTATTTTTTGTAAGATTTTGTTTAGTATTTGTGCTGCCATGGGGTTGTGGGGGGGGAAATATATGTGAATAATTAAATATATGTTCAAAATCAATAAACATATGTTTGACCCTTATTAGATATTTAATAACGAGAGTGCAAAATGAGGTGTCATTTTATGCACTCAAGAGTTAAATTAGTAAGCATCTGCATTACTTAATTTACAAGAAGTAAGCAAAGGGTTGGAAACTACTGCTCTAAATAAATTATGAATCCGCCTCAATAACCTAAACAACTGTTTAAGCAGTGGTGTGTTTCTACATGTCATCCTTGCAGTGGTGGAAAAAGTACTCACATTTTAAAGTAAAAGTATCAATACTGCAATGTAGAACTACTCCGTTACAAGTAAAAGTCCGGAAAAATGTACTAAAGGACCAAAACTAAAAGTACTCATTATGCAGGGGCTCATTTCATTTTTTTCAAATGTCTAAACATCTTTTGAAAATAGCAGATCTACAAGCTCACAATGAGTCGCATCACGAGATTCGCGACACATTGTGAGCTCGTAGATCGGCTATATTCAATGGCCAAAACAGGGCTGAAGTGGTATGTGTATGTAGGCTATGTTTTGTAATAATAATCAAAATCTACAAAGTAACTAAACTTTTCAAATAAGTGGAGTAAAAGTGCAATATTTGCCTCTAGTGGAGTAGAAGTAGAAGTACTGACTCCAGTACAGTAAAAAATAAGTTTTGTCTGTGTTGGCACATGGATTTACAGTGTGTAAACAAGAACAATGATTGCACAAAACTATCGGGGGAGATAGAATGCCTGCCATTTTATCATC
The DNA here is from genome assembly GCF_951216825.1 of Electrona antarctica. Classification (NCBI taxonomy): domain Eukaryota; kingdom Metazoa; phylum Chordata; class Actinopteri; order Myctophiformes; family Myctophidae; genus Electrona; species Electrona antarctica. The sequence continues at coordinate 14,540,859 of NC_136811.1, forward strand.
ACATAATCCATTTATTGTAACCGTTTGTGTCCCCATTCTACTCTGTCTTTACCTATGTCATAGTGCCATTGTACAACCGCAGTCTTTTTAGTTAACTGCCTGAAGCCTAGCATCCCTATTCTGAGGAAAACAGCTCACAACGCGCTACACCACAATTTACAATTACAATTTAGGCATTTAGCAGACGCTCTTAATCCAGAGCGACTTACAATAAGCAAGAACAAAAGCATGGGAATACATCACATATGTAAAAAGCATTTATCGCGAAACATGCGTAAGCTAAGAACGTGACTAGAACATATCTATATAATGACACTATACATATAAACTATAACTAGAACATATCTATATAATGACACTATACATATAAACTACACATATATGCTATACTATGCTGCACATATATACTATGAAGTGCTATGACTACTATACACTATATACTATGAAGTGCTATGACTACATACAATGCACTTATTGTGCTGTCTACATGACATGCTATAAGTCTGTTTCAAATGCTATATAAGTCTAAGAAGTGCTGTCTAAGGGGGGTAGGGTAAGTGCTATGGGCCATGATGGAGTCTGAAAAGGTGGGTTTTCAGACTACGGCGGAAGATCGGGAGTGATGCTGCAGTTCTGATTGCAACGGGAAGTGCATTCCACAGTTTTGGGGCCAGAAGGGAGAAGAGTTTGGGACGTGTGGAGCGTTGTCCCGGCGTTTTTAGTGAGGGTACTTCCAGCTTCCCTGCGTTGGCTGATCTGAGTGCGCGGGAGGGTTTGTAGCCGTTTTTGCACAATATACAGTAAGGCACATAGGCCTACAGCAGAGCTACGGATACAAATGCACAAATGATTTACCCCGGAGAGGGAGACACTGTTACACATATTCATTCATATTCATACTCATACTGTATATACAAACGCACATGCTGTGTGTGTGTGTGTGTGTGTGTGTGTGTGTGTGTGTGTGTGTGTGTGTGTGTGTGTGTGTGTGTGTGTGTGAGAGAGGAGGGTGGGGGTGGGTCGAGAAGGATGGCAAATTGACATCCCTGGTGTAGAAACAGACAGACATGGTGTTTCATGATTGGGGATGTACCACGACACGTTGTGAGCTTGTAGATTGGAAATCTTCACCAAAGTGATTTGGTAGAGGGAAATACTAGCTGACCTAGTCAACGGAGACCTGGGTCAACGGTGTATAGCTGCATGTGTTTTGCTGTGTTGGCAGTGTGCTGGCGCAGCTGGAAAAAGAAAGTTACAAATGTAGGTGTAAACATTTGACATACTACATTTTAAACGGATTCAGAGTGCTTTCAGTGAGTCTTTTTAATCTGTATGCAGCCAAGTGAGCCAACGAACGGGGCCTGTCCTAATCACTTAATGGATTCTCTCACACCCACACCTATCTGTAATATGCCGACACTCTGCTGAGACGCTGTCTCTCCTTACCTTCGGTTTCTCATACCCCTGTCTGTGTCAGCCACAACTCACTCAGGACACATAATGTCAAGTCACTTTTATTTCTTCTTTTATTCCATTCGTGTTCAGTAGCGGTGTAGCCGTTTTTGCACAATATACAGTAAGGCACATAGGCCTACAGCAGAGCTACGGATACAAATGCACAAATGATTTACCCCGGAGAGGGAGACACTGTTACACATATTCATTCATATTCATACTCATACTGTATATACAAACGCACATGCTGTGTGTGTGTGTGTGTGTGTGTGTGTGTGTGTGTGTGTGTGTGTGTGTGTGAGAGGAGGGTGGGGGTGGGTCGAGAAGGATGGCAAATTGACATCCCTGGTGTAGAAACAGACAGACAGGGTGTTTCATGATTGGGGATGTATGTTCCTAAATCCCCAAGAACATGGGTCTTCAACAGTGGGTCCGGTACCTCTAGGCTAGGGGGTTCTCAGTGTTACTAGGTACTTGGTGTGGTGGAAAAAAAGAGCAGCCCAAGTACAGAGTCAAAATATGTTTACCAAATATGGGGGGTTTAAGTGGTTAAAATACACATTATCAATAGAAAATATAATGTGTAAACAAACAAAAAAATATGAATTTACACAACACTGATGATATTGCTGTCAAACAGAAGTCTATGCAGTCTATATGAAAAGGTTTAATCTGCCACACAATTTTATACAATATGTAGTGGGGGTCCCTGCTTCATCTCTCTCACAACTAAGGGGTCCTTGGCCTGAAAAACTGTGAAGACCCTTGCCCTAGAATGGCTTTTTCACACCCATCACTGGTTGAATATTGAGTTGTGCTAGATCCTTCCACCTGTACTTCAACTACCCGAACTCAGTTTAAATAAATTAAAAGTTACAACCAGGGGTGGAGTGAAAGAAAGTAAAAAAAGAAAGTAGTCCACACCAAAACCTTTGTAATGAGGCTGCTGTTTGTATATATTGTATGTCTTTGTTTGCAATTACTCCTACTCCATCATCACAAATCACAACACAAGGCCATGTAACTTCATATATTAATGTAGATCTTGAGCTCATCTGACAATTGGTTAAATTTGTAGGTTGAGGTCAAGAAAGTCAATAATTGATCAACACATTGTTATACATAATTGTATAACATCGTATAAGGAAGACACTGATTGCATTTGAAAGCTTGTCTCTCTAAGTTTCCCAGATGACCTACTGTATGATACTGATGCTAATTGACATTGAAGTCTGGCATTTCAATGGACGGCACAGCTGTGTGAACACCTCTGGGTTGCCTGTGTTGTATCACTGATAGATCTGAAAGCTGAGAGGGAGGCCAGCACAGGGAAGGAGAAAGACACCAGACAGCCTACGCCGTGGTGTACATGAGCATGGAGGCAACTGGCAAGTATATTACAAATCACATCACTGACAGGTCCAGCCCATTCACATAAAAAAACCCATTTCCTTTTCATTGTGTGAAAATGTCAACCTATTTGGTGCGGTTCAGTCCATCAGTTGTGTTCTGCTCACGGTTCTTACAACTCCTCCTTGGCCCCAGTAACTGTCCCTCTGCTCCTGTCCTTGGGCGACCCTTGGCTCCGTCCACTCCTGCCACCACCACTGCTGCCCTTCCCTCCCTCCTCCTCCTGCGTCACCACGCTCTGCCCGCCCGCAGCCCACAGGGCCTCGGCCTCCTCTCGCTCCTAAAGTGACAGAAGGTAGTGGGGCGGTAGATTAAAATTGATTTCCAGTGGGCACTATATGAAACAAGGAGACAGTATCCGAGAATGTCAAATGAAAACCAAGAGAGTTTACAAGAAAAAAAGAAACAAAAAAGTTAAAGAGTTAGGAAAAAGTTTAAGCAGAGTTTTTCCATAAGATTAGATACCGGTATTTACCATTTGAAATAAGTGACCTGTTAGCACAACATTTTCCACAGTATAGCTTGGATTTGCAGGATTAAAATGGCAGAAAATTAGCTAAATTATGTACATTTTATAAATAAGTTCTATATGTTTTTTCCCGCCGACATGATATAAAGACTAGGCTTGGCACCCTAATGTATGACAGCATGTGAAAATGTGCATTTTGAACTCATATTTTCTTCAGCTAGTCTCATTACGTAAACAACTGTGTCACTGCGGAAACGACCACATATGCTGTTAAACCTGTAATGAATCCTCTAAATACAATTGTCATATTGACAGTTGAAGTCATGGAGATTTGAGAACACAATTCTGAGCTATTATTGTATTATTATTATTCCTCACCATGTCTCTGTGAAGCTTGTCTTTGGTGAACCAAAGGGCGAGCGAACACCTACGGCCTGCAGTCACTGCAGTAACCCCGTGAGGATTGACTGGACCAGAGGAGAAACCTACCAGACGACCACAGCTGGGCTTTACCCGGGCCTGGAGACAGAGACAAAAACAGGGATCAAAGAGCTCACCGGGTTCAGCTGATATATTGGGCCATATCTTGCGCCACCCTTACTTACCCCTTATCCTTACACTTATTAGCCATTTTTTACTATTTTGAAAAACATTTTGAAATAGTTCAACTAGCCGATCTACAATCAACATGTTGTGAGCTTGTAGATCAGCTATTTTAAAAGGTTTTTCAAAATATAAAAAAAATGTCAAAATACGTTTAGGGATAATGGGTAAGGGGTGGCGTGGCGCAAGATATAGACCTAAGTCTTCTAACTGTTCTTAATGGAAAACCTCAGATCAGAATCTAGCATAGAGATATCATATAAGTACACTCACTGAAACTTTGCAACCAATGCAGTGAAAACGTGGGACAAAGGAAATAATCTCTTGTATGCCTGAAAGTTAATGTGCTCCCTAGAGCAGTGGTTCCCAAACTGTGGGTCGGAATCCCCAGGAGGGGGTCCACAAATGATGTGCGAGGCGTTGTGAGCTTGTAGTTCTGCTATTTTCACAAGAGCAAGGCGTTTAACCTCTCACCCCAACAACTCCAGAGAAGTTGTTCAGTAACCAACAGTAGAACAGTATAGGCAACTGTATGAATGTGAAACAGGTAAAAAGAGACAGTCAATCAAGTACATAAAGGTTCAAAACAATCAAGGTGAAGCCACTTACTGTTACAGTCTTTGCATCCCTGTCCGTGAAGAAGAGCTCCCCACCTTCAAAGTTTTCATTCAGATACAGAATGGCACTGTGTAGAAATAAATGGGTTTGAGATTAGTCATTCAATGAATGCATGGCAAAATATATCTATGATCGTGTGGGCGAAATTGAACACAATATGCTCCAAGTAGCTAATTAACCTAACATGAGTTTTGGAAGGCATCCAATCTTGTATCCTGCCTTAATTTGCACAAATTAAAATCATTATCTCATAGCAGAATAAAATAATTACTGTACACTTTCAATTAATTCCTTAAAGTAACAAACGTGTCTTGTAATCAATCAAATCCTATTCGTTTCAAGACAGTGTTATTGGTTATCTCACTCTTTGTTAAAAAATATATAGAAAAGAAAATATGTTATCAACATCAAATTTAATCTTCAACAATAAATGAACTTCAGAATCAGCGATACTTTATTTGTAATGATGACGTTCATACAAGTATTTTGCTGGCATGTGGTGCAATGACAACCTATGCAAACTATAAACTTAGGACATTCATGGACAATAATGGATAATATTTTTGTGAGGTACAGTAATGCATGGCATAGCAGTACACGTTCTGGTAAAAGGCATGACTGTACTGCACTAGCGATAATGGTGCAAACAATAGCAGTTAAGTACCTCAGGTCTCTGTGTATGAAGGCCGGTGGTTCCCTCCAACACTGTCTGGTGTCTGGTTCTAGGAGACAGTTGTCAACGTGGACGGGATGAGACAGGTCCTGTCTGCCCTCCTGGTCCCCTGAGGACAGTAGAAAAATAATTTAAAAGACTAGCTTGTACATCAGGTTGTTGTTTTTGAGGGGTGCTAGCCCCTCCTATATTCAGCTATTAGTGTAGCTTTTCATCTTACACAAACATTACATTCCCATTGAGGCATTGACAATGAATGGAGAATTTACGTCATATGTGGACGGGATGTTCAGCTCTTGATGTGTGACACCCAAAAGTCTACATTTTGTTTTGGTACTTTCGCCTTTACGGTAGGCTACATCATGTTTCTTTCCATTAAAATGTACTGTTCTAATCTTTTTACACTTTGCTTTATTGTATGTTTTAAATCATGTGCAAATAAACTACATTTGTTTAAATGTGGAAATCTTACTTTTGCTTACACAAGGGCAACATAACATGCAGATGGCTTGGGTCGCTGTGTAGACGGTACCTGTGATAGCGGTGCGACAGACCAGATGCGTGAAGGTGATGAAAAGTCCAGACGGGCTCCTGAAGTACGAGTGAAGCACATTTCTCACTCTCTCTCCCAGCTCATGTAACAACCTGGCATCAGACTGGTTCACCATGTCATCCTGAGCATACTGGGAGCAGGAGACAGAGATACAGGTTCATCATGACATCCCTTTCAGACTAGGAGACAGACAGAGAGACTGGTTCACAGGCCCTCAGATGGCAGGGGTGAAGTAAGTGTCCACCACTGTGGAAACTGCGTTCGTATCCACCGCGGTGCATCCGGTTTTGCTGAGCGAGATCAATTATGTTTCACTGCACTAGCTCCTAGCTCAGGGGTTCTCAACGTTTTTGGCCGGGGACCCCCGGAAATGCTTTGGCAATGTCTCGGGACCCCCGCCCCGCCCCGCCCCCTCCCGACCCCCAATATAAATTGACTGCTACAATAACCTTAAACCATTTTGGGCGGGAACCCCTTTTGGTGTTTTAAGCATTGTTATAATTTAGCTATTGAAAAATAGCAGATCTACAAGCTCATAGCGCGCCACCGAGTGGCGCGCTACGAGCTTGTAGATCTGCTATTTTTGAAAAATCGTGAAAATATATATTTTTATTTTTTATTTTTTTGAAAATAATTTGGGGACCCCCTAAAATAATTTGGCGACCCCCCGAGGGGTCGCGACCCACGGGTTGAGAACCCATGTTCTACAGTATGCTGCATGCTCCCGGTGGGGCTCCTCAATGGCAGTTGAACCAGCAAGCATACAACTGCAGTGGTAACACAGAAATGTGTGGGGAGCAGTGGTGTCATGCTCGTAGAACGCAGTACCACGGCATGGTACCAATATGTGTTCACGCGCACTCACCGGTACCTGAGGTACGGCACGGTTCGGTGTACGCGGTGTACCGTACCTCTGTAAACAAGGGAGAACGAGCCTTCTCCATCCGTGCCCCTAAAATTTGGAACACCCTTCCCAAAACCATCCGACAAGCAGATACCATTGCATCCTTTAAATCTCTTCTCAAAACGTATTTGTTCAGAAAAGCATTCCCCCCCCCCCCCCCCCCCCCCCCTGCCCCGTTAAATGTTTTTTCACTGAACTTTGTCGGTATTTTTATCTATTACATTGTTGTTTTTTATATTGCATCTTTAAATATGCTTTCTACTGTTGGCCAGCTGGCTGTAAGTTGTTGATTTGCTATGTTGCATCTATCTAATTTTGTTCGATTTTCCTGCTTTTAGTGAATTTGTTGTACAGCACTTTGTGACTTCGTCCAGAAAAGTGCTATATAAATAAAGTTGTTATTATTATTATTATTACGATAGAACGCGCCCCCTAACAGAAGTATAGCTCTGTTGGGCAGCCCAGTCAATGGAGCTCAGTCTCTTGCCCAGGCTAGGCTGGGCTGCTGAAAGACAGAGGTGAGAAAAAACACTGACAGAGGGGAATTTCCCCGGTTGGACGTAGCACGTGGAAGGAACACGTTATTCCAACCAGTTCCGTTCCAGTTCCTTCTCCCCAATATGTACAGTGGTAGAGTACTATGAACCCAACAATTTAAAATGTTAATCAATTTCTCTCTCTCATCTACCTTTAAAGCTTTGAGGACAGTCAGACCCTCAAACTTCTCATGGGGTGTGTGTGGGGACCGTCGCCCGCCTCGGTAACCATCTCCAGCTGATGCAGCAGCCTATCAGAGGCAAGAGGAAATGGAATGAAGAAAAATCAAGAAATGAATGTAGGCTGAGGTGGGTGGGGCGTCACATGTCTATGACGCGCACACACGCGCACACACGCACACACACACTGTCCTACCTAGTTGTTGAAGTGCACAGATATCAATAGTCAAAACAATCATTATAATATACAGTACTAGTTATAGTTTTATAGTTATAGTTAAAATAATTAAAACCATAAAAAACCATAAAAACAATCGTACTGTTGCTAACTGCAGTACTGCGTCACACTCTTCCTGTGTCATCACTCCGTCCAGTACGACACGATTGGTTCCATTCAAAGTGTCATCGTCCATGGTGATGGTCACGCCCACCTGGGGGATCGGACCCCCTGGAGAGAGGACAAAGAAAGACAAAGTGAGGAAGAAAACAGGGTACAGTTCAGTGGTATTTAATCATTGAAATGTCTGGCCTCAATCATTCTCAGGTGTGGATAGGGACTACCTTGACCATCTGCACTTTGCATACGAGGAGAACATTGGGATAGATAGAGGATCATGATGCTACCGTCTAGCTGCTAAATAGAGCCTACACCCAACTGGTCCCAGGGGGCAACACCGTACGAATTATATGTAATTTAACTTTTCCAGCGCCTTCGACACCTTCCAACCAGTTAGCCGAGAAGCTCTCTGTGATGCAGGTGGACCATTTGCTTGCCTGTCTCTCCCCGTGTCCTACTCCCTCTTTCCTGTAAGTCGAGTTTAATCGTTCAACCTACAGACCATTTTTTGTAGATGAGAAGAGGACAACAACAACTGAATTTGTAAACGTATTTCTCCCAGAGTAGTGTAGTAGTAAGAGTTACGTAGTTCTACTACCTACTTGCAGTGACTCCTCAAACCCATTTTGGACGGGAACCCCTTTTTGGTGTTTTAAGCATTATGTTATACTGTAGTTATTCGTGAAAATGTGGTGCAAATCTTTGAATATTCTTTCAGAGCGAACGTTTTTAACTCAAATCTTAGATTCTGGGGGGGGGGGGGGGGTCCCTGGAAAAACATACTTTCAGATGGGGGTCCGCGGCCAAATACAGATAATTCTGGGGGTCCTTGACATGAAAAGGGTTGAGCACCACTGACATAGAAACATAGGTTTTTCAGAAATCTGTTTCTCAGAATCGGCCTCAGGTCTAAATGGGCTAATGGCTTCAATGATTTGGATTGAGGTTGAAAACCACAAGGCTGACAGGAGGTGTCCTACCGGCATAGAACCCACTGTCATCCATCTCCACCTCCTTCTCTCCTGACAGGAGGTGTCCTACCGGCATAGAACCCACTGTCATCCATCTCCACCTCCTTCTCTCCTGACAGGAGGTGTCCTACCGGCATAGAACCCACTGTCATCCATCTCCACCTCCTTCTCTCCTGACAGGAGGTGTCCTACCGGCATAGAACCCACTGTCATCCATCTCCACCTCCTTCTCTCCTGACAGGAGGTGTCCTACCGGCATAGAACCCACTGTCATCCATCTCCACCTCCTTCTCTCCTGACAGGAGGTGTCCTACCGGCATAGAACCCACTGTCATCCATCTCCACCTCCTTCTCTCCTGACAGGAGGTGTCCTACCGGCATAGAACCCACTGTCACCCATCTCCACCTCCTTCTCTCCTGACAGGAGGTGTCCTACCGGCATAGAACCCACTGTCATCCATCTCCACCTCCTTCTCTCCTGACAGGAGGTGTCCTACCGGCATAGAACCCACTGTCATCCATCTCCACCTCCTTCTCTCCTGACAGGAGGTGTCCTACCGGCATAGAACCCACTGTCATCCATCTCCACCTCCTTCTCTCCTGACAGGAGGTGTCCTACCGGCATAGAACCCACTGTCATCCATCTCCACCTCCTTCTCTCCTGACAGGAGGTGTCCTACCGGCATAGAACCCACTGTCATCCATCTCCACCTCCTTCTCTCCTGACAGGAGGTGTCCTACCGGCATAGAACCCACTGTCATCCATCTCCACCTCCTTCTCTCCTGACAGGAGGTGTCCTACCGGCATAGAACCCACTGTCATCCATCTCCACCTCCTTCTCTCCTGACAGGAGGTGTCCTACCGGCATAGAACCCACTGTCACCCATCTCCACCTCCTTCTCTCCTGACAGGAGGTGTCCTACCGGCATAGAACCCACTGTCACCCATCTCCACCTCCTTCTCTCCTGACAGGAGGTGTCCTACCGGCATAGAACCCACTGTCATCCATCTCCACCTCCTTCTCTCCTGACAGGAGGTGTCCTACCGGCATAGAACCCACTGTCATCCATCTCCACCTCCTTCTCTCCTGACAGGAGGTGTCCTACCGGCATAGAACCCACTGTCATCCATCTCCACCTCCTTCTCTCCTGACAGGAGGTGTCCTACCGGCATAGAACCCACTGTCATCCATCTCCACCTCCTTCTCTCCTGACAGGAGGTGTCCTACCGGCATAGAACCCACTGTCATCCATCTCCACCTCCTTCTCTCCTGACAGGAGGTGTCCTACCGGCATAGAACCCACTGTCATCCATCTCCACCTCCTTCTCTCCTGACAGGAGGTGTCCTACCGGCATAGAACCCACTGTCATCCATCTCCACCTCCTTCTCTCCTGACAGGAGGTGTCCTACCGGCATAGAACCCACTGTCATCCATCTCCACCTCCTTCTCTCCTGACAGGAGGTGTCCTACCGGCATAGAACCCACTGTCATCCATCTCCACCTCCTTCTCTCCTGACAGGAGGTGTCCTACCGGCATAGAACCCACTGTCATCCATCTCCACCTCCTCCTCTCCTGACAGGAGGTGTCCTACCGGCATAGAACCCACTGTCATCCATCTCCACCTCCTCCTCTCCTGACAGGAGGTGTCCTACCGGCATAGAACCCACTGTCATCCATCTCCACCTCCTCCTCTCCTGACAGGAGGTGTCCTACCGGCATAGAACCCACTGTCATCCATCTCCACCTCCTTCTCTCCTGACAGGAGGTGTCCTACCGGCATAGAACCCACTGTCATCCATCTCCACCTCCTTCTCTCCTGACAGGAGGTGTCCTACAGGCATAGAACCCACTGTCATCCATCTCCACCTCCTTCTCTCCTGACAGGAGGTGTCCTACCGGCATAGAACCCACTGTCATCCATCTCCACCTCCTTCTCTCCTGACAGGAGGTGTCCTACCGGCATAGAACCCACTGTCATCCATCTCCACCTCCTTCTCTCCTGACAGGAGGTGTCCTACCTGCATAGAACCCACTGTCATCCATCTCCACCTCCTTCTCTCCTGACAGGAGGTGTCCTACCGGCATAGAACCCACTGTCATCCATCTCCACCTCCTTCTCTCCTGACAGGAGGTGTCCTACCGGCATAGAACCCACTGTCATCCATCTCCACCTCCTTCTCTCCTGACAGGAGGTGTCCTACCTGCATAGAACCCACTGTCATCCATCTCCACCTCCTTCTCTCCGGCCTTCAACTTCTCATTCATTTTCTCTTTCTCTGCTCTGAAGGACAATAAAGAGGACATTTATATTCACTTTGCAGCAAGAGGAGTTAGGGCTCATTTATACTTCATTTCAAGAACGTGTCACTCGACTTCAGATTTCCGCTGAGCTATTATAAGAATAATTAAAAAGATTACTTTTGAAATGTCATACTTATGCAACAAAGTATAGATATGAATATAAATTGGACTTTGCATTGTTTCCATAATTCCCTCTCTGCCTTAAGCCTTGCTTAGAATAAAAACATTAAAACATAGATTGTCCTACTGTATGTGACTCACCGCCAGGCTTCTCGCAGGGTCTCTGGCACTACATCCTCAGGGGTCCACAGATCCTACATGGAAACAGGTACTGAAGTTACACAAAAACAATATGCCTGTGACATGTAAGTTACTGATTTCACATTGGAACCCAGGTTTAGGGTCCTGTGACATGTAAGTTACTGATTTCACATTGGAACCCAGGTTTAGGGTCCTGTGACATGTACGTTACTGATTTCACATTGGAACCCAGGTTTAGGGTCCTGTGACATGTAAGTTACTGATTTCACATTGGAACCCAGGTTTTGGGTCCTGTGACATGTAAGTTACTGATTTCACATTGGAACCCAGGTTTAGGGTCCTGTGACATGTAAGTTACTGATTTCACATTGGAACCCAGGTTTTGGGTCCTGTGACATGTAAGTTACTGATTTCACATTGGAACCCAGGTTTAGGGTCCTGTGACATGTAAGTTACTGATTTCACATTGGAACCCAGGTTTAGGGTCATGTGACATGTAAGTTACGGATTTCACATTGGAACCCAGGTTTAGGGTCCTGTGACATGTAAGTTACGGATTTCACATTGGAACCCAGGTTTAGGGTCCTGTGCTGGCCCAGTGGGAAGTATACTTACTGGGTCATTGAAGCTGAAGTCTAGATTCTCCATGCCAAAATACAGTAGCTCTTTCTCCTGCAAAGACCGACTCACATACGTGACAATCTCCTGTATGACAGACCAACACACATTGAGTGATTGAAAAAGTTACTGCACAGTATGTAGAATGGGTACATTTCAAACGAAAGCACAAGTCAATACAGAAACTGCTAATTTGTGGACGAAACCATGAAAAGAACAACATTTCTTTACATCAGGGTCCACCATTTTCAATTAATATCAAACACAAGAGGTTTAGTTCTATCGACTGGGTCCGTTTCCCAAAAATATGAACCCCGAAGGCAAATGTTAATTTATTACATACATGTTTTCTAGGGGTATTAAGGTCTGCTGAATCCAAATCTGCTGTATGTATAACAAAAAAATGGCCGCTAAGCCCTCAAAATGGACCATTTAAAGATGGCGGCCACCACTGTGCTGAAACATAATAAAACTATATATGTTTGACTAAATAAGGTAGAAAATAGACTGAAATGTCATTTTTTATGTTTTCATATATGGGGAATACATTGACATATTCATATTTAAGATCAATTGTGAAGGAACCACTTTTATATCATTTATATTGTGAAAATTGGCCTCTTTAGTAATTAATGTTTTTTTTATTATTTGTTATGATGAATAATTGCTTCAAGCCTTAATTTGTGTTTCTGACTTGTATTTGCATGCAGCAGACACATGGACTTAGTCCCAGTCATCCTCAGTGTTCTGGCAGGTGTTGCCAAGTTTCTTGCAACTGAACGCTTCAATGCACTCCATGTGTCCTTTCCTGCAGCCGCAGCGTTGACTGAGACACCCCTTTGTGCAACTGCATGACGTGATCTCCCTGCATGCTTTTGGCATTGGTGGCAGGGAAAGCAGCCGTGGCACCAACTGACCATTCAGGACTCAGTTAAAGATCTATAAGGGTCCATTTGGTTACTCTCTATCAACCCCCTCAAGGACCACTGGTTGAAAACTATCGCTAAAGTGTATCCTGAAGTACTAGAATAGGCTGAGACCAAGTCTCACACAGGAAGAGGTTGAGTTAATTGTTTTTTAATGCAGCATCAAAAAATGTGTCTGACAGAGTGGTAACCAATTCGGTGTCCCCCCTCTGTATAGAAATTAAATTTGGCCTTTTGGCAGTTGAGTAACTAGTAGAACATGGTTAATACCCGAAGGTCATGAATGTATCTTAAATCTTATAAAATTAATTGAAGCTCATTGAAGCTAATTTAAGTATATTAGCATGTGTTTGCCACTAGCTATGAGTTCGGTAGTGTCATATCCCTAATATGTACGTATGGTAGGGTGTAGTACAGTTGAGTTTGGGTTTTGCACCCCAGCCTACTGACTGATATGCTGAGCTGTGTATAAAACAGGGGAGTAGGCTAAATTATGCCACTCAGTCACTCACGAGGTTAACGTTATGCGTTTGTGTGTGTGTGTGTGTGTGTGTGTGTCTGGGCCGGTTCTAAGGGGGGGCAAGGGTGGGCATAGCCCACCCAAACGTGCGTCCTGCCCATCCAATCAAAGGTTATGGAGTGTGTGTGTGTGTATATATGTATATTTATATATGGCCAAACTACTGTAATGAAGTAATTGTTCATTTTACTAACTGTCCTACGTCAAACTGTGAGTATCAGTGCATGGTCAAAGGACGGCAGTGAAGCAAGACTTTTATTGCAGTGAATGGAATGAAGTTGGCACGGACGATCATCTTTTAGGTAACTATGTTGCAATACAAAAGCATAATTATGAAATGGACACTGTACTTTAATCATCTGCAATAAAAGCCCTTTGACTGCTGATATTCACCGTTTGACGTAGACAGTCAATAAAAAAACCAATTCAACTTTATTAGCAGACTCAGGTCCATAGGGATACATACACGGGGTTAACATACAAGAGATACAACAGGCAATAAAAATCATAAAATAATGTAAAACAAATACATAACTTGCATAACTTAACCCACAGGCAGAACATACAGGCGTTTTAGGCGGTGTACCCTTAACCTTGATGTATAACGTGAACAGCTCACTGAGGGGCTTGAAAGCGCTACAATGATACTGTTTGTTGACACATCCAGCCTTTTCATGAACTTAAACATTGGATTTCTTAGAAGTGCTTTAAAAGTCCTCACTCCAGCAGTGATCTGGTACCACTGCCCCCTCTGGGTTGTTATTCTCATGGCATCATTATATGCAACTTGCAACCTGTGCATGCTAGACTTTTTATAACATGACCACAGGTGTGTAGTATAAAGCGGTGTGCAATATGCCTTGAACAGAACTTTCGGGCAATAGTGTTTGCTTGAGCATACAACTTCTGACATGGTCTGTATATATCATCATCATCAGTCATTTGATCCGAACAATTACTTGTTCCATAAATTTGTTTTGGCCTCGCATTAACTTTATGCACCTCACTGAGGCGCTGGACAGACTCACAATTCAATTCATACACAGTATATTCTTTCCTTTTTCTTCTTTTTTCTCCATTAATTTATGATTTCTTACTTTTAATCCATGCTAAATATCTCTGTATTTCAATATTCCGGTAATCATTGCCATAGTGTGTTTATTTCAGTAGCAGGGGCCTCCCAGTCTCTCCACATACATACATCGAATGAAGTCTATGTACTTGATATGAGATACAACTTGTTGTTGTCCTAATTACAGCATGTTCATTATGGATATGAGATGCATCTGTTAGCCCAGGGGTTCACAAACTGTGGGTCGCGACCCCTAGGGGGGTCGCCAAATTATTTTGGGGGGTCCCCAAATTATATTTTTTTTAAAAAGTGAATGGCTGGAAAATGGAAATGAAGAGTTTACATAGAGTACATGCATACACTTTCCTTAATGATTATATCTGGTTTCAGTATTTATTTAAGATATATTTTCTCTATTATTAAGGTTGTTTTTGCAGTCAGTTTGGGTAAACCAGCTCAGTGGCCTTGTGGTTAGAGTGTCCGCCCTGAGACTGGGAGGTTGGGGTTCAATCCCCGGCCGGGTCATACCAAAGACTCTAAAAATGGGACCCAGTGCCTCCCTGCTTGACACTCAGCATCAAGGGTTGGATTGGGGGTAAGTCCCTGTGACATACTAGCGTCATGTCCAGGGGGTGTACTTGTACATCAAGCTGCCTCACGCTACAGAAACAGGAGATAGGCTCCTGCCCTATGGGCCTCATGGCTCGGCAAGGCTACTTTGGGTATTGGGGGTGGGGAGGGGGTCCCGAGACATGGCCAAAGCATTTCCGGGGGTCCCCAGCCAAAAACGTTGAGAACCCCTGTGTTAGCCAGTAAGGTCGTCCTTATTCTTATCCTGTTTTATTTCTTCTTATCATAATGTCCAACACTAGATGTATCCCCCCTCTATCTCAAAGTCAAAGTCGTACGATTTGTCACACACGTTACCGCAGTGAAATTTGTTCTCCGCATTTGACCCATCTCTTGCTGCAGCCGTGCCGCACTCGGGAATCATTTGATTAGTTGATTTGACCCCCCAATCCAACCCTTTGATGCTGAGTGCCAAGCAGGGAGGCATTGGGTCCCATTTTTACAGTCTTTGGTATGACCGGCCGGGGATCGAACCCCGACCTCCCAGTTTCAGGGCGGACACTCTAACTAAGGCCACTTATATATAACGGAATGACTGTGTGTGTGTGTGTGTGTGTGTCACCTGCTTTCACCCACAGCCAAAAAGGAGGAAGCTCAAAGTCTAGACATTAAAGTGCATGACAGTGAATTACACCTTTAATGAGCCTAACGATATGCTGTTGGAGGACAAGCATAAAAAGCTTTTTTTTTTGTACAGTACTGACTACAGTATGTGGACCATGGTGACATTGATCAATTCTTGATAAAATAGCTTCTAATATATTATTTAGGCCCCAAAATCTATACATCTCAGTCACACTATTAAGGCAACCGGCCAGTTCCACGCGCTGCACAAGGTGCCCTTTTTCACTTGAGCACCTGCCCCTCAAAATGTCTGTGCACGCCACTGCATCCAGTCCTAGTATTTCAGAAATAACAGACCTCACATCCAGTCCTAGTATTTCAGAAATAACAGACCTCACTCCAACCAGGCTTGGTTATCTGAACTGACTTGTATATTACACATGGAGAAAATGTGTTATGTTATGATGGATAATTCAAGCAAGTTCCATGCGATTTGGCAGCAATTCTTAGAACACATTGCTCAAATGTCTCACTGATCCCACTTAGCATTTAGTCTGCATGCAACATCTGTGTGTCCTCCACTTTCCATATGATATATTCTAGTCTCTAGCAGTGTAACTCATTGATTTGAAATCATGCCTGTTCCAGCAGCCCCTCCGGGCGCAAGCCTCCCCAACCCCATTCTCAGACAGTCCTTATAGTCTTGTCTTAACAGAGATTCTATACTGAATGTCCATATAAGGATCTGCGCTAAACATAAGGGCGACACACAAATAAGTATACCTTTGCTGACAGCGTGGAGGAGTCAAGTCAGCGGTTAGATTGAGTTGAATTAGACTGAGCACATTGGTGAGCAAAGATACTGAATGGAAGGCAGAGAAATACAGAATAATGCATATATTTGGCATTCTAGAATATCCATTAGTGTGTGTGTGTGTGTGTATTGTTTCTGTTTTCTGCAGCTGAGCAGCCTTTCTGTGAGGTTCAGCTCCTTCTGAGAGAAGCAGCAAGGTGTTAAGGTCTCCACACACCGGGCGTGAATTCGGATTTTTAAGCGGCGTTTCTCCATCGGTTTTCCGAACAACGCGGCCGGTGTGCAACCACCTTTAGTGGCTGATATTTGAGTTAGGCCATCTGTTAAATACCACATGCTTGCTATATGCTTTTTGAGCAAGTATTATGGAGTTCGTTACCTTTATATAATGACACATTTATGTATACAATAAATGGGAACATATTATACATTATATTGGATAATGTTGAAAAGTATTCACCAATAAATGACAATTTTAACAACATATATGAGTTTTACGCAATTTACTCACACTTTATTTGAAATCTGAATATTTAATTGGATTCCCCATATATGAAAACCTAAAAAAATAAAAAAAATTCTATACCTTTTTTGGTCAAAAAGATGCTATGTAATATATTTCAGCACAGTGGTGGCCGCCATCTGTAAATGGTCAATTTTGAGGGCTTAGCATCCATTTTTGAGTTATACATACAGCAGATTTGGATTCAGCAGCCCTTAATACCCCTAGAAAACATGTATGTAATAAATTAACACGATTTGCCTTCAGCACTTTAAATAAGCACATTTTCTGAAATCAAGCCTAGCCTTTACCCATGTCATTCTTCAACTCTCACACACTTTTTCAGCATAGGTGTTACTTACCCGAGCAGGCTGTGCACCCTGTGACTCAGCGTCTCCCCCTAGTGTGTCATAGTAGAACTGCAGGTTGCCCAGGTTGTCTGTGTCTGTTGGGTAGAAAAGGAGGAGGGAGCGGAGTGTCTGCACCGCCCCGCCCACATCGCCAGCTGTGTGGAGAGAACCAGACAGGCTAAATATGGAGGACAAAGTCTGCTTCACAGAGGAAAATCAAATACAGTGGGAGATATGAGGAAGACACCAGAGTATTGTGGTGCACAACAATAGTGCATCAAAAGACGCGCACACACACACACACACACACACACACACACACACACACACACACACACACACACACACACACACACACACACACACACCTAATACAATGCAGATGAACTAGACTAAAACTAGCTAGACTGAACAGGGCACTGTGTGATTGTTACACTAATGCATGACTATAAATTGAATATGACATCTGAACTCTGACCTTTGAACTGGGCGATATGCAAATGCTCCAGCTGCATGGGCAGGAAGTCCTCCTGAGCAGAAATTCTTCCGGGTCGCGTGGCGACCTGGATCACACAGGACTGCTGACAGGAGAGCAGGGCGAGGGACAGAGCTGGTGGGAGGAGACCAAACATGTGAATGAAGCACAACTCTAACTGATGATGAGTAACTTTACTGTTAGTAGTGACGCAGGCAGACAGACACACAGACAGATCTCCATATATGGGCAAATTGGGCATGGGTGTAAAAGGGACACAGGCAGCGGGTACAACGGGTACTGCATAACCGGGTGGGGAATGCATTCCCAACTTGCATCGTTCCCGAGTAAGCCGGTGGCACCTAGTTATTAAAATAATCAGGTTAAATATTTCAAAGTACATAAACATAAAAAAGCGCAAAGCACCAACTAGTTGGCCAGATGTATGCAGAACCGGGATGACTGGAAGCGACGATGGAGGGCTCGTCTGAGGACGACCTAGAGAGATACAGATAGCTAGGAGCCTTCTACAGACTGCCGAGCCATGCCGTAACATGTCTTTGGCCGCTTTGTGTGCTCTTTTCCATTGTACCTGCGGCCTTCTCAAACACACTGCCGTCCCCGGCGTCCACTCCTCTGTCCTCAGGCAGGAGCTGGGACGCCATCTCACACTGGACCCTGCACTCTTCTGTCTGCCTCAGGGTCTCATTCACACACTGCTTCCATGCCTTCACTGCCTGGACCCAGTCAGAAGACCCCTCGAACTGCTGGGCAGAATCGTACAGAGTCTGGAGATGTTGGAGGAGGAAGAAAAGATATCTTGAGAAAAGTGAGTCAGTAAGTAATCTGTATTTAAAAGGCACCTTTCAAACTCAAAGTATTCACTGTTTTGGTGGTGAATTGATCTATAGCTAGGGATATATGAAACCTCCAGAGCGAAGCCCACTCCATTGGAACTATTTCAAATGATCCCATTTCCATTACTTCTCACTTATACATATTATTTTATAGTGATTTCCAACAGGAGGTGTTCTGTTGTCCAATATAGTTGTGTCTTTGTTTCTTATCTTGAATCATTTTCTCATTGTTTCTAATCTTTCAGTGTTTCAATTGCACTATCAATTCCGTAAAGCCCTGTTTACCCATGTTTGGGTCACTGACCAATTTTCATAGGTCGCGAGTAGCCTAAATATCTGTTTCTGTGGACCATTCCTGTCCTCCTCACCCAGTGTTTCTCTGCCTCCATCTCTCTGTCCAGGAAGTCGTCCTCCTTCACTGTGTCCATCCGTCTGTACTTCTCAATGTTGTTCCTCATCTCCAGGTGGTTGGGGTTGGCCACAAAGTATGTGTGAGCTGCCGATGCAGCCTTCTGCAACTTTTGTAACTGCGGACAAAATGAGCCACAGGCTGAAACGCCTATCCTCTTGTCAACATTTCATACAAACAAATCTATGGTGTCCTCTGGACAGGAGCTCCTCTGAAGCTCTGGGTAAGAGTGCCTGCTTGTAACTGAGCCTCTTGAGTGTGAGCACATTCATCACACATTCCTTCAATTCCTTGAACAGTTTTAAACTTTTCAGGGGGAAAGTACGAAGAATTAAGAAGGAAGGAAGGAAGGAAGGAAGGAAGGTGATATAATGTAGTTGTGGCACAACATTTACTACACTCTGTAGTACCAGTAAATACACATTTGATATCATTACAAACTTGAAAACATAGATCAATGTCTATCTATAAAGAATTTAATATTATAATAACTTCAATTCAGTGAGTAGAATATACTGTATCTGTCTATACATTTGTTTTTATTGTTAGTTTAGTTTAGACTTGCTGTACCCTCCCTCATACACTGTCACTGTCCTGTCTAGATTACTGTAACGCTCTTTACTCAGGTCTAACACAAAAATCACTCTCCCGTTTGCAATTAGTGCAAAATGCCACCGCTAGGCTTTTAACCAATACCAAAAAGCGTGATCATATCACCCCTGTGTTGATGTCGCTTCACTGGCTTCCGGTCAACTATAGAGTTGATTTTAAAATTATTTTAATCTCCTTTAAAGCTCAAAGAGGTCTTGCCCCTAGCTATATTGCGGAGCTCTTGACCCCTCACGACCCTCCTCGCAGCCTGAGGTCTGCAGGCAAGGGGCTAAAAATCCGTTCCGCGAACTACGTCACAAAGGGTGATCGGGCCTTCGCCATCCGAGCACCAAAGCTCTGGAATGAGCTTCCAGAATTAATTCGCCTCACTGACTCCCTCACACGTTTTAAATCCCTATTAAAAACCCATTTATTTCATCAGCATTCCTATAAATAACTTTTTGTTTTTCCTTGCCTTTTACTGATCTTGCGTTATCTTTATTTGTTTAATGTTTGGGTATTTCTTGTTTATTGCGTTCATTATGTTAGATCATGTCACTTATTTGTTTTTCTATTTTTCTATTGTGAATTTTCTTGTTATTCCTGTGCAGCACTTTGTGGCTCATGCCTAGAAAGGTGCTATATAAATAAAGTTATTATTATTATTATTATTACTGCTAATCCTGAGTACGATTTTCGTTTTTGTGTAAGCACTAAGCATGTAAAATGAAAAATAAAACAAATGAACCTTGATTAGTCAGGATGCTTTTGTTGCCATATTAAACAAAATGTATGTTGTGTTGCAGTGGGCTGCTCCAGATAAACACACAAGAAAGGATACTCGTTAGAGTCTAAAGATGATTACA
Source organism: Electrona antarctica (assembly GCF_951216825.1). Lineage (NCBI taxonomy): Eukaryota > Metazoa > Chordata > Actinopteri > Myctophiformes > Myctophidae > Electrona > Electrona antarctica. Next base: position 14,561,328 of record NC_136811.1, read on the forward strand.
GGTCTAAAGTTTAGACCTATAAATCATACCCCCCCCCCCGCGCCCCTTAAGGGCCAATATCGGAAAACGTACTTTGTAGTATGTGACTTGCAGGTAGTTGTAGGGGTTGCGGCTGATGAATTCATACTCGATGTCCTGAGAGACAGGTTGCTGTCCCATTGTGCTGACAGCCCGTCCAACACAGAACCTCACACACTCGGCCCTCTGCTGGACCCAGTCCAGAGCCCACAGGTCCCGTACACTCCCCTCCTCAGTGTCTGATGGAACCATGTGGGGGAAACAATATTGTTAGAGGTTCGTGCAGTGGCTCGTCATCAGTCAATATGACCAACAACAACCAATTAGTCTTATGGAATGCATTATGTTGTGTTAGACTTTCAAACTTTATACTAATGTATTCTGTCACATTTTGGTTTTGAAACGGTATGTTATACAACATGAGCTATTGCACTGTATTAAACTGTACAATCAAATCATTGATGGTCTGATCTGTCTGACTCTGGACAGTGCCTGGCTACTTATTATCAAGCTGTGGGATGTAGTAGTAGTAACATATCTATGCAATAAACTGATGTATGTTATGTGCGTGATGCACACACGTACACGCGCGCACACACACACACACACACACACACACACACACACACACACACACACACACACACACACACACATGTACGAGTACAATTTTGAGTTACTGCCCAATACCTTTACTTCTACTCTACTACACCTCAGAGGCAAATGTACTTTTTACTCCACTAAAATTATTTGAAAACTGTAGTTACCAGATTCTTTGTAGATTTTGATTATTATTACAAAACATACATTAACCACTTTTTTCAGCCCTAGGCAGTAGGCTTAGGCTATATATTTCTACAAGTAGATCTGCTATTTTTCATTTTGAGAACTTGAAATAGGACACTTTGCATAATCAGTACAGGCCTACTTTTACTTTTGTTACTTTAAGTAGGCCTATATTTTGATGCCAATACTCTTGTACTTTTACTCAAGTACATTTTGAATGCCGGACTTTTACTTGTGACAGTGTATTTCTACATTGCAGTATTGATACTTTTACTCAAGTAAAAAAATTTTACTTTAGATTTTCCACCACTGCACACAGACACAGACACAAGTCACACAACACAACACACACAAGACTTGTACCTAGTTTATTAAGTGCATCCTGTCCGGCCTTGATACATTCGCCATGGCATTGCCTTCGAACCCGAGCCAGTGCGTCTTTGGTCGCGATAGACTTCTCCAGCAACTCCGCTGCCTTCTCCCACTCCTCGGCGAAGTATGCCCGCACTCCGGAGTAATATAAATGATCATACGGTTGCAAGAGCCCCGAGACGGATGAAATGCCACTGCCGGCTGCAGGCACGGTCAAATCACATAGTAATAATATAAAGTTGTTCAGCGCCACGTACACAGTGAAGTGATTTGAGTGCAGCGCCATGGTCCTCCAGTCCAAACACTATCCAGAGGAGAGGGAGAGGAGGAGGGACTACTAGCTATCCAGAAGGTTTGGGGAAATATATCATCCCGGCCATAGCTGATGCCAGACAGCCAGCTACAGCCACACCCCTATTTATCATTCAGATTGAAAACTTTGATTCTGCTATTCAGAGGCCAGGTCAGGAGTTTTTTTTAATTATGTTTTCATACTAGCTTTAAAAGTGCATTTTCATTGTTTGGCTCAGCTGCCTCCTGTAGCTGTACATGGAAGTGCAATACTTGCATATAGCCACCAGAGGCCACCGCTCTTTGACTTCAACAGGCATTTCCATAATACTTTCAAAAATAGTTCGATTTAGCTATTATTATCGGTTGTCAAGTGTCAACAGATGTTGATGTAGCTGTAAATGTGACCAATTCTACAATTGCTATAGTATATAACCATACATACATTTCGTAATCGTAAGTAAGCATAGCATATCATGTGAGAGTACAGTACAAACTTACTTACAGTAGAATGGTGAGGTCACGATAGGTGATCTATCGAATACAGTGACTCCTGAATTGATTGATTGATTGATTGAAATATGTATTAACAGTTTGCAGAATTACAGTAGGCCTACATTTCAAGCACAACTCAATACGAAGACTGTTAACTGTGAGTGGACGAACCAATAAAGCATTACACTTGTTTACAAGAGGGTCCAACTTGTTCAATTCATGAAATATTCATCAAAAATCCTATCAAGATGTTGACATAAATAATAAATAAAATAATAAATCTGGAAAATTGACATGTGTGTTATTGTTTGTGCATTGTAACAGATTGTTTCGAGAATATAGTGTTTTATTATTATTATTATGATATTTTGTGGTATTTGCTGTGTTCTTGTAAATAAAATAAAATAAAATAAAATAAAATAAAATAAAATAAAATAAAATAAAATAAAATAAAATAAAATAAAATAAAATAAAATAAAATAAAATAAAATAAAATAAAATAAAATAAAATAAAATAAAATAAAATAAAATAGGATGATGACGACGACAGATGATTATGATAATAACAAATATGCCGAAATCCGAAATATTAAGAGACCTCTCGAGTCACTGTATACGATAGGTCACGAATGTGGCTGTAACGCTGCTACCCCCGCAGCGCAGCTGAGTGTGAGCGTGTGGCCTTCCGTCGGAGCATCACATCACATCACACACACTACACAGTGATTCATTCAGCCAGCGGCTCACACAGGAGGAGAAGGAGATCCGAACTGCAGCCACTATTCCGAGCCGTTTCAATCAAAGGCTTTGGGGATCCAAACTCAAAGGCAGGGCTTGCTAAAGCTTGTCATGGCGGAGGTCAGCGACGTTTTGATGTCAGTTTTGTCCACAATTCGGGTACCGAGGCCCGGGGATCGTGTCCACAAAGACGAATGCGCCTTGTCATTTTCCACGCCGGTAAGATGTTATTCCCCTCAACAAGCCCAACGCCGGCCGAAACAGTGTCGCTACCTTTCAGGGTTTCTTCATTTATGATGGCCAACGAAACAGCATGACTACCATGTTTTCTCACTTTAGCGTATTAGCCCCCTTTGATGTTCAACTCAGGCAGAACTTAACAGTGAAGCTAAGCTAGGCTAAAGCTAGGTTAGCTAACCTAGCCCTGTGTTGTCAAATTAGCCTGCTATAGCTAGCTAGCTAACAGTCTACGTGGTGTCAGCAATGACATAGCACTTGATGCTCTACTACAGCTCTACTTTCGTTTAAACACGCAACATTTAGAGCTTTCTTTGTTTGGCTTTGTTTTCTGACATCGGACGTAGTTTACATTGATTTGAATGGCAGCAACACGTTAGCAAGCAGCCTTTGGTTATAATGTAATTGATAATATTGACATGTGCAGACAGTGTTGTGTCCACTGTTTCCACATAGCAAGCCTGTCATGTGCTTTGCTTGCAACTGACTACTGTATACTCTACTACAGGTCAGGCTACTACTTGGCCTCACTCCCCGAACCCACCTCACCCCCTGCCCACTTTGACAGGCTGGAATGGCTTAGGGTTGACGACAGAGTACAGCATCTTGCAATGGGTCTGGTCCACAAGATTCGATACAGCACCAAGATACCCATGTACCTGTCTAAATACTACCTTAATGTCAACGAAGTCCACACCCACAACACCAGAGGGAGTACAACAAACCATGTGCAACCCAGATTCGGCACAAACAAGGGACTAAATTCATTTTGCTCCTATGCCACCAAAATGTGGAACGCCCTATCAACAGTCATTAAGACATGCGAATCCCTTGACTCCTTCAAAACCGCTCTCAAATTCGAAACTGGCCCCCGTAAAATCAGAATCCCCCACCCACCCCCTTTCCCCCCCACTGTATATGTTTTTTTCCCTTTTCACCTCTGATGATTTCTTGTTTTTTGCTATGTAGTAGTGTATATTTGTACGTCTCTAAATGTTATGATGAATTGAACATGGTGGACCCTATTGTAAACAAGTGTAATGCTTTATGGTGTCGTCCACACTCCACAGTTAACAGTTAATAGTCTTGTATTGAGTTGTGCTTGAAATTTACTGTAATTCTCAAACTGTTAATAACTTCATCAATCAATCAATCACTGTATGTGCCTGCTGTGTGCAGTTGCAAATAGAAATAACCCTTGCATAATTAATCATTTATTGAATAGAATGTCTATTGATGTTTGCTGTGCCAATGTTAACCACATCCCTGTTCCCTACCTGCAAGCTATCCCAACCTCTAAACCCCATTCCTGAGACAGAAAAGTCCAATCTGAGCCACAATAAAATCATCAATATTGCACTCTTATAAGGACAGCATGGGTTATCCCTTTTTGTCTCTGTAGTAAAGCTGTTTACTTTAGTTTCACAAAAATCTACCATTCTCATGTTATGATCTGTAATTAAACCCTGTGAACATGTAATTCTTCTTAAGTGTTCTTTTTGCTGTGTTTTACACATGCATTACCTGCACAAAACGTTCCACATTACTTTAGTGCCAGGCATGTGAGTGAAGTGGTTTTGTGCAGTGCTCGATTTTAATTACGCAACGTCCTCCTGTTTCATAATTGTACATAATTATGCAGAACGTTGAGTGATTCAAAACAAGCAGAGAGCACAGGTAATGAATGTAGAAGAACACTAGTCTAATTCATGGCTTTACTGTGTTTATTACAAGAAAGTTGCTCATAACATTACAATTGGATTTAGGCAGACAAAGAGGATATCAGGATAACCTAAGCTGTCCATGGATGTGTGACATTGTTCAGTTTATTGTCGTTTAATGCAATAAGATAGGACTTTTCTCTTTATTGTCAATGGATGGGATTGCAACTTGGAGCAGTGTTGCCCATTCAAACAGTTGTAAAAATTGCAGATCTACACAGCAACATGTCAGCTTGTATAGATCGGCTAATGTTGGCAAAAGGATTTGGTGTGGACTGTGGTGGTAAAAAAGGTGACAAAGTATAGACCCCATGGTCTATAGTCTATACTCTGTGGTTAAGCAAGCATAGTCTGATTTAGTCTGATTTTCTGAGTCTACATGGTGAACACACCTGACTCTGTCTGTTTTCCTGAACTGCAGGAGAGCGAGGGAGGACTGTATGTGTGCATGAACAGTTTCCTGGGCTTTGGCAGCCAGTACGTTGACAGGCACCATGCCAGAACTGGACAGCGGGCCTATCTGCACATCACGCGGATCCGTAAGACTCAGGTAACCATTATGTTTTTTTAAGGCTGTGCCTGTGATCACTACTAGTTCAATGTCTTAGTCAAAGGATGCTGGGTGTGTGACAGGATACATGACGGTGATCAAATCTCTGACCTTTTGTTAAGATGGAGTCTCAGATGTCTTAAGTTAAAACCACTGCCACCCGTCTTAGTTCGACAATGAATCATGATTTATTTTCCTTTAGTGTGAAGGGCCCTAATAGACATTCATGTAAATATTTCCTGTGGTTTGTAATTGGGTCTAAAAGTGGGTAATAACTTTAAGCAAGATATAGTGAATGGTGAGCACTGTTCAGGTCATTGTTGAGGAATAAACTGACGGGGGGATTAGACGCTGACATAAAGCGGGGTCTTTATCACCCTGAACACGTTTATTTCTCAACAATGACCCACTCACCATTCATTGCGTTTATTTACATAGCTGCCTTGTTGAGGCCCGGGCGGTTAGCTCAACCGTCTGGGCACCTAGGCTGCCAAACCAGCCGGACGGCGTGCCGCGGGGTTCGACTCCCAAGCCCGACGGCCTTTGCCGCGTGTCACTCCCCATCTCTCTTCCCCTTTCCTGTCTGCTTACTGTTCCCTAATAAATAAAGGCATAAAAAGCCCCCAAAACAAATCTTAAAAAATTGTTGAATAAGGCCAGAAACAAAGCACAGTGGATTGCTTAATGAATTGGTTTATCATCTAGGTGCGTTGTCTCCATCGGTCTGTATAGCAGGAGGACACATTTGGTGTCCACTTAATGATTCCCAATGCTTTTTTTTCCTCCTCAGAAGGAAGATGACAATAACTCTGACCCACCTAAGAAAAAGCCCACCCGACTGGCTATAGGTAAGTGCATGGGAGTGGAATTCACAAAAACAGCCATTTACACAATATCACGTGTACAGCGTGAATAAAATATTGACTTTATTGTGTACACAAGGAAATTCATTTTTGCCTTCACTATTGTTGCATTCCAACGCAACAGGATACAATAAATACACAAACACGAGTGTGCTTGTGCACAAGCTAAGTACAATAACTGATCATCAGATATAGTTATGGTTGAGGAAGAAATAAACGCAATCCTGATAGTATCAGTCCTTTGTTAAAGAATGACCATGGCCTCATTCACCATTCGCCTAGGAATCGAAGGAGGATTTGATGTGGAGCAGGAGCAGTATGAGGAAGATATAAAAGTTGTCCTCTTCCCGGATAGACAGGAGGTGACATCAGATGACCTTGCTACCATGCCAGATGTTGTAAGAGAGCGGGTGAGACACTTGTCCACTGAGGTACCACTGAGGTACATGTTGCTTTTCAAAGTGCCATGTCAAGGTACAACGGCATGCAAGAAGCATGCATGCAAAAAAACACACAAATTGTTCTTTAAAGACTGATTTGCACTTCAGTTTTGGTTTCAGCCATGCATAAAACAAACGCTTTTATCTGAATAAACAGTAACATTTATTTTACCCTATGAATACTTATACTTACTAGAGTAAACCATGTATGAACATGACACACAATACCATCTTGAAGTACACAGTAATTGTCTTTTAATGCGTTTTAATGATTAAATTCCCAGGCAAAGAGACTGTTAAAGAAAACAGCTTGGCCACAAACAACAATACAATTATTTTGTTCTTTGATTATAAACACTCCAAATAATTAATAAACACATTTTTGGTCTTATCAAAAGGTTTTTGACTGGCTGATGCCAGTGGAAAACCTTTTGATAAGACCAAAGCAGGAAGCAATACCGTACCGTGTTCACATCATAGTCACTCATGAGTGCAAAATGCACATTTGTCATAAAGGTATATCTAGGACACCCTATACTTTCACTGGCAAATGAACCAGTGCAGAATGCAGTGGGTCTGAAAGTGTGTCAGTGGTGTACTGTAGAGAAGTCCTAGCCTCTGTTTGTTCTCCCAGGTGTCTCTGTCCATGGATGGTCTTAGGGCGGCAGACTCGGTGTCGCACGCCCTGCAGGTCCAACAGTGGGACGGAGAGGTGAGACAGGAGTCTCGGCACGCCAACGACCTCAAACAGCTGGACAACGGGGTCAAAATTCTACCCAGGTGAGACGGGAGAGATATTCCACCTGACTACGTTTAGTCCAAGTTACTCTGGCCCTTCCATCGGATTGAAATCGAAATGGTGAATTGTAGACATGGTGTGGGAATTGCAGAACAGAAGGCTCCAGTCTTTCCATTAGGCTTGGGCGATATTGATTTTTTGATATCGATATTGATAACGTGAATAATACCGCGATAATCGGTATTATCGGTTTTATTAATAAAACATTAATATATCACACTGACGGGCTGATTTCTCCTCTCCTCTCCTCTCCTCTCCTCTCCTCTCCTCTCCTCTCCTCTCCTCTCCTCTCCTCTCCTCTCCTCTCCTCTCCTCTCCTCTCCTCTCCTCTCCAGTCAAAATGTCCCCTCCCCTCCACTCCCCTCCCCTCTCCTCCTCTCCTCTCCAGTCAAAATTTCCCCTCCCCTCTCCTCTCCTCTCCTCTCATATTTACATGACGGTAAAATTACGATATTAGTATTATGACGGTATTCGGTATTATTGAGTGGTGTTTTATATACTCCGCGATATTACCGGTATTCGGTATTATTTATATACTCTGCGATATTACCGGTATTGATTTAAAATATTGCGGTAAACGGTAATATCGGTATATTGCCCAAGCCTACTTTCCATATCATAAACCTAATAATAGCTGAAAGGCATGATGGGGGGCACAGGAGAGAGAACATGTAGACTGACATACTGTACGAGTGCAGTGTATGCCTGTGAAAACAAAATGCTACCTAGAACGGAGGTTCTCAAACAGTGAGGTGAGGTCAAGTATGTTGTGGATGGCCATACTAGCTAATTTAACCTGGTAGTAGTAGTACCACAAGGTCCCCAGGACGTTTTTGTGTTATCCTTTTAGCCTAAATGTCTGACTGTATCTTGTGCTGTTAGTGTTTACACTTCTGACTAATACTATTCAATCAGTCCAGTATGATAACGTGGGCTGGTCTTCTCTGACTGAAAGACGCAATAATCATTGGCTTGGCTTCATATATAAAGCCCTGGTCGGAAAATTACCATCATATACTGTATTTCATCCATGTTACATCAGAAACCTAGTCGCATTGTAACTCGCTCTAGTGATTGGCTAGAGGCCTTCTGGTCCCTTTTGCAAACTTTGGAAAGGCTGCTTTCAGCATTGGTGCACCTGATTCTTGGAATCTCTTGCAACAAAAACTTAAACTTAACTCCCTGGCATCCATTGGTGCATTACCTGTATGTAGCTGTTTTATTATTGTTTATATGTATGTAATCAGCCCTCCCCCTATTCACAAGGAGGAGCAGTGCACCAAAGCATTATGGGAATTGTAGACAGTCCAGGAAGGATGTGAGCCCAGTGTCCATGACATCTTAGACACTTTAAAATACTAAAATATCTAAAAACACACATTACCCACATGAAAACCCCAGGAAAGTGTTTCTTGTCTCCCAAACATCCTTAAAACAAGATCTGGTTGCAAAAGGGGTGAAGTGTCCCTTTTATTCCTGCACAGCTTATATTGTTTTGATTTCGTTTAATCATGATCGAAATTAGCCAAGGCAATGCTAACCCTTTTCTGTTGTTCTCTCTAGCGGCTGGCGGTGTGAGGTGTGCGACCTGCAGGAGAACCTGTGGGTGAACCTGACGGACGGTAAGGTGCTGTGTGGCCGCCGCTATTTTGACGGCACTGGCGGGAACAACCACGCCCTGGTCTACTTCCAACAGACGGGACATCCGCTGGCTGTCAAACTGGGCACCATCACCCCTGATGGAGCAGGTGAGGGTTCAAGCTCAGGGTCCAAACATTACATTTGGTTTATTGTTATGGCCATTGTTTGTTGCTGCCGTGACCACTGGGATAATTTAACCCATTTTGGGCGGGAACCCCTTTTGGTGTTAGCATTATGTTATGCTTTAGCTATTGAAAAATAGCAGATCTACAAGCTCATAGCGTGCCACCGAGTGGCGCGCTACGAGCTTGTAGGTCTGCTATTTTTGAAAAATCGAAGAACGACTGACAGAAACATAGCTTTTTCAGAAAACTGTCAGGATGTAGAAGACATTTTTAGAATCTGATCTCAGGTCAAAATGGGTTAAGAACAGACGGGTATAGCAACCCGGTCTCACCCATAACACAGATTGGCAATTCCGTACATGCACTACTAGAAAACCCCAAAAATACGTACATATTGCGCTGAAATCCTCCCCATAGACTGCGACAGCGACGGAGGGGCGCCGTCTCAAGCGAACTTGAGCCACGAGAGCCACCACCGAGCAACCTGAAGCGAGCGAGTTGCCGTGGCGAACGTTGCGAAGTTCGATTGAGCCGACTCAGCCCTTACAGAGAGAATGTTATTATTGTACTGCGTACTGATATTCTATCAGTTGCAGCAGTTCTATACTTTAATTTATACTCTACAGTGCAATGGTGTCAAAAAGAAAACTGTTGTACAGTCTGCCATGCGTTTTAGCTTGTAGATCTGTTCTTTTTGCTCATACACTCCTTCAAAGATCCCTCCCCCTATTTTGTTTGGCAGCAATGGGTGGCAACATGGACCAGTTGGTCCTAAAATGAATTTGGTGATATTGAAGTGGTTTAGATTTAGCAAAACATTGAATTGGGAACATTGGTGTCAGATGGCTACACGACAAACCTTTTTAACCCCCTCAAAAGAAAAAGCACAGTCAAACAGTGAGTGAGGGGATTCCAGCACATTTGTGCATGAGCTGCAATTACGCAGCCAGCTGCTACACGGCCAAAACAAACCAGTCTAATGAAGGCATTAGAGCAGATGATTTTTTTGTTTGATTAGCATTAGGCCACAGACCGACCCCCCCCCCCCCCCCCCCCCCTCTCCGGGACCCCAATCTACACAATATAATCTGTGTCATTTTAACTCTGATAATGTACAAATGGAACCATTTGCCTCCTAACTCTGTCATTTAGCGCGGCACCCCCCCCCTGTAACTATATTATACCTTTTATTTGTAGGTTTAGTTTCCTTTAGGGGTATATATGTTTTCTTTTGGCTAAAATAGTTTATTTGAGACCTGTTTCATTGTACAATGTTGAGGAGACTAGTTTGCATTACAGTATTTATAATCAACAGCAGCTGAAGATATCGCATCAATTTTAGGATTTACACCATGCAAGGCAACAAATGGCAAGGATAATTTTTGCTAGACCACCTACCGCCACTGAGTGGCGCAATTGAGATACATTACAATGTAACTTAATGTAAAAGGAAGTTGAGGAAGGCTTTTAATCTGATACAGTACCATATATCAATTGAATGCACCAACAATGGAAGACTGAGATCCATGATGGGACAGAGCAGAACCTTTGGGCAGCTGCAGCCTTGCAGACAGTGCTCGATGGTGGTTAATGATGTGATTTAGCAGATGGTGTTAACATCTTTTGTTCCTATTAATTTGTTTTGCAGGTTTTGAGCATCACTTCATTCAAATGTAGTGTCTCCCATTTTTTTTATTTGTGAAAAAGTACTACAAAGTTTCAAAACATTTTCAAGTCTTTATCCTCGAGTCCCCAAACAAAAAGTATGCCATAAATATTACAGACAGACAATAATATAATCTGTTATTTTAACTATATATATATATAAAAATATATATTTTTTTATTTTTTGAGTATGTGTTTAATTGTACTGTTCATTAACTCGCAAAATAGTCTTGGAAGTTGGAAGACCAAAATGAAAAGAATTGCGATTAAAATTGTGGATTGTGATCCTGTCTGAAAGAAATTGTGATTTTATATTTTGCCGTATGGCCAACCCCTGTCCAGATGACAGATGGAGGTCATCAAGTTCATTCTACTTTATTCTCTCTAAATGGAAAGTTGGGTTTTGTTGAAAGGCATTCAATTGCGACATTAAATTAACTATGGAAAGAAAAGAAAGTGTCCAAGGAATTGGGGGCAAGAGACTACCAATACCACAAAATGTTACGCGCCTAGGACCTTGGTTGATCTGTTCAAAAGAGTGGACTGCAGGTGAAATTGAAAATACATTATTGTCAAGTGTCTTTGTCATAGGCAGGGACGATGACATTGTGTTGTGCATAGTGATCAGACGTGTAGACTGTGCAGTTAGTGGCCCACATACAAACTAGGGCACTGGTATGGACGTCAAGTCTGTCCCACATATGAACATTGTTAACACTCCGATTGCCCAGGGTTATTTAATCCATGTAATCATAGCACCTGGCGATTTATAGTAGCGGAGCACTTTTACCGACGGACCGGATGTTATCCCGGATGTGGCTGTAGCTGCTAAATGTAGCCAAAACACTCTAGAGCCGATCAACAACAACGGGAGGTATGATTAAATCTAACGCGACTAAGACATCTAATCTAAGACATGATCTTTTCTTAGAATTAGACGGGATGATTTAGATCAAGAGTTATTAACGTTTTAAGATTTTCGGTCTCGTCGGCAAAACAGGGGGGGACATTTTCGATGATGTCCCACTGTTACGCAACATCGAGTATTGCGCAACAGGCGCTCCCAGGCTGTGGAGCGATGCGATCGGCTTTGATATCAATAACCTCTGTCTTTTTGATAAAACTTTGTCCTGGGCGCTGGGTGTTACTAATTGAAAGGACGGTGAACTTCGTCCTGGGCGATCGGGGTGTTAAGCAGTGTTGATTTAACGCAATGCGTTGTGAGTTTATAAATCTGTAGGGGGGGGGGGGGGGGGGGGAGGACCAGACCTAGCACAGAGCCCTGGGGGACCTTGGTCAACTAAGACTATTATAGGGTTTTAAGAGGTTAAGAACCACTTATGAAGTATAAAGGTTATTTACATGAGAGTCAAGGTAGATTATGGATTACTTGGCATCATCTTTATGTAAACAGACAACGGAATAATAGTCCTTGGAATTAAACTCTGTCTCTGAATCACTTTGTACATGCAGCATGTGAATGCCTAAAGGTGAGAGTCCAGCAGACTGTAGTACTGTATAGAAATCAAATCCCAACAGTTTTTGTCTCCACCAGGCCGAAGGCATGGGGAGAGAGTGTGTTTTGCACTCCGTCTGTGTGTCCGTCCTTCCTTCCGTCCGTCTGTGTACAGCTAATCTCCGGCACCGTTAACCCGGTCGATGCCAAACTTTGCACACACACTCCCTGGATGCCAACGATGAACCTCTGCCCCGCATTTTCCAGAACGGCCTGTTATAGCGCCACCATGAGGCAGCTTTTCACATTTTTTACCTAAAACTGCACCGATCTGCGTGAAACGTTGCATGCACACTCCCTAGAGGCCAAGGACAAACCTTTGACCTGCATTTTCCGCATCTGCCTTTTATAGCGCCACCAGGAGGCCGACTTTTGTAAAACACATTTTTTGATATTACTCCTCCAGATTCTGTCCAAAAATCTCTATCTCTATGGTCATGTGCTCAAGTCGGATCTGTCCGATATTTCTTATTCCATCCTAATTGGCTATAATTGGCTTTCACAGTTTGCAAGATTGCCCCGTTTTGAACAAAAGCCTCAAATCATGAACACAGCATGCAATTTACGTGAAATCTTTCACACATTTTCTTACTAGGCTGAGGAATATATCCCACCCTTTTCACATTGGCCTGTTATAGCGCCACCAACAGGTTGATTTTTGCAAAACACATTTTTGGAACAAAATGCCTCAAGTCATCCAATTGCCATCAAAGGCAAACATGTTTATATTACTCCTAAACATTTTGCCAAACATCTCACACAGTCCTATCCTCCTGGTGGAGACCTGTGCCCAGAAGGGCACTTTTTCTAGTTTGATATGTAATTGGCCTCCGACCCCCATCTGAAAATATGTTGTTCCAGGGACCCCCCCAGAAGCAAAGATTTGAGATCAAAACGTTCGCTGTGAAAGAATATAAATTCAACGATTTGCGACACATTTTCACGATTTTTCAAACAGCAGATCTACAAGCTCGTAGCGCGGAACTCGGTGCCGCGCTATGCGCTTGTAGATCTGCTATTTTATTTTCAATAGCTAAAGTATAATATAATGCTTAAAACACCAAAAGGGGTTCCCGTCATGAATCGGTTAAAAAATAAATCTTTATTGATGGACTGTTTTTTTCCCCCCTCCCAGATGTTTACTCCTATGATGAGGATGACATGGTGCTGGATCCAAAGCTGCCAGAGCACTTAGCTCACTTTGGGATCGACATGATGACCATGGAGAAGGTAGGACCAGTACACACATAACGTATCTGCTGGTTTACCTGCCAGCACCCGTCTTTCCTGTGTGTATGTACTGTACGCACTATGCCTCCCTACTAATGTTTAATATGTACTGCCTGCTGATTTGCACCCCCGTCTACAATTTACAATTACAATTCAGGCATTTAGCAGACAATCTTATCCACAGCAGGGGTTCTCAACGTTTTTGGCTGGGGACCCCCGGAAATGCTTTGGCCATGTCTCGCGGTGTGGAAGAAAACCAAGCTAAATAAACAGAGTGCAGAGAGAACAGTGTAGCGCGTCAAATAAACAAAGATGCCAGGTAAACAATGAACCTATCTGTCTAAATAAGAATCGCATTACTAACATTTGCGGTTGAGAAAAACAAATCTTTGAAATAAAAACATGAGAACAAGTGACCAAGATATATCATCATAGTAGACTAGCATCAGTCGAAAGAAATGCGTCCGATAGTGAAGTGCTAGGGGTTGAGGAGTAATCTGAACTAGAGGTGCGTGTGAATACTACGGACAAATATTGGGAGTGGGAGTTTATTCCACACATTGTGAGGAGAAGAGTCTAGGATGTGTGTCTACAGTGTTTTAGGGAAGGCTCATACAGCATTCCTGTGTTAGGCTGATCTAAAGTTAAGTGAGCGGGATGGATTGTAGAGTTGCCTTCATGCCTTGTAGGTATGGGAATGCCATGCCTTCAGTTGCATTGTAGGCTAAAATTAGCGTTTTCTAGTCCAGGGGTTCTCAATGTTTTTGGCCGGGGACCCCCGGAAATGCTTTGGCAATGTCTCGGGACCCCCGCCCCACCCCCTCCCGACTCCCGAAATTGACTGCTACAATAACCTTAAACCATTTTGGGCGGGAACCCCTTTTGGTGTTTTAAGCATTGTTATAATTTAGCTATTATAACAATGCTTATTGTTATAATAGCTAAATTATATATAACAAATAGCAGATCTACAAGCTCATAGCGCGCCACCGAGTGGCGCGCTACGAGCTTGTAGGTCTGCTATTTTTGAAAAATCGTGAAAATACAATTTTAAAAAAAATCTTTTTTTTTTTCTTTTTTTTTTTGAAGATAATTTGGGGACCCCCTAAAATAATTTGGCGACCCCCCCCGAGGGCTCGCGGCCCACGGGTTGAGAACCCCTGTTCTAGTCAGTGCGTGCCGTAACCAGGAGCCACTGAAGGAAGCAGGCCAGGCATAATGCCGCATCATGGATAATTTAGGCCAGCAAGGAGGAATTTACAGTAGTCACGTTTGGTTTGACTCCAGTCTGGAGGCTATGGGTGGATGAACGCAAACCTTTTCCAAGAAACCTGGTAGATCTGGCCAGTCAGGTAGGAGAACCACTTTAGTGCTGCTGTCTCAATGATGCCACGGTCGCAAGGATGTCCATGAGAAGCCGGTGTTCCACTGTGTCAACTGTGGTTGACACAGTGGTTTGAATCCTGACTGGTTGGGATCCAACTGGTTATTCTGTGAGAGATGAAGGGAAAGCCAAGAGAAAGGGACTGCCCAGTTCTGCCCATCCTCTTGCACCAACATTACTGTACTGTGAGTGTGACCAAATGGCTGAGAGATATTGAATGGTTCTCCACGGGCAGTACTCCAGATTTGTATGGGCTGTTCTGCCTCAAAGAGCCACCTTCGATTTACTCGCTGTTACAAGCAGGGCTCTGAAATTGAACCGCAGTGCGATAGGGACTGTAGATCATCTTAAAACTCATGGATCAACCCCTCCCAAAAAAGGCATTTATTTTTTATTGAACGCCCCCCTTACATCTTAACTCCTAAGTCATGGCACTCTTTTATCACTGTCTATTATTTATACATCGCTCTTGGCAGTTCTTATTTTTCACAGCTTTTAACCATTAACATGGCAGACCTTTCTTCTCCCCCTCTGTACTCAGTTGGCCTCTCCCCATCCGTTTTGTCCTCCAGTCCGCCGCACCTCTGAAATTGTTTTTCCTCACCAGCTGTTTGTGTTTTCACACACGTTTCTTCCACTCATCTCCCCCTGATAACGTGACCTGGCAACATCGCGCATAACACGCTGATGCGTTTAAAAAAAAATATATATTGGATTTAGTCTTTACTGCATTTTTATGTTCAATTGTATTGGTATCCACTATTGTATGTGTGGCCTTTGTTCCTTGGTCCTGCAGTGTTATATTTCCTGCTATGGGTTAAATGAAGTTCACTGTATCTTTTCTCAACTTAGTCCTGCTCCTCCTTTGTTTGGTTAATGTGTTTTTGAAGCTTACCCGTGAAAAAGTTTCTCCAAACTTTAAAGGTAATACTGTAATTGATTTGTTGTTTTTTGTTCAAAAGGGAACCCATATATCAGCTTAAATATTATGGTGTTCCAGTTCCAATATTGTCTGCTCATTTTGTTTTTGGTTTCAACATAACTTTTGACTCAACCTTTGTCTTTAGACCTAGTGAAATGAAAAAAACGTTTTTCACAATTTAGACCATATCCGTAGGGCATTCACTTCTAGTCATTTTTACTAGTTGCCTAGTTTACTAGTCGACTAGTTGTTTAACCACCTATTATGAACCAATGTACATTTAAAATCTGTGTACATTGGTGACTATAACTATAATCTACCTGATCTTGAGGCCTACAAAATCGGGAATAAAATAAAAAATTTTTTTTATCAACTAGTACCAGCAAGGTCGACTAGTAAACTAGTCGACTAGTTGCTTAATGCCCTACATTCCGTGGTCATCATATGGGTATACCTAACATCGGATGCCAATGCAATGGTGTATTCTTACAGTATATCAAAAGTCCATAAAAATACAATTTTAATTACTTCCTTTGAACGAAAACGTACTGCGTGATGACGTGTCGAGTGCCACATGAATAAAAATGAAGCTTGATTTCATTCACCTTTTGATTCCCATTACTGCGTCCTCCAAACACAGCTGGTTTTGATTACAGAACTACTCCGTTTTTAGTCTCATTCAAGATGACATCCAGGCGGTGTCAACTCGTTTTAAACTTAATCAGCACACTAGAATATGTATCTGAATACATTATTCAGATACAGAAACACTCTGCATGCGTGTGCACGCATCGCGCATGAGACAGAGCTACGTCTCATAGCCTGGAGGGATGCGACGTTCTGATTGGTTAAAAAACACACAGCTTTCCTTTTCAGAGTGAGACTTCAAAACAAAATGCCCGTATTTTTACCCCATTTTGGGTGGGAACTGGGAACCCCTTTTGGTGTTAGCATTATGTTATGCTTTAGCTATTGAAAAATAGCAGATCTACAAGCTCATAGCGCGCCACCGAGTGGCGCGCTACGAGCTTGTAGTTCTGCTATTTTTGAAAAATCGAAGAACGACTGACATAGAAACATAGCTTTTTCAGAAAACTGTCAGGATATAGAAGACATTTTTAGAATCTGATCTCAGGTCAAAATGGGTTAAAGGTATATTCAGTGATTTCACTTAATTCAAATATCACTTATTTTTTCTTATTTTTTGGATAATCCTCCCTACTATAAAGTGTGCCCCTGGGGTCAAAAAACCCTAGTTTCGGTTTGGGCTTTGGGTGGCAAAGCCTTCATCCAATCAGGATGAGAGGGGCCTTCCTCCAATCATGATCGAGTGGGGAGGGCATTTGTGCACGTGCTGTTGGTCTGTTGTACTTCCCCCATTGTAGAGCGTGTGCATGTGCACATCTTGTTACCGGGTGGACCGTTTTTTTCCTCAAAATCACTGAATGCTCCTTTAAGTGTATGTCATGTCTCCGCCCCCTTCTCTGCTCTCCCATCCCATCTGTAGACGGAGCGAACGATGACAGAGCTGGAGATCGCGGCGAACCAGCGGGTCGGGGAGTGGGAGGTGATCCAGGAGTCGGGCACCACCCTGCGGCCCCTGCAGGGCTCTGGCCTCACCGGCATGAAGAACCTGGGCAACAGCTGCTACCTCAACTCCGTCATGCAAGTGCTCTTCACCGTGCCTGACTTCCAGAGCAAGTCAGTACAACCACCCCTCGCCGTCGTCTCATTCACTTTTCATGAGCTTTGCGAATGTCTCCATTTTCTATTTTCTCTCTCCCGCCTCTCGTTCTCTCTCTTGCCCCTTGTGTTTCGGTCTCAATTCCTCGGGTTTCTTAAAATGGTGGGTGAATTTGCAACCTCCATGACCAGATAACCGGGATCTTTCGGGTCTCCTGGCTTGATCCTTGTAATGAAGTGGTTCGAATTATAGCTTATACTATAGTGAGTGACCGTGTCACTGGCCTTTACAATAATCCATATAAAGCCCATGCAACAGCAAATGCACCAGTAGAGATGCTGAGAAAAATGTGTAACGAATTGTATGAGATTTGGCCAGCCTATTATAGTGGCACCATGAGGCCGATTTGAAAAATGTAGGGTGGCATTTTTTCCTTGGCCTGGCGAGAATATATGTGCAAAGTTGCACAGCAGTCGGGCGATGATTTGAGACATTTTGTTCAAAGCGGGCCACTGCTGCAAACTTTCAAAGCCAATCTTAGCCAATCAGGATGGAATATGAGTTCTGCCGGATAGAGCTAATGTGTACCCATTTGTGTGATGTTTGGACAAAATCTGTAGGAGTGATAATCAAAATATATTGTTTTAGCGAATATCGGCCTCCTGGTGGCACTATAACAGGCCAATGTTTTGACTTACTTCCAAGCATGCTCAGTTCCGCACTGATCAGCTCAGCAGTGCCGGGAGATTAGCTGCACACAAACGGTCACAAACATGGACGGATTTGGGGGGGAGAAAACATAGTCTCGGCCACACCTTGCTTTGGCCAGGCAGGGAACGATTATCTGTTTGTCACTGCATGTGCTGCCTAACTTTAATGATCAGATTTATCACTTTGACTGATATTTTTTTATGT
The DNA here is from genome assembly GCF_951216825.1 of Electrona antarctica. Classification (NCBI taxonomy): domain Eukaryota; kingdom Metazoa; phylum Chordata; class Actinopteri; order Myctophiformes; family Myctophidae; genus Electrona; species Electrona antarctica. The sequence continues at coordinate 14,579,720 of NC_136811.1, forward strand.
GAAAAAGATACTAAATGCCAATTCTTAAAATTATTTTCTTCTTTGACTTAAGGTATGTCTCCAACATTGACAAGATCTTCGATGAAGCACCTAGTGATCCGACACAGGACTTCAAAACCCAAGTGTGAGTGTCCTCTTAACCCATTTTGGGCGGGAACCCCTTTTGGTGTTTTAAACATTGTTATAATTTAGCTATTGAAAAATAGCAGATCTACAAGCTCATAGCTATGAACTTGTAGGTCTGCTATTTTTTAAAAATCGTTAAAATGTGCCTCAAATCTTTCAGAAAATTGTCTTTAGAAAACTTTTTTTTTTAAATTTCGACGTTAAAGTTGAAGCCACCGGACCCCAGTTGAGACGGGTTACATCAAGCAAACAGAATAGGAATTGAATTTACCGTTAGAATGGGTTTGTAAAATAATTTCTGCTTACTCCTATGAGACGGTACAGTAGAACTTTGAGAGATACTCTCTTACTGAGGTCATGAGCTTGATTTTAAAGCCCGAAGACTAATTTGTACTGTGCAAGACGACCCCTGTGAGCCAGGTTTTTTGGCTCATGGATATCATTTGGAAGGTCTCGCAGGCCGCGAGCCACTTGGCTCATACCTCCTGAATTTTCCAGCGGCTCACAACATGTCATTAATGTCTCACAGCGTTATGTGTTGCTCAAGGAGATGATGCATTCTTCTTTTAATACTTCCATGTCCATGGACACAGGATGCTTGTCATTGAGTTTAACCCATTTTGGGCGTGAACCCCCTTTTGGTGTTTTAAGCATTATGTTATACTAGCTGATCTACAAGCTCATAGCGCGGTGCCACGCTATGAGCTTGTAGGTCTGCTATTTTTGAAAAAGCGTGAAACATATTTTCAGATGGGGGGGGGGAGGCATTACATATAATTTTTGGGGTCCTTGACATGAAATATTGAGCACCACTGATACAGAAACAGTTTCAGAAAACTCCGGATTTTGAAGAAATTTTCGACGTCAGGCCCAAATGGTTTAAATGCCCAGAGCTATGAGTCATGAGCCATAACTTGTCTTATACAGTATAAACTAGGCTAGGACATCATTGGATAATACTTTTTCCTAACACCGTCACTGGTATTCTGGAGTGCTAAGCATGAAAACGACGAGCCTCTAATCTTCTACACATCAACAATCATCCTGATGAAACATCACCGCAAACATTTCAGTTCAAGAATCCAAATCAAATGCATTTAGACTAAAATTGCTATAATTATATTCAATGTGAACGAGACTAAAACTAGACCTCAATTGACTTTTGGCTGCCAAAATGAACACTTTGTGTCTGATATTTTATTTCACAGAGAATTTCATTGACAACCCTCACCCTGCCACTTGAAACGGTTTATCTCATTAAAATGTATTTGTTGAAAGGACAAAATACCCCTCACCTCCCTTAGGGATGGGGGATGTGTGTATTCCCTCAGAGGTGACTGAGACCATTTCCTTTTGATCATTGCCATTTGATCGTTTGAAAGGATATGATGGATCTAGGGGCTAATAAATAATATCCTGTGCCTGTTTTGTTTACTACAGAGCCAAGCTCGGTTACGGTCTACTGTCAGGAGAGTATTCCAAACCGGCGCCAGACCCTGGAGATGAATCTGGCACGCCTGAACCCAGGGTGAGCAAGAACTAGTACCGTATAACTCATTTAGATGACCATGGCACATTATTATCATAAAGAAAAGGTTAAATTCTTGGAACAGTATTTGCAGCTAGTAGTGAGGATCAGATTCAGGTGTTTGATCGAAGCAGAGGACGACGATCTGGTAGAGCAGAGGTTCCCAAACTGTTTAGCTCAACACCCAAAACAGAAATTAGACCTTTAGCCAGGACCAAACTAGTGAAAATAGCAGATCTGCTATTTTCACTACTTAAAAGTAATCTTTGTATTTTGTTTATTTTTTTTCTCTTCTTTTTTTGAATGGACTTCTTTTGACAAATTCATTTGAATTAGTTTTTAACTTTTTTGGAATTTTAGAAAATCATTTGAAAAATTCACACTCATGTGAAGTGAGCGGTGCCCTTTTTCATGGTGATGTATGATGAACATCATCATACATCTATTTTTAGGCCTAAAAAGTTTATATGGAATAATCCAGGAATAAATAATGCCATTGACTTGGATGCCACGCAGTGTTGATTTCGTCGACTAATACTAAGAGGAAAAATGAAAACTAAGCTATGATGACTAAGACTAAATATACTGACAATTTCGTCAACAAATAAAAACTAGACTAAAATGTTAGGAAGGGACTAGTGGACAAACGATAAGTCATTTTACACTTGGTTTGAATGCTGAAAATAGCAGATATACAAGCTCACAACACCTCGCAACACGAGTCACGACGTGTTGTGAGCTTGTAGATCGACTATTTTCAGCAAGTGTACAATCAGCCATTACAACGGCATCAAGGCCCACCAAAATAAATTTTAGTCGACTAAATCAACTGTAGAATTAGTCGACTAAAATCTTATGATATTTAGTCGACTAAAACTAGACTAACACTAAAACATTCCAGGTGTCTAAAAAGTGACTAAGACTAAATGAAAACTCTTCTAGAGACTATGGCCCTCATTTATCGGCCTTTATTAATCACTCCATAAACGTTGGTTATTTATGACTGCCTTGCCAGGTTATCTCTCATTAACGTGCGGTGCAGGCATCACTCACCCACAGCACTCACAGCAGTGTTTCACTGGGATTGCCTTCGCCTACCTAGGCTACATGACTGCTTTAACGTGCACTGCACACGAATGGGTAAAATTAATTATTAGTAGACTACAAACGTATTCCATTCATGGCGATGCAACTGTGATGTCTCATGTAGCCTTGGTGCATGTGTGTGTGCGTGCGTGCGTGGACATGACAGCCAGACAAGCGAGGCGAGAGGGACACATGTGTAGGGTAGGCTTACAACTATTATTTAATTCATGCAGGGGTTCTTTATTTATTTAAGATACAACACACCAGTTGGGCTTACAAGGTGTGTGTGTGTGTGTGTGTGTGAGTGTGTGTGTGTGTGTGTGTGTGTGTGTGTGTGTGTGTGTGTGTGTGTGTGTGTGTGTGTGTGTGTGTGTGTGTGTGTGTGTGTGTGTGTGTGTGTGTGTGTGTGTGTGTGTGTGTGTGTGTGTGTGTGTGTGTGTGTGTGTGTGTGTGTGTGTGTGTGTGTGTGTGTGTGGCGGGCAGCAAAGCAAGCGGGGGAAACCTTTTTATTGGCTTTTTCCATCATGTAACTATGGTTTCCATACGTTGTTTGGTCGTATTGCAGTTGTTCATGTCGCAAAAACGAGGGAGAGGCTTGATTTCATAGGGCGCGCCAGATTGATTTCAGCCGTCACATTTATTAACGCTCGGAACAAAATTAAGGAAGGATCAGCTGTTTGGGATCACTTCATAAATGCCATGCCGACGTGAGTGTACTCCAAAACCGATGCTCGAATTTGAGGCAGATTTTACACTCCATTGATAAACGAGGGCCTATGACTAAAACTAAAATCAAAATGTGCTGTCAAAATCAACACTGGGGGGGCACACACAAAGCCACGCGCTGGAGCTGTTGGCACCGCTCAAAAATAATTATAAACTCATTCTAGGAAACAAAGAATTAAAGAGATATTTACTCGCGACCTATATACATAGATCTGCGACCCGCATATGGGTCCCGATCCACTGTTTGGGAACCTGTGTAGTAGAGGGATTCAGACAGGGTGGCACCAGGAGATGCAATGGAATGCACTTACAGAAAGCACTCATTGAAGGGATCTTTTTATATCAGTGAATCAATGAGAACATTCTAATAGATTATTTTTTTAAATAAACTAAATTGTTGTGTTAAAGGTTAGATAAGTGATTTGATTTGGTTAAAATGAGCGTTAAAAGCTATTTAACATATCGTTGCTGTCAGGAGGAAACCTCATAACTCCATTGTTGAGGTTTTTGATTCTTTTTTTTGCTATAAATCAGTGCTATTGAACACCCTTTACGTCTGTGTGTTGTTTCAAAAATATTGAACCAATGGAAAGTAGTAAGAAGTGCTTTGGACAAAACCTCTTAACTCCATTGGACCCTCAAAAGTCTGCTAAAGCAACTAACTCCACCACCTCTCCCCCTCTCATGGAAGTAATTGACAATATATAAAGTTACAACACCAACTTTGATGAGGCTGTATTGCTTTGTTTTAAAAATATAAAGTTTTATATATTTCCTGAAAAATGTATATTTTTCATTTCCTGGAGTTATGAGGTTTCCTCCCGACAGCAGAGATATATAACAATATAGCTATTTAATATAGAGCTACTATATTCTGATAATACTCATTGCTGCAGTAACAGGAGTCTCCCATGTCTCCAGCTCTTTATTAAACTGAAAATGCATTTTCAGGTGGTGATACCAATTGTATCCAGTCAGGATAATAGAGGACTCAGTCAGTACAGATTAAACGAGTACAATTGGAAGTGAAGACAAAGAAATGAGTAAACAAAATTGGAACTGGAATACTATAAAAAAAAGAAATGAAGCTGTTAAATGCGTGGGCACTGGGCACTGCTGATGGGCTGAAAGTTTTTCAGCTACCTGAAAATGTATTTTCTGCTCATTAAAGAGCTGGAGAGACAGGGGAAAAGAGACGGGCGGATTGTCTCCCTGTTTAACTGGTGATTTGGGGGAGAACATGGTTCACCGATGTCCCCCATGCAGTGACGGGTCTTGTTGATACTGTTTTCCAGGGAGACCAAGTGGGCATTGCACCACGCATGTTCAAAGCACTGATTGGACGAGGCCACCCGGAGTTCTCCACCAACCGGCAGCAGGATGCACAGGAGTTCCTATTGCACTTCATAAACATGGTGGAGGTAAATCCGCCGTCTGTCTCAATCACTTGGTGAACAAAACGATTCTGCTGCACTTGCTTTTAGTTAGAGATTGCATCAAGTCAAATATTTCAATAATAGCCTTCATGTCAATTTTTCCTTACTGATATTAATATAATGGAACCCCTTTTGGTGTTGTAACTAAGCATTATGTTGTACTTTAGCTATTGAAAAATAACAGATCTACAAGCTCATAGCGCACCACTCGGTGGTGCGCTATGAGCTTGTAGATATGCTATTTTTGAAAAATCGTGAAAATGCGGCACAAATCTTTGAATATATATATTCTTTCAGAAGACCTTTTTTTTATTTCGACGTCATCGGGTCTAAATGGGTTAAGCTATCGTCCTAAATTTAAATTACTGTTCATGCATTGTGCTAACTCGCCCCCCCCCCCCCCCCCCCTCCTGTGTCCTCACAGAGGAACTGTCGTTCGGGTCAAAACCCGTCTGAAGCCTTCAGGTTCCTGGTGGAAGAGAGGATTGTGTGTCAGCAGTCACAGAAAGCCAAGTACACGCAGAGGGTGGACTACATCCTCCAGCTGCCTGTTCCCATGGACCAGGCCACCAACACAGGTCAGCAGAAAGAATGAACTCATCAAGCTCCAGAGAGAAATTGCGCAGCAACATTGCCTAACCGTCTGCAGGCATACTGTACAATGTGACAAAACGATGAAAATGAGGCGGTTACTTAATTGGGGTGACTGTGCTTGTATCTGTTGTAGTCGAGATATTTTATACTGCATTCCTTAAGCAAATTAAGTCGAGGTTGGCAGAGGGAGTTGTAGCGCCCAGGATTACATTATTATTATTTTTTTCCCTTAATGTTTTATCCCACAATTTTGTAACCCATTTTTTCACCCAGTGTCAATTATCTAATGTAATCCTGGGCGCTACACTTCCTCTGCCAACCTGGGGGGGCAGCGGACTGACCTCATGCTTCCTTCTATGCATGAGGAGTCCAAGCTGCTTCTTTTCACCTAACAGGGGAGAGTTTCCCCGGCCGGACGTAGCACGTGGAAGGAACACGTTATTCCGACCAGTTCCTTTCCCCTCCATCAGGCGCCCCGGCTAGCCAGGGGGAGGTAGTTTAGAGACCAGGATTACGGCATGTTTTTTGTGAGGGTACCTACCCCTAGGGGACAGGGGGAGAACACGCAAACTCCACACAGAAAGGCCCTTTCGCCAACCCCGCCTCGTGTATGGGCAACTGATGACGCGGAGGGAACACGCCCACAGCATCCCCAGCGGGAATCGAACCCAAGACCTTCTAGCTGTGAGTCGACAGCACTACCCACTGTGCCACCGTGACCCTGCCCAGGATTACATTAGACAATAATGACAACCGTGGGATAAACATAAAACAAACAACAAAAAAAGCAAATCCTCAAGTCTTATTTAACGGATAACTGAATGGGTCACTTTGGAAAATGTCCACCCTGGCTGGATGCTCTAATCTTTTACAAAGACTGCCTCAGAATACTTTGATAATATTTGGAATTTGTCAATGTCACTTTTAAACACTTAGACCCTCTATACTTAAGGTGGCCTTACACTAGCCGATAATCGGGCATTTTCTGACGCTCGGGGGTGCCCGACTCAATCGATCTGCTTGGGGCCGCTCAAAGCGCGATCGGGATCGGCCCGATCAACATCAAGAATGTTTGCTATTTGCTCTGCCCCGCTCCGATTATCCTGTAGTGTGTGGTGCTATCAGATTTTCATATTGAAAAAAATCGGCTAATGTAAGGCCACCTTTAGTAAAACGGACCTGAGTTTAACTCTACTTGATGCGTTCTTTTTTCAGCCTGCAAGGCTCCAAGGGCTCCATTTTCGTGTGAGCATTCTAAATACACTATTTGGGGATTTAGCAGTGGGGAAGGGGCGTTCCTGCACTAAAGGGGCTATTTTGGTCACCTGTCTAAATCCCTAAAACACCTCCGCTACCCGTTACATTATGCATAGGTGTGGTTTGGGCGTTACAATAATGAAACCAATCACTGTGCCACATGCCATTGCCTTTAAGAGGTCCCTTATCCGTTGCCCATTAGGCCCAGTTCTATATTGCTTCATAGCCTTACGGTCTATAGAGTGTCGTAGTCCCGCCCCCTACCAGGGCCCAGGAAATGATTCTCCGTTCATTTTCCTCATAGACATTTCAAAAAGTATTTATTCAAAGACCTTTTAAGCCTCGTACAAAGCCAACTCTTGGCGTGACAAATCATGACAACAAACACAATGTTTCGGGTTGAACAAATAATTAGAAAGAAGAAGAAAACGGCAGGTTACAACACTTTTTTTGTTGTTTTTCTTCTCTGTAATTATTTGTTTGGTCCAAAATATTGTGTTTATTGTCATGATTTGTCACGACAAGAGTTGGCTTTGTACAACGCTTATAAGGTCTTTAAATAAATACGTTTTGAAATGTCTATGGGAAAAATGCATTGGAAGCTATTTCCTGGGCCTGGCGTCGTCATGAAAGGGGGCGGGACTGCGACGCTCTATAGCCCATGGCATGGAAGAGTGATGCGTTGCTGCCTTGAAGTCTCACTTGTGAGACTTCCCCTGTGCCGTTTTTCTTCTTTTTTTCTTCTCTCCAGCGCACAGAGAACAAGAACACTTTTTTTTTTCATTGAGTCACAACTCGCTCAGATTTAACATTTCAAAGTGCTGTGTGATCTACGGATTTCGAGCTTTCATTTTGTATATAGATTGTGCGTGGCAGTCTCTATGAAACGGTATCAAGCGATGAAACCACATTTGCTGTGTTGTGATGAAAGCAAATGGAATCACATACAATGGCTGGCACAACAAATCAAATAACTTCTTTGACTAGACAATTATATAAACACAATGGACAGTTGGACACAAGGAAGTGACAGGTCACAGCAGGCACTCACTTCTGCTGATTATAGGACAATTACAAAGAGATGCAATAGGAGAATAAGGAGAGATGATCAAGCAGCCTGACTCCGCAGACATCGCCATTGCAGGCGTGCGGAGCGCGCCGCTCTACCAAACTAATTTGGCATACGGCTTACGGGTGCTTTTAAACTCTACTATCGCCTTCCCAAATGTGTGTGACCAAAATAGCAATTATGGGGAAAGCGTGCCAACACGCCCATGACCACACCTCTAGGCGCAAATACCGGTGTCTGCAAAATAGATAGCGGGTGACGCTGGACCAAAATACCATTAAGGGACAGAGCAAGCTCCTATACTCGTAATTTTCGTCGCAGGTAACGGTTTAAGGGCCCCAGACGGAGATCACTTCAAGTTCATGGTCAGTTGCCCAGGACGGAGATTGATAAATGGGACGGAGATTAATGACCGGTCGCATCGCTCCACAGCCTAGGAGCGCTTGATGCCCAATCCTCGGTGTTGCACAACAGTGACACGGCATCGAAAATGTTCCCTGCCTGTTTAGCGGACGAAAACGAAAATCTTAAAATGTTCATAACTCGCGATCTAAATCATCCCGTCTACTTATGAAAAAAGATCCTGTGATAGACGGCGCTCCGCGGTCCAGTCGCTAGTCGCGATAGATTTATTCTTACCTCCCGTTGTTGTCGATCGACTCTAGAGTGATGTGGCTATTGTTAGCTGCTACACAGACATTCACAACAACTTCCGGTCCCCCGGTAAAAGTGGTCCGGGCGCTATAAATGATGGGCACATTTTATTAATGGATTAAATAGGTCCGGGCCCTCAAGGTGGTAACGGCGGCGACGAAAATCGAGCCCCAAAAAAAATGCAGATCTAGTCAAAGTCAAAGTCGTACGATTAGTCACACGTTACCGCAGTGGAATTTGTTCTCCGCATTTGACCCATCTCTTGGAGCGGTGAGCCGCAGCGTGCGCTGTGCTCGGGAATCATTAGTTGATTTGACCCCCAATCCAACCCATTGATGCTGAGTGCCAAGCAGGGAGGAGTCTTTGGTATGACCCGGCCGGGGATCAAACCCCTGACCTCCCAGTTTCAGGGCAGACACTCTAACCACAAGGCCACTGTCTGGTCTCCAAGCTCACAACAACACGTCACAATGTAATTCAGGGGGTGCCGTGGATGAAAAAAAGTTATTTCAGGGGTGGTGTGACCTGAGCCAAAAAATGTTTGAGAACCACTGCTGTACGGAATGGACACTGGACACGGCGTCGATCCGTAATTGTTTCCTCACCTTTTACATCTCTGTTCCTCCTAACAGAGGAGCTGCAGGAGGCGGAGCGTCGGCGCGAAGAGGCTGACCCCTCGAACCCTCCGCCGACGGTGCGTGCCCAGATCCCGTTCACAGCCTGCATGGCTGCTCTCAGTGAACCAGAGGTCCTTACAGACTTCTGGAGTTCAGCCGTACAGGCCAAGACCACCGCTACCAAGTAAGGAGAAAGACACACACCCGCCCCATACTGGATATACAGTTGGGTGCCACCGATATTGTCCCTTATCATTTGACCCATTTAGGCCTGACCTCAAAATTTAAAAAAAATCCTTCTAAATCCTCCAGTTTTCTGAAATAAATATTTTCACGATTTTTCAAAAATAGCAGACCTACAAAGCTCGTAGTGCGCCACTCGGTTTGATTGATTGATTGATTGAAGAATTTATTAACAGTTTGCAGAATTACAGTACATTTCAAGCACAAACTCAATACAAAGGCTGTTAACTGTGAGTGGACGACCCAATTAAGCATTACACTTGTTTCCAATAGGGTCCACCATGTTCAAATCATCAAAACATTTAGAGACGTACAAATAGACACTTCTATATAGACAAAGAACAGTACAGGAATTCATCATAATCGGTGGCGCGCTATGAGCTTGTAGATCTGCTATTTTTCAATAGCTAAATTATAACAATGTTTAAAACACCAAAAGGGGTTCCCGCCCAAAATGGGTTAACTGTCCTTTTGCGCAGATCACGCAAACCTCAGCAAAAAGAAAAGGACCATATCGATGGCCTCCAACTGTAGTTTCCCATCATTTATAAGAAGCGTATATGAAAAGGTTCTTTCCCAAAATGAGTTATTCAGCCATCTGGAAAAGAATGCAGTTTACTCGTAAGAAATAGGATAGTACAACAGTATAACTTCCCTTACAGGATAGATTACTGAAGTCCTTGGGGGGACAAAAGGATAGCCAATTTTGCGGGCTGCGATAAAATGATTGATGGCATGAAATTAAGGCATCTTATCGGTTGCTATTAAAGCTATAGTAGTGCTTAAAACATTTGGTTTTCATCTGGGAGTTTTTCCCCAAAGGGTTTTGGTATAGCATTGTGTCCTTTTTTTTCTTCTATTCAGAACAACCCGCTTTGCCTCTTTCCCTGACCACCTCGTCATTCAAATAAAAAAGTTCACCTTTGGCCTTGACTGGGTCCCCAAGAAACTGGGTGAGTACAGGTTTATAGTCCCATATTTGTCTTTTAAGAAAATGTTTTATTTGCTTTTACCGTGGCAATCAGAATTGTTGTTACAAAGCTGTCTTTGATCTAATTGCCCTTACAAATCTATGAAGAATTACAGTTAGTAACCAACCCATCCAATCACAATTGTCATTACAAAAACATACAGTGAAAATCATTACTAAACACAGTCAAAATTCCCCCAGTAAATAAACTGCTGATTTCGTAACATCCCCAATGAAATTCCATCTGGAAGTCCTTCCTCCTTTCTTCCTTCAGTTTCCTTTCTCTACTTTACAATCAGTATTTTGGATAATTGTTCACATTGGAGAATTAGAATAACCTAGAATTAGAAGAGCCTAATGAAGCAGCACTGGACAACACATGGAGAATGACGAGCGTCATTTGCGTTTCCCTGCAGACGTGAGCATCGACGTTCCCGATACACTGGATCTGAGCGCGCTCCGTGGGATGGGCCAGCAGCCAGGGGAGGAGCTTCTGCCGGAGGTGGCACCGCCCCCACTCATGACCCCTGACGTGGAGGTCAAAGGTATCCTGGGTTTCCACGGCAACGAGGAGGACGACTCACTCTACTCCCCACTGCTGTGTCAGTCTGTCGTTTCTGCCCTTTATCTCCTTCCTCACTGGCAACGTCCGTGTCCTCCATCTTTCCTCCTTCCTTTTCCTTCCCCCCATTCACCTTTTTTGTTATGTGTTCCATGTTCTAGTGTGTGGAGATGTTTTTAATTGTGGGTTTTCCTTTTTTTTAGGGGCGCTAGCCCCTCCCATAGAGTATATAAAAGGATAGAGACTGAACTGGCACGAAGCTCCGCCCCCCCAGCTATTCATGTCAGTGGAAGTGGCTCAGTGGCGTTTTGAAGCACCCGGAAGACTGCCGGAAGTACCGTCTCAGAACGTCTACTTCCGCATTTGACCACCAAATTTTGGTGGTCAAATGCGGAAGTGCAACCGAGCGCTCAATGTTAAAGCCCAGCTACACGGGGTTTCCCGGTCATGAATCCACGGGTCCGCCTGTAGTCCCTCCTCCTACCACTAGGGCCCAGAGCTTCAACATTGAATAGCCTCACTGGCCCCTCCTATACACAGGTTTAATGTTTGTTTTTAGTTCAATGTTTGTTTTAAAAACGCCATTAACAATGAAGGGAAAATTTACGCCATATTGTCCCTCATTACGTCATATTGTCTCTTTATTGTTAATGGCATTTAATGTTTGTGTTGGCACCGTTTGTTTTAGATTACATCACCTAATCAACATGAGTTAGACTTTAATATATTAGCGCCCCTCACTTCACACGGGTGTGATTTTTAAAATTACTTCTCATCTCATTTAAACCTGAGACCGCTTCTAAAAAGAAATTGCTTCTAAATCCTGACAGTTTTATGAAAAACCTATGTTTCTCAGTCAGCTCAACCTTTTTCATGTCCAGGACCCCTGTATTTGGCTGTGAACCCCCATCTGAAAATATGTTGTACGAGGCAACCCAGCAGCAAAGTTTTGAGTTAAAAACTTTCGCTCAAAGAATATATATTCAAAGATCTGCTCCACATTTTCAAGACTTTTCCGCGCTACGAGCTTGTAGATCTTTCTTTTGAGATCAGAAAATACCCACCCAAGAATGAAATCGGCAAAATGTGGAGACAAGAAAAACAACATTGTCTTGTCGCAGTACAATTGAAGCCTCAGTTGAGGACATCCAAGTAATTCAAGCTTCTCTCAAACACTCCCACCCTCCCCAGCCCCAGTCCTCGACGACTCCACCGTCTCCCAGCTGTGCGAGATGGGATTCCCCCTGGAAGCCTGCAGGAAAGCAGTCTACTATACGGGCAACACTGGAATCGATGCTGCCATGAACTGGGTCATGGGCCATATGGATGACCCAGGTTGGTAAAGAACTGTACATTTTCCAATTTCACTGAGGTGATGATAATGATCATATTAACCCATTCAGGCCTGACGTTGAAATTAAAAAAAAAAGTTTTCTAAATCATGACAATTTTCGGAAAGATTTGAGGCACATTTTAATTTTTTTATTTTTCAAAAATAGCAGACCTACAAGTTCATAGCGCGCCACTCGGTGGCGCGCTATGAGCTTGTAGATCTGCTATTTTTCAATAGCTAAATTATAACATAATGTTTAAAACACCAAAAGGGGTTCCCGCCCAAAATGGGTTAATGGTTAATGTGGTTAAACGCTAACGTGACATGGATGCGTTCCAGGTCTCAATGGATTAATAATAGTTTTGCATTTGATCAATTGTATGCTTTTGGTTGAAAGCTAATTGTGTAAGTGTTGCCCAACACTGTTACATAATACCCCTTCAATTAAAAAGGGCATATCTGTTTTGTGTCATGTCCTGTTTTGTCCTGCTCCTAATTAATTTCCAATGGAAGTCGCATGGTTTGACAAGACAGCCTTGTTTGATGGCTGTGTTCTGCTGTCTCGTCAAACCATGCGACTTCCATTGGAAATGAATTGTAGCAGCAATTAAAAACGGACAAGACACGTGTTTTATGTGTGATTGCAGCCATAGAATCAGAATCAAATGCACGTCTAAAACGCTCTCTCATTCTTGTGGATTGTCTCCAGACTTCTCCTCCCCCCTGGTGTTGCCTGGCTGTAGCTCTGCTCCGGGGACCACGCCCACAGAGAGCCTGTCTGAGGAGCACCTGGCCACCATCGTCTCCATGGGCTTCAGCAGGGACCAGGCCACCAAAGCACTTAAAGCCACGGTGAGATGCCGCTCTGGTGCCGCCAGAATTTGTCAGAATAAAGGCGCTAGAGTGCCAAGCAGATGAGGGTTATGTTATTCTTACAACGCCACCCAAAAAACAGGAAGCAAAATCTTCCATTTCTACATCGCGCTAGTAAGTCTGATCTCTCTTTGGAAGCGTTCATATTGTAACCGCGATGCATCATGAAGTCAGAAGTTGGCTCAGAACAAACGGCTTATGATCAATCAGCGCGGATGCAGCGTAGATTCAGAGAAAAAAGGGTTTTTTTTTGTCGGGCCGTAAACAAGGACCCAAACAGGTCGGGAGGGGCTGAGCAAAAAATTACTTTAGCGATCAATCCTGTTTTTATATAGATCAAAAAAGACCTTATGGTATAGCCTGCTCACATTGTCCATTCCATCATTTTGACAGTTGTGTGAAACCAAAATGAACCCATACACATGTCATTGGTTCGACATCATGTCGGCAGCCGCCCACGGATGATTTTTAACCCGCAGCACGGGTTTAGCCGGCCACGCAGGGCTGACTAACGGGATGTCTGACTTAAGGGCAGTCTCCACAGGGTCTGTGTTTGTGTGTCTGTCCCTCTGTGTGATTTATTAAGGGCAGTCTCCACAGGGTCTGTGTTTGTGTGTCTGTCCCTCTGTGTGATTTATTAAGGGCAGTCTCCACAGGGTCTGTGTTTGTGTGTCTGTCCCTCTGTGTGATTTATTAAGGGCAGTCCCCAGAGGGTCTGTGTTTGTGTGTCTGTCCCTCTGTGTGATTTATTAAGGGCAGTCCCCAGAGGGTCTGTGTTTGTGTGTCTGTCCCTCTGTGTGATTTATTAAGGGCAGTCCCCAGAGGGTCTGTGTTTGTGTGTCTGTCCCTCTGTGTGATTTATTAAGGGCAGTCTCCACAGGGTCTGTGTTTGTGTGTCTGTCCCTCTGTGTGATTTATTAAGGGCAGTCCCCAGAGGGTCTGTGTTTGTGTGTCTGTCCCTCTGTGTGATTTATTAAGGGCAGTCTCCACAGGGTCTGTGTTTGTGTGTCTGTCCCTCTGTGTGATTTTCTGGAGCTGATCTCGCAAACTGCTTGACTGACAGCTTGAAGTTTCTTGTGTACACTGCCAGTAGGCCAGCTTTGTGCCATGCATTTCTTTTCACATATATTTACATATATTTTGTAAATGTTTAAATTTAGCACTTGTAAAGAGCATCTGGTAAATGCCTAACTTGTACTGCAATTGTAATCATGGAGGTGACTAGGCATGGAAAGTTAATTTGTATAGGCACATAAAAATAAAGTTTTACATAAAACATTAAACAAAAACACGTTGGCAATAGGAATCGGATCTGGTTGAAACATTACCCAAATTTGGAGTCATACTGTACGTCATAGACGACTGATCCACTTGATTAGATTTTTTTTCTATGAAGTATACTATTATAGTATGTTTACAAATCACGTGAACGTGAACATATTCTCCTCTGGTTGTGAACGACTGGCTGTGTGTTCTCTGTGCCCCAGAGCAACGTACTGGAGCGGGCAGTAGACTGGATCTTCTCCCACTTGGACGACCTGGAGTCCATGGATGTCTCTGAAGGGGGCCGCTCCGCTGGAGAGAGCGAGGGCACCAGGGAGCCCCCTCCTGGGCCCCGCGTCAGAGATGGACCAGGCAGTGAGTTGACTGAGTTCCACAGAGAAAATGAGAGGAAGGGCCGGGGCAGATATAGGGCAAGGCCATAGCAGTGGTGGCAATTTTGTGGTTCCACAGACGGTGCAAAGGAACCGTTCAATAAACCTTTTAAGTTTTGGAGCATTTATCCAGTGTGCGGACCTTATCTTTCTTCCACAGATGGAAAGCCCATTCATTTTTCCCATAGAGATTTCCGAGCCATCCAGGCTCCTTTTGAACCACGAAGAAAAAGGCTGCACACTCATAGCCGCGATGCAAACATTTATTTAAAAAGAGGATACCAACGTTTCAACTTCGTAAGGTCTTCTTGAAACATTGTTGTTTTCCTCTTTTGAAATAAATGTTTGCATCGTGGCTATGAGTGTGCAGCCTTTTTCTTTATCCTCTATATTTATTTTCCCAAGGCCAGCAGCGCCTCACCAACACTGCTGTGCGCCCTTGTTTTGTCTACTCCTTTTGAATCATGACCAAAAAATATTTGAATTCTGTGTCAAAAGAATATTTGAATATTTAATTTTTGATATACTATAATTAATAAATACCCTTTTTTTTGTGGTTTTCAAATTAATGTTTTGACACGGAATGAAATGTTTTATTGTCGGGCTTGGTTCCAGGCTTAACATAATTCATTATAAAAATGCTATGCTCTATTAGCTTGTGGTTGCATAATGTTCAAATCGTTATCCCATGTCTATTAAAACCCACTGCCCGCCAGGATTAATTAATCTATTTTTCGCGCATTGCCAAGGTTTTTTCCCTTTTTCAACCCTTATTTTGAAGAGCCAAATATCCGTAACCGGATGTTACGATGACGTAATGCTGTGTGTGGTGTCTTGACAGGTTGTTGTTCTCTCGCTCGGTGCAGAAAAAACCCGACCACGAGTATCACAGCACCTGCTGTCGCCCGTTGAAAAACCTTGTTTTCACCAGAAACGACAATTATTGCGCCGGTTTGGAGATACAGGCCATTGAAAACAGCACATGGTGCAAGCGGATGCGCGCGCATGTTCAAAATGGTCGCGGCCACTGTCACTCTTTGCACTGGGATGCTAACGAGAGACAGCTATCGATGTGATCCGATCAAAACATGGATTAAAGAATATAAAGCCTAGAAAACGTAGCCTACGGTTCTGGCGGACTGCCAGACTGAAGTGTATCTACGTTGTCTACGCTTCTGGCGGGCTCCGCGTTAAACGGCTAATGTTTGTTATTGCAAGCTAACTTTTCTCGTCACCACCGCGCACTGACTTATGGTGCGTTACACTAAACGTATAGGTAATGGGTCGCAAAAATGCATTCTTGGTGTGTGCGACGCATTATCTATATGTTGATATTACAATCTTGGCCTGGGCCATGGCTCAGTGGTCCAGGCACCTTGGCTGGTAATCCAGTCTGGCAGTGTGCCGCGGGTTCGACTCCCGATCCCGACGGCCTTTACTGCATGTCTTCCCCACATCTCTCTCCCCATGTCCTGTCAGCCTACTGTCTGTCCCTCCATAAAAAAAATATATAAAATAAAAGGCGAAAGCCACAAAAAAAACGTAAAAAAAGATATTACATTATTCTTGCATGCTTTTGAACCATATCAACGTAAACTACAGAAGAGCAAAGACAATTACTGAACAAAGCTGTATGATGATACATAAGAGAAATGACATCGCTCCATTTATATTCTTGAATGAATGAATGATTTAATGACATAATCGACTTTTTGCTTCTTGTCCAGAGTATGAGCTGTTTGCCTTCGTCAGTCACATGGGGACAAGCACAATGTGTGGACACTACGTCTGCCACATCAAGAAGGACCAACAGTAAGTACCTGTACTCTTTGGACATGTAATCTGATAACCTAATTCGGTTTGGCAATACTGTAAATGTAATCGAGTTACTGTGGCAGTGTTGTTTTTGGCAGCACATTTCTATTTTAGTTTTAGTCATAGTCTCTTGAATAGTTTTCATTTAGTTTCAGTCACATTTTAGTCACCTGGAATGCTTTAGTATTAGTCTAGTTTTAGTCGACTAAATATAAGATTTTAGTCGACTACATCTACAGTTGATTTAGTCGACTAAAATGTATTTTGGCGGGCCTTGATGCCGTCGTAATGGCTGATTTTACACTTGCTGAGAATAGCTGATCTAGAAGCTCACAACGCGTCGCAATAAAATGACTTGTACTGAATCTCTTGTCCACTAGCCCCTTCCTAACATTTTAGTCTAGTTTTTATTTGTTGACAAAATCGACAGTATATTTAGTCATAGTTTTAGTCATCATGGCTTAGTTTTCATTTCGTTTTTATGTAGTTTTTGTCAGTGAAAAAAGGTAGTCGATGAACATTTTTCATTTTTCGGACACTGTTCCACCTCTCTGATCCTGTTGTAATTTGTCATAAAGGTCCAATTTCCTCCATTTCCTCCTTAAAAATGTCTCACTTTAATATACACAGTCACATACACTATGTGTACAATATTTTTTATTTCTTTTAAGTTAGTCTCAGTCCTTTTTCAACAGTCGTTCAACTTCATAATGTTCAAAGTAGTTTGGCGATGCATGCTCAACAGGGGGCACCATACTCTTGTATTGTATGGTGTGTAAAGTGTTTACATTACATTTGTTGTGAACATCATCACAGCCAAAGGCAAAGCCAGAGTTGATTTATTTTCCATAATGCTGCATTTTCCGACTTTTTCGATTTCTCACACTGTGAAGTCTTGGAATTAATTGAGAATGGACACAAAGAAGATATTTGATGGATTGGAGAAAAAAAAAACGTAACAGCAAAACTATATCAAACATCAGCTTATACAGTATAGCCAAACACAGCTCTCACAGTATCATGTAAGTGGTTTTGTATCTTGACCATCTCCTCATTACTTCCAAAACACACATTTTTGCTGAAATGAGTATTTAAAACACTTGCGGGGTAAACAGTCTCATGCACTAACGAGGAACGCGTCTGGGTGTGCCCATGGGGTTCACATGCACGGGCTCGCGAAGACGTGTGGTTTGTTTTTTGCGTGCGACTGTTTATCCTGGAAGTGTTAAAAATAGTAATGTTTCAGCAAAAATGCAGTGTTTCGGAAGTATTGAGGACACGACCTGGATACACGACTGATTATACTCTTGTGTGCTGTGTTGGAGTTTATACACAGATCTTTTATTGATGTAGTTTTGCTGCTGTCAATGTTTGACCCCTATTTTCAAGTATTCTCATTTTTTGTTTTGTCATTCTCCATAAAGTATTGCGGGGAAAAAAGCAATTGATAGAACAGAAGTAATTTTGGGGGTGAAGTATATCTTTAACCCATTTTGGGCGGGAACCCCTTTTGGTGTTATAAACATTACGTTATAATTTGGCTATTGAAAAATAGCAGATCTACAAGCTCATAGCGCGCCACCGAGTGGCGCGCTACGAGCTTGTAGGTCTGCTATTTTTGAAAAATCGTGAAAATGTGGCTCAAATCTTTGAATATATATATATTCTTTCAAAGTGAATGTTTTTAACTCGGGCCTAAATGGTTTAAGGGCAACATGAAGAAAGATTGGTTACCTGATGTTCATGATTGGATATCTTAACTGTGTGTACAAGCATTCAAGTTTTCCATTCAAGGCATGGTTTCGGCTATGCAATGTTTTTGGCCAGCCACCGTTACCGCCAAGATTAGATTTTTATATACCGCTGTGTATATATAATATATCCACAACCCATATGAGTTCGGGGTCACTGTTTTATTATCGTCAATAGTGTCTGGGTTGGTTCAGATTTACCAGATTTAAGTGAAGCGAAGAGAATGTACTCTGTGCTGAGCATTAGGAGAAAAAAAGGTACTTTGTAACTCGCCTGATGATTTAGGCCTCTACACACGTACATATAATGTGTATATGTTGTGTATTCAATTATTGTATTGTACATTTTTTGTCTGCCACCACAGGCATTTTATATGAAATGAATATTTTATATTGACAAAATGCCAATATTCCAAAATTATTAACCTTAAAACACACATCAGGCACTCTCTTTTGTCTGTAAATAATTAAATCCTTTTGAAATGTGATTTTTATCCCTTTATCCCTTTGTCCCTAAAAAAAAAATCTTTAGTTGTATAGCACCTTTCAAATTAATTGAAATGAAATGATGCAAATGCATGTCATTTTCCAGTGATACCAAAACAATTAATTAAATAAATACAAAATAAACAAACAACGATAACAGCGGTAACTACCGGTATACAGTAATTATACAGTAATTATAAACGCAAGTGCACCAAGGCTGCTGCCTTAAGAAATGAAAAAGGCCTGATGATGTTTCCCTCCCTCTCGTTTGTCTTGCCAGGTGGGTTATCTTCAACGATCAGAAAGTGTGTGCCTCAGAGAAGCCCCCCAAAGACCTGGGATACCTCTACTTCTACCGGAGAGTGGCCGAATAAGGCAATGGCCCCGTAGTCAAGGTTTTGAGTTACAGGGGACATTGTGGACGCTAACACACATATTGCACAACACAATAAACACGCCACCACAACGCATAATCGCACACCTCCAACCAAGCTACTAAGAATGCCCCCTGGCACGCTTTGGAACATGGCAAAATTAGGAATGTAAATACAGTTCTGGTCAGACAGCTGAGTGTACCCACTTCAATCCGTTCAGTTGTAGGTTTTCACTTTCAGTACACGGAACGTTGTGTTGGGAGTTTTGAATCGTGCCCTGTTCTCTCCTTTTAGTAGCGTAAATGTTTGTCCCACACCGTTGACTCTCCAATCCACGTTGTCATTTACTGGCAGTGGTGTATGCTGGCCTTCTGCATACAAATAATTATCTTAAATTCCACCATGCTTCCTCTTGTCATCAGTTCAAACGAGCCCCGCCTTCCTACTCCTCCCTTCTCTTCCGTAGTCACCCTGTTCGGTGAGGAAGTGAATAGCAACGTTCAACATCCAAGATGAGACAAAAATTGTTCAAATGGAAAACAAAAGGCGTGTTCAAATAAAAGAGAAAAATACCAAAAACCTAACTGGTTGTTGTTTAAAGTACGGTTGTGGGTGATATCTGGGTGATTTTTGTTTTTACTTTGCAAAAAAGAAAAGAGAAAAAAATCCTTTGTTACTTCTGCTCTGACAAATAAAGACTTGTCTTTCTGCCATCTGCCGTCTGTTATGTGATTGTGTTTCAGGGTGTTTTTAGAACCTTTTTAGGAGTCCTCGGGCCCCAGAAGTTCATGTCAGCACCCCTAAAATAAGTATCCTACGTAATAAGACAGAGTGGCTGCAAGTTTGTGGTCTTGCTCATTAGGAAATGCTACTTTTGTTTTCATGCTGAGCACTTGCTTGTCCAAAGATATGGTTTTCTGTCTGGGTTTTATAACATAATATAACATCTGTGTTTCAGCTGTAGTTTAGTTTTGTTACACATACTAAAAGAATCCTTTCATTTTCTTGTGTATACAATGGTTCATAATATCCATAAACATTTCCCAGCAGTGCAGTTTTATTTTGAGACATTCTTTAGGAGCTTGGAAGGTATTCCATTTCCATCCATCTTCAACCACTTATCCGGAGTCGGGTCACAGGGGCAACAGCTCTATCAGAGCGCTCCAGACTTCCCTCTCCAGAGCAACATTATAACTTCAGATTCCTGGGGATCCCGAGGCGTTCCAAGGCCAGTTTGGAGATATACTGCAGTTGTCTGCCAAAACGTTGGTTTCTTTTATTTTCTATAAATAAATGTTTTCTGCACTTTGGCTATTAGTGTGTGCGGCCACTTCTTTGTCTTTTTGAGACTATACATTTTTCTGCCGTGGACCGGCACCACTACAAGGACTGGTGTGCGTAGCATCCTTCTACAGGTTGTACTTTCTAACACATTATGGACCTGAGAGCTCTTATTATGGCATTTCACTTTAAAAACGGCATGGCCTGGAGAATGAAATTCAAATGGGCTTGCATATTAAACTTTATCCTACACTTTTTTTGTTGTTTGCAATACGTGGTTTAGAGTGGATGTTAACTGCACACTTAAATGTCTTTTCTGGGTGTAAAAGAGTGTTTACTGGAATCCTCGACCTACTTTGTGATGGAGTGCACCACGCATGGTTTTCATCATCAAACCCGCAGTTTGGCTTTTTGCATTTGCAACTTCCCAAAAGTTTCTTTGCTCGACTTCTGCACTGTAGGCTTGCCTGCACCCTAGTCTGCGTGAGCGCTGCAATAATCTGTCTGCAACTGCAGGTAAGTCTTTAAATTGACATGTTTTAGCTTTATTGTCTACGGTCATGAGATTTTTTTCATTCGTAAATATAACCCATTTTGAAAATTCTAGCAATGTTTTCTTTTTATTACAAAGAATTCAGCTGATTAACAGTACAATACTGATGACATATTTAAGGTTCATATAGGCCTGTTTTAAATCATAATGCCTAATTATCTTTATTACAGTGCATTTCATTTGAGTAGCCTATAATAAAAATGTAAACTAAACTAATGTGAAAATTAGGAACATCCACCTAGTACATATGGTAGGCCTTTATAAGTTGCCTATGAGCCGCCGTCTTTAGCATAATATATTTATAATGATTCTGTTGGGTTGATAATTTAGTTTTCAATTTAAGTTTCATATTGCTGTCAAACTAATTAGTAAAAATGTCTTGTCTGTAGATTGTGATTTGTAGGTATACAGTTGGAGGCCATCGATATTGTCCTTTTCTTTTTGCTGAGGTTTGCGTGATCTGCGCAAAAGGACAGTTAACCCATTTTGGGCGGGAACCCCTTTTGGTGTTTTAAACATTGTTATAATTTAGCTATTGAAAAATAGCAGATCTACAAGCTCATAGCGTGCCACCGAGTGGCGCGCTACGAGCTTGTAGGTCTGCTATTTTTGAAAAATCGTGAAAATATTTATTTCAGAAAACTGGAGGATTTAGAAGGATTTTTTTAAATTTTGAGGTCAGGCCTAAATGGGTCAAATGATAAGGGACAATATCGGTGGCACCCAACTGTAGGCTACATTTACCCCAAGGAAAAAAGTATTGTCTGTACATTTTCAACATGTTTTTCTTGCCACATTGTTCTTACCCTGTTGAGTACAGGAAATTGCTAAAAAGTATTACTTTTAATACATCTCATGCTTTCCATTTCTCACATCAATGTAAAATAAACGGAATGTGCAACATTGCAATTTAAAAACGGAACATGTCACATGTGTCTCTTAAACTGTCAAATCAGACCTACAAAATTCTACATTATTAATGTTCTGCCACACTAGCTTGCTGCTATAGAGGGTATGCGCATGCTTAAAGTGAATGGCACATCAAGTGGCAAAGCAACATCCAAAGTGAGTTTAACCCTTTTTAATGTTATTTAATGCAATCGGATAGGACTTTTCTGTTTGGATGTATGGGCTGTCAAGGCCAGAAAGTAGTTTTTTGCCACTCGGTAGGCATTCCTGCAAAACTTCCGGGTTTGATGATGATGTCACACGCATACCCTCTATAGGTGAAAAGGTGATTTATCATTGGATCCAGAAGCCAGTAATGAAGATGACGTGGTTGATTTTTGGTGAGTGAGTAAATATACTTATTTTCTTTTCAAAATCTTTTTATTTAACAGTATGGGTGTCAAGTCACAGGTTCATAGAAAAAATAAAAATAAAATATCAGATTTTAGTATCAGTGACTGAGGTAAACAAACGTAGCCTACTGTATGAATCAGAGATCGTGGGCAGACATAATGAAAAGACTGTTATTGTGCAAAACATGCCCCTTCAAGACAAAAGAAAAACATTTTCTCCCCTTCAAGTCCCAATTTAGTATAGCCAATTCCCCAGCCTCTCTACAAGTACTCCATCTCTGCTAACCCCCACAATCAGTCATTGGGAGGGTGAAGAAATCCTCGGGTCTCCTCCGATACCCGGGCCATCAAGCCGAGTAAATATACTTCTGATTATGTAGTGTGAAATGTAGAGTAAAATGGGGGAAAGCCCTCCTTTAACTCTTTCTAAGTTATTTAGTAGAACGATGAGTAGATGATTCCATTCACTACCATATGAACATATTCCTTATGAACTGTCTAACCAGGGTGGCTGGGACACTTAAGTGAATTCATGCAGCTACAGTAACCATTTGGATAGTACATCAGCACTTCTAGTGTTTCCCAGAGGACTGAAGTTGAGAACCCTCTGTTGTAAACAAACAACTCATCTCCCCAGCAGCACTCTGCAGTGCACTCTCTGCTGCAGATAAGCTGACCCGTGGGACAGTGGGTGAAACCGCCAGAATCCCCTGTGGAACCAGGACCGCAGGCAAGAATTTGGAATGGAAACGAAACGGTGAAATGGTTCTCAGGAAAAACCCAAGGAGCGGCGCCGAACAGAGAGGTACAGTAGATCAGGGGTTCTCAAAGTTTTTTGGCCGGGGACCCCCGGAAATGCTTTGGCAATGCCTCGGGGACCCCCGCCCCGCCCCCTCCCGACCCCCAATATGAATTGACTGCTACAATAACCTTAATAATAGAGACAATGCACCAAATAAATACTGAAAGGAGATATAATCATTAGGGAAGTACTATGTGTAGGCCTACTATATGTAAACTCTTCATTTCCATTTTCCAGCCATTCAGTTACAATTGTATTTATTTATTTTTTTAATAATTTGGTGCCCCCCCAAAATAATTTTGGGGGGGGCACCCCCCCGAGGGGCCGCGACCCACGGGTTGAGAACCCCTGCAGTAGATGACAAAAGACACTGGTCATTCTCGTAGATTTAGCCCATTATAAAGAACAGAGTGCATTTGTCAAGGTAATTAATGTTGATTGTTGATTACCATGCTTTGTATACTGTCTATCAGGAACTTCACCAGTAAGCAACCGCGCAACTTCAAAAAGGGACCATTTGGAGATCCGTAACCTGGAGGAAGGGGATATTGGACACTATATTTGTGAAATGGACGGGACAGAACATGCACACATACTCTTCATCATATCGGGTAATAACCTACTCCCTGCACACCTGGATCAAACAACATTAATGAATTGCTCCAATGATTGCCCACAGAATAAACCTCTCCATCAAGATTTCAAACTAGCGAGAGTAACGCCTCTGTACAACAAAGGAAGCAAATTTGACACCGGCTACCTATTTCTATTCTTAGTTCCAGCTAAAAAATGATGGAATAAATCGTTTATGAACAGGTTGAAAAGTATCGCGTAAGATAAAGTAAGATACCTCATAATCATAATGGCTGCAACTGGTGGCCATCTTGAACATTTTGGAATTTAGGTTGATTATCAATTAGGGTCATATGAAGGTCATCTGTGCCAAATCATGCTTATATCATCAACTGAACTATCATGTATCAAAATCAGCAATTTCCCGCCTGACTACTGAGTAGGCTACTACTGTACTGTAAATAGATTAACAATCTGAACTGTGTGTGTTCCAGTCTCGGCCAGTCCTCCCGGTGTCCTTCAGCTGGACAGCAAGGCTAAACTCCAGTGCCGGGTGCAAGGACTGCAACCCATGCCCACACTGGAGTGGCAGAGGCCTGACGGAGCACCAGGAGGGTCTGGGGAGGTACTTCTCAATCCTGTGGCCAGAACCGATGAAGGGTCCTGGGCGTGTGCGTTTTCTCAAGATGGGATGACATTCAAGGAGACCCTGGAAGTCAAAGTGCAAGGTAGCATTATTTGGAAATAATGCTTGAAGAGAGCTTTTCTGAAATGCTTTGCTAATGTTGTTGTTGGGGAACAACACAATTTATCCTTCATTATCTCGATAAGATTTTAACGTAGAGTTTAACATAGTAAGATATAGCATCTTCCGCTGCTATATCTTTCCATGACCACATACTGTATACATTATTATTTTTAATGGATACTGGAAATAATGCATAACTCCTTTGTTATGCTCCCTCTATCGTGTGTGTGTGTGTGTGTGTGTGTGTGTGTGTGTGTGTGTGTGTGTGTGTGTGTGTGTGTGTGTGTGTGTGTGTGTGTGTGTGTGTGTGTGTGTGTGTGTGTGTGTGTGTGTGTGTGTGTGTGTGTGTGTGTGTGTGTGTGTGTGTGTGTGTGTGTCTCTGTTTTTCAGGACATCCTGTTACTGAACGTGTTGCTGCTACCCCATCCAAGACTCACTGTTCTGACTGTACAGATGCAGGTGTGTATAAACTTACAATCAGTCCATGACAACTTAATACAACAATTTTTTTAAGCCCATAAATAGAACAATTGTAAAATCATGAGTAGAGCAAACTTCAGAGTGACCATGAATAGATCCAGAGAGGGGTCTTTATCTTTGGATAATTATTATTCTTTGACATTTCATTGAAGTTATTTTTTATCTTTACCGATCTACACCAGGAATTGTATTCGAGTTTACCGCCTGCACCTTGATTAGCTAAATATAAAGTTGTACATGTGCTGGTGGAAGTACTGTTAATTATTTCAATGTGTATTTCTTGTGTCTTTCTTTTATACCTACACGTGGGCAATAAAGACATACTGTATTATAGTTTATATTTTCTTCTATTGTAGCATTAGTTGTGTCGGTTGGTGCCACCGAGTCTCAGCCTGGACCCATGCTGTTGGGGGGCCTCAGTCTGTGGATCTGGGTGGCTGTCGGGGTGGGCTGCTTGGTCCTGCTCCTAGTGGTAGGCTGCGTCATCGCCCTGCATCACAGGAACAGGAGACCAAGGGCGAGGAGATGTCAAGGAAAAATACATACAAATGTAAATACACTTACATTTTCGTTTTCCATTTTATTTGCACAATGATAAGAAATAGAGGCAGTGTCAAAGTGATCAAAGCTAAGCATCTACATAGGGAATTCATTCTAAACAATGAGGGTTCACAAAACGGACATCTTCACATCCATATAATAATCCACATAATTATTATGTAATGCAATTAAATGTTTTCAAAATGAGACATCCACCTGCATATAGAAAATAGTTTCACATTATGGTGGAAGTGCTTGGTAAATAAAGAAAAAGAAAATATAAATATGATCAGGTCTAAATTAAATTTGCAATGTTGAATGAGTGAGGGAATGGATTTTTTTGGTCAATGAGCAAAAGGAATAAACATGCGTGACTCCATCTCTTTCCTACAGAGAAGGGCGCGGAAAACCTCCCAGCAGCCACTGAAACCTAAAGTACTGCCAGTGTGACCGGTAAATGTCCTTAACGAGTTTCTAACTCTTTATCTGCTCACTTTAGTCTATAGACACTTTCCAGCAGACTCAGTTCTTTTTTTTTTTATATCATTGACTTTGTGACCTTCACATTTGCTGCATCTGTTGCCGTGTATTTCCTGCCACAGTACGGCTACATTATTGATGCTGTCGGCTTTTTCTGGTCTTTATCACAGCTCTACAGGCGCCGTAGACACCATGGCGCCTCCGCCACGGTGACACAGTGGGAAGCCATCGACGCTGCCTCCTTGCTCAACAGCCCTGATGGAGTGACATGAAAGACAGAACATTGAAAGGAAGATGGAGAGAATGAGAGAGAACAGGACAATGAGAGAGAGAGAGAAAGAGAGAGAACAGGACAATGAGAGAGAGAGAGAAAGAGAGAGAACAGGACAATGAGAGAGAGAGAGAAAGAGAGAGAACAGGACAATGAGAGAGAGAGAGAAAGAGAGAGAACAGGACAATGAGAGAGAGAGAGAAAGCTGAGAACAACAGACTGAGAAGAAAAGAGTCAGAAACTAGGCTATACTGTGGACCTGTGTGTGTGTGTGTGTGTGTGTGTGTGTGTGTGTGTGTGTGTGTGTGTGTGTGTGTGTGTGTGTGTGTGTGTGTGTGTGTGTGCGCGTGCGTGCGTGCGTGAGTGAGAGAGGATGAAGTGTTGTGAATGTAATGTGTTTTCCTCACCTTGCTGTGGAGATTGGACTTTCAGTGGTCCTCTGATGAAAAGTACAAATGAAACATGCACACTTTTAGCTTTTCACTCAATGCGTCTCTAGCAGTGGCAAAAGCAATCCACATAAAAAAAAATCGTACCTACTGCATAGCATATCACAACGTCATGCTAATTTGTCATTAGTTGCTCTTATACAATGCTTGTAAATATTATTAAAAAAGAGTATATGTTCAAGCTTCAAGTACACGTTTTTCATGCAACTTGTGTAAAATGTATCAGTATTGTTTGTGGTTTTGAATTTTCTTTGAGTTATCAATATGAATATACTGGACAATTCTGCTGTGTAATATGTTTTCTTGCTTTCGCCTCGAAGGTTCACTGTTCATAGATCTTTGTACTATGCGTATGGGACTGTGAACCTGACCTGACCTGGGAGTTGAGAACTGGTGCCATACATTGCAGGCAGGTATTCACTGACGGAGACCTATACAGGTATACGGTCTGTAACACGCCTGTCATCCCTCAGCAAACACACACACACCACCACCAATGGCCCATATTCAGTTGCACTACACTGTATATCACAATTTGGTGGAAATGGCCTTAGTTTGCTTAATTTTGCCTCATTTATGATATTCTATATGTAACATGTTGAACATGACTTATACATTTGACTATTAATAAATATTAATTATTTTATATTGTGTGTACAGTATATGTTCAGTGTGTGTGTGTCACAGTTTCATAAAGATGCACATCATTTCTCTCTTTCACTGACTCTTTCTCACACACACACCCACACACACACACACCATGGGATCAGTGTGAACTCTAACTTCCTGCCTGTCTCTGTGTGACTAGTGACTACAGTGTGTGCAGCCAGTCAACAAATGCCAGAGCAGAACACGTCTCCCATCATCACACAGGTGAGCAGGCTATAGGCATAATGATTCAATGTTTGGGATAGATTTTGAATAGATAAGCTATCCTTCCCATTGCTTCTTTTTAGACCCGTCTACAAATAATTCAGCCATCTCTGTAGTTATGCTAGGAAGTCCCTTCCCTGCAGATTGTGCTTCTGCCAGCTATGCATACAATTATGAGCTCCATAGATTGTCATTGTGTTGTGCCCCTTCAGAAAATGGGAAGTACACTACCTCTCCATACAGTATTTCGGGGGGGGGGGGGAGGGTACTGTATAGTGCTGCAGTTTACTGAAACACAATTTACAATTACAATTTACAATTTAGGCATTTAGCAGACGCTCTTAATCCAGAGCGACTTACATTAAGCAATAACAAAAGCATGGCATACATCACATATCTAAAAAGTAGTTATCATGAATCATGCGTAAACTAAGAACGTAACAGTGGAGTATCTATGTAAACTATACATACTATACTATATTATATATTATACATGTGTACTATAAAGTGCTATGACTACATAAAACACAAGGTTAATTCTGGCTCCCGTTGCCTGCGGTCCATGGAAACATGAATGAAGAGTTCTAGTGGTTGAGACTTCATTTTGAAAGGCCCAGTATTGGGCTATTTGACCTATGGTTTTCATATTTGTGTTTGTATTAATGCCTGAGGTCAACAAAGAATGAACCACTCACAGGCATGTGGAAATGTCTAGATAGACTTTTGTGGTTCTGTCAGTGTCGAGCAGATTCTCCATATTATTTTTGTCAAACTGATTTAAAATAATACTAGATGTTTTGATTTCTAGGTCTTGACTTGGACTTGAGTCATTCTGGTTGGTATTGGTCTAGATGTCATTCTGTCTGGTCTTAGTTTCGTTTTTTGGTTTACGTGGAATTCGGGCCCCTGGTTGAATTAAAGACTTTCCTTGCAGCTAAACATAATTTATTTAGCGATATTGGCACAATACTCCATTATCTTCACATCAGAAAGACAGTCAGACCGATGACCACAGTGACACGGGAGACAAAGATTGGACCAAATATAATCCAAGGCCAGGAAGGGAAATAACTTTTACAGCTCCAATAACACACAGCTGAATGAAACACTTTAGGAGTAGTAGTTGTAGTAGTTTAGATTTAGATTCTAAAAATGTCTTCTACATCCTGACAGTTTTCTGAAAAAGCTATGTTTCTATGTCAGTCGTTCTTCGTTTTTTTTAAAATAGCAGACCCACAAGCTCGTAGCGCGCCACTCGGTGGCGCGCTATGAGCTTGTAGATCTGCTATTTTTCTAGCATAACATAATGCTAACACCAAAAGGGGCTCCCGCCCAAAATGGGTTAATGGTGAAATTGGTTGTATTCTCTCTCACCGGTTTTGTTTATAGCCTACTTAAACATCACAAATGTAGCAACACCTTCATCATAAAGGTGCATATTTTACCGTGGTCACTCAGGACAATTTATGGTTGCTGAATGTCTTCTAAATAAGAGTGTGTGTAAATATTTGGGATTCATATATATTTGTAATATCTGTGATTTACTACAAGTGATCTATGATGTACTGTACACACTAGACTTATTATTATTATTATTATTGTATTCTGTCATGCTCAATACCTCCTCAATATGCACCAGCCCTGATGAAATTCTTAAAAAGATTGCCATGCTTGACACGTTGCGTTCTGTGATGTACTGTACACAGTACTGTACACAGTAGACTTATTGTATTCCGTCATGCTGTATCCACCTCAATATGCACCAGCCCTGATGAAATTCTTAAAGAGATTGCCATGCTTGACACGTTGTGTTAACAACACTAAAGGAGAGTTTATTTAAGCACGAGGATAAGATTACTGTTGTGTAGTAATTTATGCATATCTGTGTGGAATGTTAATGTTCACATCATAGATTGACAGTACAGGCTAATGTATGAGGTGATCTTTTTGTTCATTATCTGCAAAAGCATATGGGTTATTCATTGTATTATAAGGTGACCACCTTATAATAAAGGCAGGCAGCTTGAAATAGAAATACTTTATTTTTAAGATGGGCTAATTTCATAGGATCTATAACGCTTACAGTATGAGACCTTAAGGCCACCTTTAGAGTCAAAGGCTTTGACTGTAACTACACTTACTACAGTAGGTCAGGGGTTCTCAACCCATGGGTCGCGACCCCTCGGGGGGTCGCCAAATTATTTTAGGGGGTCCCCAAATTATTAAAAAAAAAAAAAAAAAAAAAAAGATTATTTTTTTATTTATTTTTTCACGATTTTTCAAAAATAGCAGACCTACAAGCTCGTAGCGCGCCACTCGGTGGCGCGCTATGAGCTTGTAGATCTGCTATTTTTCAATAGCTAAATTATAACATAATGCTTAAAACACCAAAAGGGGTTCCCACCCAAAATGGGTTAAGGTTATTGTAGCAGTCAATTTATATTGGGGGTCGGGAGGGGGCGAGGCGGGGGTCCCGAGACATTGCCAAAGCATTTCCGGGGGTCCCCGGCCAAAAACGTTGAGAACCCCTGCAGTAGGTCACATGTATCAACCTTTGTTCCTATTATTGTTTGTAAAGCATCTCCAAAGCACATTGATTGATTGATCATTTTATTAGACAATAAAATGCAAACAGTACGGGGGGGGGGGGGGGGGGGTACAGTCAAGCAATGGTCCAAAAGGATATGGCACCGAAGAAAGACCTTGCGGTCTTGTTTCCATTCGGGTCCCATACATTCATTCAAAACACAACAATGACATCAGCAATGATATATCTCAAACATAATTAAATCTGGGTACATGTTGGAATAGAAATAAATTGGGAAAACAAAGGGGGGGGTAAAGAGGTGGGGGCAATCACATTCTCTCCCTTTGACCTGATGTCAGTGACAGATGAAATTTAAGGAATTTCAAGGAAACCAGTGATTTGCTTGTTTTGAGGGAAGGGGGGGGGGGGGGGGGGTTCCACACATGAGTGGCAGTGCTGTGGAAGGTGGATTTACCGATATTTGTTCTAAAAATGAGTGGCACCAGATCATTATTCACACTCCCTCTAGTGTTATGTCTGTGTGAATTGCTCACATTTTTGAGGTAATCAGTCAAGTAACTAGGCACTAAGGGCATGGATGGCAGAGCTGTATTTACAATCTTGAATGTTAGTCTAATTTTCAGTTGCTTGACTCTGTCTTCTACCCTGAGCCAACCTAGGCTATCAAATTGTGTTGCATAAAGGTGGGTCGACATAGCCTATCACATTGGATTTGCTCGGTCAATCTGTTATGTAGCATACTTGTGACTTGTGAGTCCACACTTTTCAATGGATACCTGTATAGCTGGTGGTGTAGCTGTTATTTATCATTACATATTGTTAAATAACATCAGTCTCCGTTTCTCATCTGTCCATTTCGAAGAATGTAAATTAGGAATTGGGTGATAAAATGTTATTGTAAGCTATAACTTAACTATCGTCAATGCTAGTTCCTTGGTACGTTCAGTAAACATCTAAATGTGAATCGAAGTAGATTCAGACAAAGTATTTTGATGGCAGACTGAAAAAATAGACAGGCATTCATCTGCATGTTATTAAAGATGGTTTAGCATTTTACCTTCCAACAAACAAACCATCAATCAAAATCCAAGAAAATGACTACTTCACTACTGAAAAGTAAACGATTCTTTGAGTTTGATCGGCAATGTATACAGTATAATTGTTGTATATAATGGTAAATTACATCAGCAGTGAGATCCGTCACTCAGGAGAGAGCTCTTTCAATTGCGTTGCACAGGAGTACCTGCTATAAATTAAGACATTCTTTGAATAGCAAACAATCAAATGATAATCGTTATGAAGTCTGATATCAGGTTTAAAGCCCAAGGAAAATACTCACTATATATGCCATTGAGCCATTGTGAGACTGACTGTCCATGGGATTGGAATGGCTGGAGTCAGGACGTGCTGAACCACGGAACAGACAGATATCCAGTGTATTTGAAAGAATTAATAGCATCCCAGTGCACCGGAAGAGAGAGAGAACACGGAGACTGAAGCCAGCAGGTGCTCTCTCAGCCCCAACAGGCACAGAGATCATTATTATGTGCTCTAGTATAGCAAGTATTGGGGGAAAAAAGCGTAGAATTAAATTTACAAATTTGCCTTTTTACACAATCAAACACAGCAAGACATGATAGAGTTTTTACTTTTTTAGTGTACTGTATGCTCTTGAGTGCAAACAGCGCAATTCCTGTCTTACTTTCCGGTTAACCACTTAAACCCCATACTGTATTTTGTTGACCGCGTCCCACAGGGGTCTATACTTGTTCCTCTTCCTTTTTCCCTCTACACCAAATCTCTTTGCCAGATCTGCCTGTAGATCGGCTGTTCACAGAATGTTTGCTCCAGTAATGTATTTGTCTGCAAGGTTGAAATGTGTTCTTTTTCAGTTTGCAACTCCCAAGGTCATTTCCACATCTTACTGCACTTCTTTGAAAAATGATCAGAGTGCGAAATGTTCACTTCCCACCAAGAGGGTTTAGCAAGAAATCCTCATGTTGGGAAGGGAAACGTTTGTTTGCAGCCTTACCCAAAGCCTGCAAACTAAGTCTTTTCTTTATTTGTATTGAAGATCTTATGAAGGAATTTAATTAAGGACCCTTGTGCACATTCTTGCCGCAGGCTATAATCCCTGAGAACACTCATAACACAATGTTTAAAATCACTAATACATTTGTAAATATTCCACTCACTGTTAAACAATCCCCTGGGGACTGATTTTTTGTAATGTGACAATGTGTAATATTCGGGATCAAATAATCCTGTATGCATGTGACCGGTCTGTAATTGGCATCTAAATGTACAGTACCATGGACACTTTTGCTTCCATGAGAAGACACTCAGGCACAATATACCCCACATGAGAGGCAGTAGAAATAAAAGCATATAGCTAGCAACAAAGAAAAAAACAAAGTAAGTGTAATTATAGTTTTAATTATTCTCATGCTATCCAAACATAATTTACACCATCAGGAGTACGGTAGTAAG
Source organism: Electrona antarctica (assembly GCF_951216825.1). Classification (NCBI taxonomy): domain Eukaryota; kingdom Metazoa; phylum Chordata; class Actinopteri; order Myctophiformes; family Myctophidae; genus Electrona; species Electrona antarctica. The sequence goes on from NC_136811.1 coordinate 14,612,264, forward strand.
AAAGTACATCGACACAACTGATCATCTATCTATCTATCTATCTATCTATCTATCTATCTATCTATCTATCTATCTATCTATCTATCTATCTATGCGATATTGTGAGCAACATTAACACAAAAAGGAAAAATACGTTTTATTCATTTTAATCACTAATACTATTTTATAGCATTTTATGTTTTTGTCTTAATTGCTGTTATGCTTTGTGTGTGCAGACTGGGTGGCGAGGCTAGCTAGTTTCTTAGAACATTTGTGGTCGTAGTGGCTTAATTTGTCAAAAATTATGATATTCTTTTGGCGACTATCTTAGTTTTAAGGGTAACCGTTGTATAATCGCAATATTACACGAGAGGGTGTGCGGCCACAACAACCTGGCCAATCAGCAGCAGCTAGAGGCGGGATAGCTGCTGCTGATTGGCCAGGCCGTTTTGTGGCCGGGCATCAAGTCTGCCTGAGAGTTCCCAGATGGGAGCAGGAGGGGGGAACCCAGTGTACTCTCTGCTGCCCCATTTGGCGGAGTCAGGTTAGTGCGTTACTGTCATTAATGGCACTTCTGCGCTGCTTACAGAAGCAACGCAGGCATGCCATTAATGACAGTAACGCACACCCTCTCGTGTAATATTGCTTAAATGTATATTATGTTCCCTGCAGTATATCACTCAGTATATATTAACTGAAGTGAATTTAAATACCTTACACAACTGTTGACAACACTGTAGAGAACAAATCCAGACTCAAGACAAGACGAGGACAGGCAAGATAGTTTATATTATGTTTGATATGGTATGTGTGTGATATTATGTGATCGTTCATCACAGACAGACAGTGGTCTAAATTTAGTCTGCTAATTAGAATAATACAAGATAAATCAATCATTTAATAATATAATCTAACAAATCATAAACCAATCATTTAATATGATTAATAAAGGTAACGTAATTCTGACTATCTGAGGAGAACAGTTGTAACTATGCACATCAAACAACCATAGTAATCATTTTTCTAATCAACTCAGTTGATCACATTAATAGCCCAATCTGATCTAGATAAAAAAAATAGGTTGATGTGTGTGAGAGTAATGTGGTGTGATAGTTTATAGCTTTGGGAATGTGTGTGAGATAGGGCTGTTAAAGTATAGTAGTTTTAGGTATGTGAGTGAGATTATGTGTGGATTTATATGCCCTTTTAATTTTTTTAATTTTTTTAGCAGTGCAAAGCAAAGTTACTATATTTACCCAGGGTAACTGGACTAAGCATCAGATACTTGTTTACAGCCAGGCCCTGCTCATAGAACATTTCATGGTAGTGGTTCAATGCCTTGCTCAAGGGCACTTCAGCGGTGGTAATTTTAACGTGCCGGTCCGGGGATACGAACTGGCGACCTTCCGGTATCAAGACCGCTCTGCAAACCGTTCGGCCACCGCTGCAGCCTCTTCCAATGCACAGCTTTGTGTGTCTGTCTGTCTGTCTCACCATTTGAGTACGACGGAATGTCCGTGACATCATGTTGTCAGCAGACATCATCATTGTGATGAAATGCACCGCTCACTTCACACAAGTGTTATTTTTTGCAAATGTACCTGCTATTCATAGTATCGTCATGACGTGTTTTGCCTTACAATAAGGCACAATGCTACATCCCGCTGGCCATGCTTGTCATCAAATGACAACCATCTGCTATTTGATCACCGCCACCTGTTGTTTCCACCCAATATGTCAGTGATTTGATTCCATGAATTAGTTTGTTGCCCAGCAACACATCTTTGTACAGTTGTACTTGTACATACTTGTACAAACTTGACACAAACACCAGTTTGTGTCTGAAACTGAAGCAGGTGTTTCCACTTCTCACTTCTAAACACTTGTGATAGCATATTCACATGAAACACTATAGGGTCCTCTTTCTCACAGTTTCATAAAGATCCACACCATTTCTCTCTTTCACTGACTCTTTCTCACTCTCTCTCACACGTGCACACACACACACACACACACACACACACACACACACACACACACACACACACACACACACACACACACACACACACACACACACACACACACACACACACACATCATTGCAGTCATCATTCAAAGAGAAACTGAGAGATAGTTAAAATTATATTTGCCTCTTCCCTCTTGTGCTTCCACTTGTATTGCGTTGTCATTTTTAAGCTCTGTAAACGCAAGTCATTTTCTGATAAGGCCTCAGCCCCAGTGCATGATTACTGTTATTGTACCATTTTCTATTATATATTTCAGGACATTTCTGCTTTATTCCCGCAGTAGCCTTGCGAGCCAGACTGTTGCCTCCCAGAATTTTCATAGCATTCAGAGATTGTGGAATAGTTGTCTGGCTAGACTATTCCCACATGTGGAGACAGCACATGACATGTTAGAGAGAGGAGATGGCACCATATGAACACCATTGTTGAACATTGACCTGCACTTGTTGAACTTGTGATGTTGAATCGCAGTGAAATGTCAGCAGGAAATGTTATGAAATAATTTGTCAATGTACCAGAAGTTTTCCAGCAAAAAGAGCAGTTTTCATTTTGTTTATTAGGCCTACTAAATTGGGAATGCATGCCACACCCGGTTATGCAATACCCGTTGTACTTGTCACTGACAAGTATTTCAGCCTTCCCGTTGTACTCGTTGTCAGAATGTGGTACCCACGACAATTCTGGAGATGCTGTACAAGGATCCTGATGTCGTCAAAATCTGCTGATGTTGTGTTCATGATGTTCACAACAGTGTGGGCTGAAATGGGAGACAGACGGACGGACCAGCAGACGGTAAAAGAAAATACAGACATTTACATCAATATCCTGTAAAGAATGGAGTTGTATTGTGCACTCCACCACTTACAGTATAAGGCTCGGCCAATCCGCTCTAGACAACCTTGGTCCAATGAAATGACACTCGGGTCATCTGTGAGGTCCAATGAAATGACACTCAGGTCATCTGTGAGGTCCAATGAAATGACACTCGGGTCATCTGTGAGGTCCAATGAAATGACACTCAGGTCATCTGTGAGGTCCAATGAAATGACACTCAGGTCATCTGTGAGGTCCAATGAAATGACACTCAGGTCATCTGTGAGGTCCAATGAAATGACACTCAGGTCATCTGTGAGGTCCAATGAAATGACACTCAGGTCATCTGTGAGTCGACAGACACAAGTTTGAAGTCAAACCGTCAGATGGTGCCCGAATTATTCCTGTGAGAGACATACTGTACTGTACATACAGTGTACACGCACGCACGCACAGGCACACGCGCGCGCGCGCATTCACACATAGATAAGCGCCATTTTTCCGTATCTGACTTCAAAACAGTTTTGCACAAACATAATAAGGACATTTCCATCTTAGCTGTACTGTACAGTATGTGTACAGAATATGATGGAGGCAGAGCCAAAGAGTGGGAGAGATAGATAACAGAGTTGTTCGGTGCTCTTGTACACTTACTGTACAAAACCTTCAGGTTCCAAAGGGCCTTAATGGCTTGAATGACTTTTCCCTTATGACAGAGACGAGCATTTTCACCATCATCCTGCAGAATGTCATTTGTCTGTGATTCCCAACAGTCTGTTTTCCACTGACATTTCAACATATTTTGGCCCGTTTTTAAAAGGGGGAATTTGAAGAGACAACATATTGTAATAACATGTGCAGCACAAGCCAGAAGCTAGCTTCCCTGTTCTATATCTCAAGTCTCCTGCAGGCTTCCTCTTGTTGTTTTCTGCACTACAGTGTTTACACACCACATTTCCAACTAGAAGTGACCATTAGCTGACAAAGAAAGAGAGAAATGGAGAATGTGCATGCTGAACGGGATTATGCTTTATGTATGTGTGATGGGGAGGAAGGACAAACTGAAAGAAAGTGGGAGATATCGTCTTGGTCTCTCTTCTGGCCCACACTATCCTCTTTCAGTAATGACACGATTAGGTTACACAACACGCTCGCTGGTTGTCTGACTAATGAGGGAGTCCTCACTTTCAGGTATTTTCTGCAGAAATAGCCGCCAGAACAAAACAAACTTTGTTTTTCATATCCTGAGACGGAGGTCATGGTCAAATTCTAAGTGACAGATTTATTTGCAATTATCCCTTTAGGCGAATGTGCCATTACTGAGCGTGTTTGCCAACCTTATGAAAATAATTATGTCAAATACCTTTTTTTAATTTAAAAAGCAAATCGCAGAAAGCTAAGAAACTAAGAAAAGGTCTTCATGAAAACAAGTACCAAAATAAATAAAAAGATGCACACAAAATAAGTGGGTAGATACCGGGTATCGGCGGGTAATGCAAAATTATAGCGGTAAAGCTGTTTTGCTATTTAGCAGTGCATGAAGCAGTGTGAAATGTTTTCAGACCAAAGTTTGCAATCATATTACAGTGTATATACTTTCACTTGTTGGATAATATCATTAGGTATTTGCGTCTGTCTAATCTGTACTGTAGGTCATGTGTTAGGATGTATCCTCTGTAAATAGAAGAAGAAAACATACAAAAATAAATGGTGAAAAATATATTTTGATGCAACATAAATATGATGAAGGTACCAGTAGCAGGATGCCAGGGCTTTGAAGCTGTGTTCGCTAGCTAACTTGTAAATTATTTGTGTTCAAGGTCGCATGGTTAATAATGGATAATGGAATCGAATGCTTGGTAGTGTCTTCAGTGTAGACACAGTATCTATGCCATAGATTCTATGGCTTTAACTAAAACTACAAACATGCAGAGATGACCAAAGAAATAATGTTGAACATTCTATCATGCCAAACGAGTAATTGCCTATATATCAATATATTTCATAGCAGTTTCATAGTTGATTGACACTGTAATTTGAGTTGTTGAGTTGCATTGCAGCTGGACAAATATTAACCGCTTCAAGAAATTGTGTTAGGCTTTAAGTAAATTGACATATTTCTCATTTGAAGCAAAAACACATCTAAAAATCCCTAGCCTTGTGTGCGTGCGTGTGTTTGTGTGGAGGGGGGAGGGAAGGGGAGGGGTGCTTAAAACATATGGCAGTTGCACTCTCACAGATAGTAGAAAGACAGGTGTGTGTGTGTGTGTGCCATAACAAACGGGACCAGACACATGGGTAGGGATGGAGCTCGATAACCGATACCCGAAAGAATCTGATCACAAGCTTATTGAGTACCCGTTATCAATACGCTTTAGGCTTATCAAGCCTGTTATCGAGCACAACATTACGCTTTTAAAGTCACTGTCTGTACACATATTAACAGTTCCTTTAATATTATTTTATTGGTAAAAAATTGCCTTCCGTATGTTAGAAAAGTACTGTAGTTGAAGGCCCTAGTAAAATATACTGGTTCTGTTCAGAAGTCTCCCATCTTTCCACAAAATAATAGAAAATGCTTGATAGTGGGCTGGATAAGGACCCGGCTCGATAAGCCTTATCGTTAAGGTGATCGTTATCATTAAGACTTAACGAGCTCCATCCCTACACATGGGTGATGTTATTTTCCTGTGAAACTACACATTCCTGTGATGAGAAAAACAACATTTGAAATTGAAATTATAACAATAATACATTAAATTAAATAAATAAAATGGGTCTGGGAGTACATCATCCAATAGATTTTAAGAAGGCAATTCTTGCAGGCGTGTATTCAATGGCATTTACTTTTCTTTTTACTTTTTATAGTCACTTTTTTCACGGGGCAACTCGCTAAGTTTGCTGAATCCTGGGGAGGCAGCCCATAAAAGTCAGCCAGTAACTCACTGACTGACTGACTGACCATGGGAGCAGTGGGGGTGGGGGGGAACACCCTCAGTTTCATGAGGAGGGGGGAATTCCCCTCCACTTTTGAGAGGAAGAAAAAAAGAACGTGGATGCCGTAAAAAAAAATATATATATTATTATAATTTTTTATTATTATTATTATTATTCATTTAAAAGATCCATCTGTACAATTTTGTATTCATTGGATCAGATTGGCTACACATGCAAAACAATCACTCTCCCGGGTACAAACAACTACAGTACAGACATTCCAGTATATCCCATTTGCTTTCCTGTCCAACTCAACATAGGCTACTGTATGCAATGCATCTCCCACAGCCAGCTATGTTCAGGCAGTTCATTTATGTGTGATATCCTGCTTAAGAAAGGTCTTCCCCAGGGCCATAACGGTTCATAAACAAACTATTCCCATAGTTCCCAAATCAGCAGTTGTGAACTCCAAATGATTGTCACTGCTAAATCCGTAGCTAATTACAAAATGGGAAGATTTGCTCTTTAGAGAGAGGTTTGTGCTAAAAACCACTGCACGTTCAGGTAATCATTAGAAACGCAGGTTGCTGTCAAGAAGAAGAACACATACCCAAAGGCCCATTTCATGTCAAGATCAGAGAAAGTAGAGGCCGTTTGGTGTCCCTTCATCATGGTAGAACAGCCTAGAGAAGAAAGTGCATGAAAGAGGAAGAAAACCTCAGCTAGTCAGTTGAGGCGAGACTCAGAGCAATAGATGTTTGTGTGGTCCTTGTTGTGGTTCACCTCAGCACAGTGTTCATCCACTGTAATATGCAAAAAATGATCCTCATTGATCCCATGTTCATGTTCAGAATAATCAACTTTCAGTGGTCAGAATTGTTGTATTTAGTTAAATAATTTTAACATACAGTTGGGTGCCACCGATATTGTCCCTTATCATTTGACCCATTTAGGCCTGACCTCAACATTTTAAAAAATCCTTCTAAATCCTCCAGTTTTCTGAAATAAATATTTTCACGATTTTTCAAAAATAGCAGACCTACAAGCTCGTAGCGCGCCACTCGGTGGCGCGCTATGAGCTTGTAGATCTGCTATTTTTCAATAGCTAAATTATAGCAATGTTTAAAACACCAAAAGGGGTTCCCGCCCAAAATGGGTTAACTGTCCTTTTGCGCAGATCACGCAAACCTCAGCAAAAAGAAAAGGACAATATCGATGGCCTCCAACTGTAGTGGTTGATCCTTTGCTTCTTTGCAGGTTTTCCTTATTTGAGACATTGAGAAAGTTTTGAGAAGAACCTCATGGACAGACTGAAGGCACAGGTGGGATTCAGTGCTAGACCAGCTAAAGGCACATGTGGGGTCAGAGGTGAACGTCTTGCTCGAAGTTGTCTCAAAGCATTTGCTTTGACACGACTTCGAGGCCTTGCTTTCTCTTTCTCTGACGTGCACTCAAGACTGTCCTTGTAGCAATACTAGTGTCTGTAATTCCATTTATTCAGCTCCTTTCAGCTCCTTAGAACACTCCTCACCTTGAAATGTGACTCAATCTTATCTTTCATTGTCAGCGTTTCGGTGTCTGTATCTGTGATCTGAAGACTCACCTCTTCAGACTCCACCTCAGCCCGTAGCACTTGTCGTAGCACTTGCCCTATAGCCTTGACGACCTTGCAAGCTCAAAGAAAGGTTCGGATGTAATTTAGATGTTATGTAGATCTGTGTTTCTCGAAGTGGGTGGCACCCTAGCCACAGGCCTATATATATATCTGTGGTTAAATCTCCACAGTTGATCTACTAGTAATAAATGGTGCAAACATATATATCGCCTTTAACTAAAGTGCTTTACAATATGCATACTGTAGCTTTCACCCATTCACACACACACACACACACACACACACACACACACACACACACACACACACACACACACACACACACACACACACACACACACACACACACACACACACACACACACACACACACACACACACATTCACACACTGATGACAGAGGCAACCATGCAAGGCACCAACCTGCTCACCGGGAGCAATTAGGGGCTCTGTCTTGCTCACAGCTTGCTCATTTTGGGGGGCTTTTCAATAAAGGCAGAAGCCTTTATGGATAGATACAGTAGTCTGACAGGAAATGGGGAGAGAGAGATGGGGAATGGCATGCAGCAAAGGTCGTCGGGAGGACGAATGTTCTACTGTACTAATAAACTACAGAAGTAGCCAAGAAATAAAGCCTATTTTTGCTAACAGAAGAGATGCTTTGGTGTTTTATCCTTTGGCTTGGTACAGTATCTGCATTAAGAAAACTGAAGGGCACTTTCTAGGTCAATATTCACTCATTACCAACTAGTACTGTACGAAGTCCAATACCTCTCATATTTTTTTTTGTTTTCATTTCATTAGCACCTGTTGTGGTTGAAAATGCTCAACATGGGGATATGAAATGCTCAACGTTCAACAAAACAATATTCTTCAAATCTGACACAATACCTGGCTAAATGAATAGCATTATCACCCTGTGACTCTGTGCTGTATGCTTCTTTTGCCTTTTTGACTCTTCCGTTCTCTCACCTCTTCGCACGCCATACAGTAGCTGGCTGTTGAACCTCCGCCCCAACCACAGAAGATCATCTGCTTTTCTGGGTTAGCTTGGCAGGTGTGTGTGACGTGTTCTCCTGTCTGTTGCTTCAAACACAGTCAACGTCTCTCGGTCGGGTCTCTCCCTTGTGTTAAGTTTTTCTTAAAATTGTCTACACAGCATACTAAATCCCATCATATAAAAAAATGTTCCTCACAAACGTTATGCTATATTGCAAATTACAACATGTTCATGTCAGGTTGTAAACTTTCTGACAGTTATTTCAGGGACGTCCTTAACTTAGTGAATAGTTTATTAGACAGAAATGTAATAAAATCACACCCATGTGAAGTGATGGGCGCTCTTATCGTCATACATCATCTCATTCCGGCCAATCACAATTTGCGTCCTCACTTTTCCATCTTAGCGTTTGTCTTCAATGTTTGTGTTCACGCAAACCCGGAAAGCTGGGCATAAGAGGGGCCAGAGCCATAGAGCAAGACAGAGTTACGACATTGTGGGGTGGAAAACAGCCTGGTCATGTGGTTCATGTACTCGTGCGAGCCCATAGAATCGTACGAGTCAAAAATGTTGTGTCAAACCATGTGACTCCCATTGGAAATGAATTGCGAGCTTGCATCAGTAAACAAGTCTCATGCATCAGCTATACAACAATCTGTTGTGACCGTGTGAGTGAAGCCTTAGTCTAAAAGGGATGGCACCAAAAAGAAAGTCCTTGCTGTCTTGTTTCCATTTTGCAATCAATTCATAGTCCTTCTTGGTTATCAGAAGTGTCCTTACCAGCCTGTAGTTATAAATATAGCTTATATAGCACTACACACATTTACAATCCCACAAGGATTCTGTAAGAAATAAAGGATTGAGTCCAAATGCCAAGTGGACACCAACATCGATATGGCTGTGTCGACAACAAATCTGTCAACAAAAGATGTTTTTTGTTTTGTTTTTGTCAAAATCTCAACATACTGTACAGAAACACAGAACAAAGCGACAGAAGGAATGGAATAGAAAGAAAGCACGGTAGAGACAGATGGAGAGTGTACCTTAAACCACACTCTATTTGAGCTGCTGCTGCTGCTGTGGTTGTTCTCTATTGAATCAAGTGTGGAGAAAGCCGCCTTTCGGGGAACAGCAGAGGAAGAGAGGGGGTGTGAATGACACCGGTGGAGTGGAGGTACTAGAGGTTTGGGATTCAAATCTACACCTCACGAAATCAAGGCCCACCACAAACCCTGGTCTATATGCTTTACCTCAATCTCTCTCTCACATCTTCTTTTTCCCCTTTCATCTTAAGCCCACCACGTCTTATTCGTCTCAAAGCTCTTCTCTTCTTCTTTTTGCTTTGAAAATCTCTCTGAATCCGAGACCACCACAAACCCCATCCTGTGTCTCCTGACTCCTGTGACGTGTGCCGGCAGCATTAGGCAAGACTTGTACTCTCAAGTGACTCAATAGAGACGAGATCTCAATGTAACATGGCATTCAATAAACTGTCATTTTCCAAATTTCGCGAATGTTTCTGCTTATTGACATTTTCGATATACTGTACAGTACATAGATATAAAATATGATGCTGGTTGTCTGTAATGTACTAATAATTCTTCAATGTATTTTTCAGAGTGGTGCAAAATGAAGGATTTTATCCGATGTTTCTCCATCTTCATGATCCTAATTCCATCAACAGCCACGTGCCAGAGAACGCTTTCAATAAAGGTTTTTCATGCCAGTTGGACATGTTTCAAGTCCAATATGAAAGGATATGACACACACACACACACACACACACCACTCACTATGTATTCAGTATTCAACCCCATGAAATCAAGCCAAGAGTACGGGGGAACATTTGGCAAAAAATAAAAAAATAGATGATCTACAGCACGTGAGCTATTTTCCACAAGATTTGTTTAGCAGGGAAATGCGAGCAGACCTAGTATGGTGCCTTGGGGGGTGACCTGAATCAACTATATGTGTAGGGTTTTTAGTTTAAGTTATGCTGTCTTTTTAATTAGGGACTAGCTGATGGTGGTGATGGTGTATGGTCAGCTGGGTGGGACTGGGACAGTAAGGGTTACTGTCCAATGCCCACACAAGCACACAGTCACAGGGGTTATGTCTCATTGTCTACTGTACCGTGGATGATTCAAACTCCAAATTGTTCACTCGCAATAATAACTAAGGTAAGCATTACCTTAGTAATGCTTACCTTACCCTACAAACCATTCACCATTTACCATTCACAAATGTAGCTGTTGTTTAGATTCACAAATAGTATGTGGTTTTAAAATAATGATTAAAATAGTGGGAAATTGGCTTGATGGCCCGGTTATCGGAGGAGACCCGAGGCTTTCTTCACCCTCCCAATGACTGATTGTGGGGGTTAGCAGAGATGGAGTACTTGTAGAGAGGCTGGGGAATTGGGAATTGGCTTTACTAAATTGGGACTTGAAGGGGAGAAAATGTTTTTCTTTTGTCTTGAAGGGGCATGTTTTGCACAATAACAGTCTTTTCATTATGTCTGCCCACGATCTCTGTGATTCATACAGTAGGCTACGTTTGTTTACCTCAGTCACTGATACTAAAATCTGATTTAAAAAAAAAAAAAAATTATGAACCTGTGACTTGACACCCATACTGTTATAAAACGAAAATAAAAAAAGATTTTGAAAAAAAGAAAAAGAAAAATAGTGGAAACTTGGACACATTGCATTTTAAAATGAAAGCCTTCAAGTAGCTTCATCATGTCTGTTCTTGTGACTCCTGCAATGCAGAGGATCAATGGAAGACAAAGTGTCTGGGTCCTCGGCAGACTGATCATCAAAGACCTCAAACCAGATGATTTCAAAACCTTCACTTCCGAAGCGAAGAACAGCAATAGCAGAACAATAAAATATCAAAATATCAGCTTATCAAAAGTAAGAATAATCACAAAGTTACGTGGTCAGACCTCATGTATCAAATATAAAATGCATGCAGTACCATTTGGCAATATGTGCACCTTGAACCATTCTGTAAACAATCATTTTAAATGAGCTTCTGTGCTCTATTTCATTGCACTTTAAATAAACTTGCACTACTTTTCTCCATTTCCATCATCTTCCGTGTTAGTGACTGTAAGACCCCAAAACAGCACCATGCTGGTCAGGGAGAGTCTGTCTCTGAACTGTGAAGTAGAGAGGCCTCCGAGTGGAACACAGCCCGAGATACACTGGCTGAGTCCCCAAGGACAGGCCAGGCGACGACCAATTGTACACCGCAGTGCTGTCAGTCAAGACCATGGAGTGTGGACCTGTGAAATGACACTGGCATAATAAAAGCCAGCGGCATGATCCTCTGTTACCGTTGTAGGTGAGTCGTATGTGAGTAAAAGCAATGCATTTCTCCATCATAAGGTTTGTGTTTGTGTGTGCGTCTGTACGTCTGTCTCTAAAAAGGCATGCCTGCCTGCATTTATGTGCAAAGCAAAGCAAAGCAAAGTTCTTTGTTTACCCAGGGTGAATGGACTAAGCTCGAGATGCTTGTTTACAGCCAGACCCTGCTCATAGAACATTTCATGGTAGGGGTTCAATGCCTTGCTCAAGGGCACTTCAGCGGTGGTAATTTTAACATGCCGGTCCGGGGATTCGAACTGGCGACCTTCCGATAACAAGACCGCTCCGCAAACCGTTCGGCCACCGCTGCCCAGTGTGCATAATATGTAGACGGGTGCCCCTAGACTCTAGGGCCTAGAGGAGGGACGAAGCAGAACTTTGTAGGGGCCCAAAGCTAGTGTGTGTGCGTGCGTTATAAAAATCCAGTGTCACATTCACATGGTAGCTCAGGCTTGTTGGCACTGCTGGAAGTGCTGGTTAACACCTGGCTCACTCCTACTGTGTTCCCCACCCCTCTTCCCTCCTTCCCTCATTTCTTATCTTCAGAGCTTTCCCTAGGCCCCTCAGCTCCTCGTTACGCCTCTGTGTCCTCCCCTCTCAACATCCCCTGCTCCATTCCTCATCACATCTCCTGGGAACTCCTCAAGACAAAGGGTCTCAAGGGAGGCCACTGGAGCTTCGTCCCCCCCCCTCTCGCTTTCCTCTGACGCTCTTCAACTTCTCGCTTGAGGGGAGAGAGCCCCCCACCTGGCAGGTGGAGCACAACATGATGCTGGACATTCACCTGAACCCCCCAGAGTCAGTGTCGAAGTGTCCTTGAGCAAGACTCTGAACTCCTAATTGCTCCCGGTGTGCAGGTTGGTGCCTTGCATGGTTTCCTCCGCCATCTGTGTATGAATGTGTGTGTGAATGGGTGAATGTAATGCACAATCTATTGTAAAGCACCTTGGATAAAGGTGCTATATAATTTACCATTTACCCCAGAAAAGGAATCTGTCCCTGTCGCGGAAGAAAGCAACGGAGGCCGACAGAGGAGTTTAAAAAGTGACCCCCCCCCCCCCTTAGGAGCAGTGTGTACTGTATGTGGAGGTGTATGTGGAGGTGAGTCAGAGCCACTCTGTCGATCTGTGATATCATATCGGTTCAAACCAGGGTAAAGTGTAAACAAAAAGGGGGGACATTTTCTTAACCACTAAAATAGGAACGCTTTAACAAAATTTGTTAAAGCGTTCCTATTTTAGTGGTTAAGAAAAAAACACCCAAACACCAAACATTTAATGTTTGACCCACAATTGGGCACCAATGTTAATGTGGTTAAAATATTTCTTTTAATTTCATTAAACTGTGATATTAACATATAAATATCAAGCATAAAGAATATAACATATCCCCACTGGCAATACAATGACCAGGTGGGGAAGATTAAAAAGCATAGGCATGGACCCCCCCCCCCCCCCCCCCAACACACACACACACACACACACACACACACACCAAATCGAACCCTGGATAAAACACAGGCAAGATGGATGGCTTTTGACATCCATTTGATTTGGTCTCTGTTACTACTACAACCTCATTCGTCACAACTAAGAACAGTAGATAATAATCTCTTCACTTTTCTTCCGTCGTGCCTGGCCATGCAGTTTCCTCCTTTCCCTCCCTGCTGTGAGGTTTTATTGGAAGCTGTGGGTCCCTATTGGGACATGGGTCTAATTCAGTAGCTAATACCCTTGTCTACCTCCATTTGTTTTAATCCATTCAGGTCTGACGTCGAAGAAAAAAAAAAAAAAAAAAAATCTAAATCATGACAATTTTCTGAAAGATTTGAGGCACATTTTAACGATTTTTCAAAAATAGCAGATCTACAAGTTCATAGCGCGCCACTCGGTGGCGCGCTATGAGCTTGTAGATCTGCTATTTTTCAATAGCTAAATTATAACGATGTTTAAAACACCAAAAGGGGTTCCCGCACAAAATGGGTTAATACCAAATAATGAGCCTCTATTCTACCAGAGGAGTGCCGCGGCACAATGAATTATAATAATTGGATTCTTTGTGCTCCTTTGTGTCTATATAATATTCTACTTCACTCAATCCTTTCCCTCCCTGTATTTAACCCAGCCGATTATGAACACATTCTTGCACCAAGAAGCAGTTTGCGTTACGGGCTATTAACCGAAAAGGGGAGATGTGTGAGTGAGTGCATACTTGCCATGCGCTCACACCTTGGGAACTGCCTGCTAGTGTCAGTGACAGTACATGTGCAACTGCTGGGCATTAAGCAGGCATACAGTACTCGCACAGCTGGGGTTCAGTGCTTTTCTCAAGGGCACTCTGACAGTAGAGACGTGGTGAGCATTTCTCATTCACCTCCCACTTCCAGGCGTTCATAGCCTTGTGGGGAATCCAAATTTCATGGTTCCTGTGAATTATTTATACCTTTGAAGTCTAAGACAAACTTTGACCATTCTCCTTTGCTTGTTCCTTCCGTCCTTCCTTCCTTCCTTCCCTAGTCTCCTCCTCCCCATAGTCCCTATAGACACATAGCAGTAACAGTGGGACAACAGGTCAACCTGACCTGCAGACTTGGACACGCCTTGGCCTCTGAGCTACAAGTGAAATGGCAGCCACCGTAGCAAGTGTCAGTGAAACCCTTGCAGCCCCCAGCCCCACACCACTATCTTCAAGTGTCAGTGAAACCCTTGCAGCCCCCAGCCCCACACCACTATCTTCAAGCGTCAGTGAAACCCTTGCAGCCCCCAGCCCCACACCACTATCTTCAAGTGTCAATGAAACCCTTGCAGCCCCCAGCCCCACACCACTATCTTTAAGCGTCAGTGAAACCCTTGCAGCCCCCAGCCCCACACCACTATCTTCAAGCGTCAGTGAAACCCTTGCAGCCCCCAGCCCCACACCACTATCTTTAAGCGTCAGTGAAACCCTTGCAGCCCCCAGCCCCACACCACTATCTTCAAGCGTCAGTGAAACCCTTGCAGCCCCCAGCCCCACACCACTATCTTCAAGCGTCAGTGAAACCCTTGCAGCCCCCAGCCCCACACCACTATCTTTAAGCGTCAGTGAAACCCTTGCAGCCCCCAGCCCCACACCACTATCTTCAAGCGTCAGTGAAACCCTTGCAGCCCCCAGCCCCACACCACTATCTTCAAGTGTCAGTGAAACCCTTGCAGCCCCCAGCCCCACACCACTATCTTTAAGCGTCAGTGAAACCCTTGCAGCCCCCAGCCCCACACCACTATCTTCAAGCGTCAGTGAAACCCTTGCAGCCCCCAGCCCCACACCACTATCTTCACCATTGGTGGATGTGTGAGCTGGTTATAGGAACAAAATGGTGCTGGCATCACGTTCAAGATCGGTAAGTGCACCGGAAGGAAGTGAGAAAGGAAACGCAAGTGTGGTCACAGTTTTAATACTGTAGAGGGGACTATTTCAGGAAAAATAAATCAGACACAGACACAGTGTGTGTGTGTGTGTGTGTGTGTGTGTGTGTGTGTGTGTGTGTGTGTGTGTGTGTGTGTGTGTGTGTGTGTGTGTGTGTGTGTGTGTGTGTGTGTGCTGCTCAACAGTGCCATGCCGTGGTACTTCCGTGCTCATACATACAGTACAGACAGACACACAGAAGACACTACAACTTATTCTGCACATAATCACGCACGCATGCATGCACACACTGGCACACATTGCCGGAAACATTACGCTGTCTTGCACTAACGACTAACCCATTATCTCATGAGATAATGTGAGCTTTGAATTTGTCATCACATCAGGGGCTCTCCAGGGGGAGCCTATTGTCTTTCTGCACAATTGATGAAGACGAACTCCAAAAAACCATATCTCAGATGACATCATCCTCCTGTTCATTGGACACAATTCCCACCACCTTTCTCAAAGAGGTTTTAGACAGTGTGATTGGAGATATCCTAAAAATTAAGCTCTCTACAATCAGGCGTCTTTCCAGACTCACTGAAGACGGCTGTAGTTAGGCCCTTACTCAAGAAACACAATCTTGATCCCTCTGTGCTGGGTAACTATCGACCCATTTCTAATCTGCCCTTTCTGGGCAAGGTTTTAGAAAAATGCATCTTTCATCAATTGGATGTGTTTCTACAGAACAACAATGTGCATAACAAATTCCAATCTGGCTTTAGGAAAGGCCACAGCACAGAAACAGCACTTGTAAAAGTAATTAATGATCTTAGGGTGTCTGCTGACAAGAAACATGTTTCCGTTATTTTACTTCTAGATCTAACGGCTGCATTTGACACGATTGACCATTCAATTTTAATACAGCGTCTGGAGCACTGGATAGGCCTGTCTGGCACGGCCCTGTCCTGGTTTTCCTCCTACCTAACAAACAGAAGCTATTTTGTCAATCTAGCTGAGTTTGACTCAGACAAACACATCGGTTCTGGTATTCCACAGGGCTCGATTCTTGGTCCTCTGTTATTCTCCCTGTACATACTGCCATTGGGAGAACTCATTACCAATCACGGAGTCAATTTTCATTTCTATGCTGATGATACCCAACTATATCTTTCTGTAGCTCCAGATGATCTCTGTGCCTTAGACCCGCTGTTGACCTGTCTGTCTAGCATCAAATGCTGGATGAGTGAGAACTTTCTCAAGCTAAATGAGGATAAGACAGAAGTTCTCATAATCGGTTCTAGTGAGCAGAAAGAATCGATAAAAAGCAGACTTGGCAACCTGACTGTAGAAAGTAACAGTACAGTAAAGAACTTGGGGATCATTATTGATTCTGAACTGAATTTTAATTCACACATTAATCATGTTACCAAGATTGCCTTTTTTCATCTTAGAAATATTGCACGAATCAGAGCCTATTTGTCACTGGACGATGCAAAAACGCTAATCCACGCCTTTGTTTTTTCTCGGCTTGATTACTGCAATGCACTTTTTTCTGGATTGCCTAAGAAATCAACTGACAGATTACAACTTGTCCAAAATGCAGCAGCCAGAGTCTTAACTAGAACTAAGATGAGAGAACATATTACTCCAGTCTTGGCCTCATTGCACTGGCTTCCGGTTGTTTTTAGGATTGATTTTAAAATTATTTTACTTGTTTATAAAGCTCTCAATGGTCTCGCACCTTCCTACCTACATGACTGCCTGCCGAAATATGTCCCAAACCGCCCCCTAAGGTTTTCCACTGCTGGCCTGCTCGCTTTGCCTAAAAAAATGGCAACTAAAAAATACGGGGAAGCAGCTTTTTGCTTCTGGGCCGACGGCGTGGAACAAACTCCCACTGTACCTTCGACAGGCAGCCTCTGTAGACATTTTTAAAGCTCAGCTCAAGACCCACTTCTACACCCTTGCTTTTAATTGATTTATTTGTCTTTTAAAAAAAAATGTTATTCATGTCCTCACTGTATTGTTTGCCCTGCCTTTCTTTTCTTTTTTTGTGTAAAGCACTTTGAGCTGCATTTCATGTCATGAAAGGTGCTATACAAATAAAGTTTTATTATTATTATTATTATTATTATCAATCATCAATGTCATCAGTGTTACACTCAAACCGATTTAGTGAAATTATGAACTACCGGTATGAATACTGGGCACATACAGTAGGCCTAGACCAAATAATACCTCATGAAATTAAGTCACTTGGGTGAAACGTCTCTTTCATGTTCTGCATATCTTTTTTACTTGACGTTGCATGTTTACTACAGTTTATAGCCTGCTACTATACTCTATCTAAGGTATGTGTCTCTGTCTGTTGTACACAGTGAGAGCCCCAGTAGATATGTGGCTGTATTTGACCATAGGCGGTGTCACCGCCATCATCATCCTCTCATCCTCACTGTATTTGACCATAGGCGGTGTCACCGCCATCATCATCCTCTCATCCTCACTGTATTTGACCATAGGCGGTGTCACCGCCATCATCATCCTCTCATCCTCACTGTATTTGACCATAGGCGGTGTCACCGCCATCATCATCCTCTCATCCTCACTGTATTTGACCATAGGCGGTGTCACCGCCATCATCATCCTCTCATCCTCACTGTATTTGACCATAGGCGGTGTCACCGCCATCATCATCCTCTCATCCTCACTGTATTTGACCATAGGCGGTGTCACCGCCATCATCATCCTCTCATCCTCACTGTATTTGACCATAGGCGGTGTCACCGCCATCATCATCCTCTCATCCTCACTGTATTTGACCATAGGCGGTGTCACCGCCATCATCATCCTCTCATCCTCACTGTATTTGACCATAGGCGGTGTCACCGCCATCATCATCCTCTCATCCTCACTGTATTTGACCATAGGCGGTGTCACCGCCATCATCATCCTATAATCCTCATCCTCACTGTCACTGACGACACAGGCAGTTATGTAAGAATAATATTGTCATCATCATTCATTTCTATATCAGATTCTCTCTGATATTCTCTCTTTTGGTCCCTCTGTCTCTCTCTCTCTCTCTGGACCTGGTCACTCTAATGTGTGTGTGTCTCTCTCTCTCTCTCTCTCTCTCTCTCGGCAACAGAGGAGGATGACACCAAGGCACCACAGGCATCAGTTCTGAAATGCAAAAAGTGAGTAATATTGCCAGGTCTAATGATAACCCACACACACAAACCCACGCACGCACACACGCGCATGTGACACACACACACACACACACACACACATGCATGCATGAGCGCGCACACCCACGCACGCACATACACACACCGGAACCAAAATTCTATTATACCCTCGGCCTTGGGTATGGGCTGCTCTGAGTAGATAAAACTGGTAGCCAAAACATTATTATTATTATTATTGTTGTTGTTATAGATGACCTACTGTACTGTAACATCAGGTTGTTTTAGGCATTAGGTTAGAGATGGTTAACTTATTAGGTATGGTGTATGCCGGGATCGGTGTGGTTAAGGTCAGGTCTGGGAACCTTAGGCTGCAATGCAGCCTTACAGCATGTTGCAGGTTTGAATCCCTGTCCCGCCATTCACCATCTCTCTCTCCCCGTTTCCTGTCAGCCCAAAACGTAATCTTAAAACAAAAAGGTCAGCGTTTAACCAGTTAGCCACTCTGTGATTTGCATGACCGCAATTATGAGCTCGTAGAAATTGGGTACCGGTTCAGGAGCCACAACGTTATCATTATGTTATTTGGCTGCCGTGATCGTCTTCTGTGCACTCACCTCAAATTGTGGTTTTATTTGTCAGCCCCAAACCAAAAGCGTTCTATGATGGAAATATTAAGTATGTGGCTATGAAAATGAATAGCCAAGACCAGAAACCCCAACCTTAATAACTTCACCGGAAAGATGAGAACCATGTAAAACCTTTAACCCAGGTATAAAAGACTCACTCTATGCAAAATAGAGTGTTGAAAGACCTGAAAGAATTATTTCCAAGAAGTATTTCCAAGTTATCATTAGTGAGTAAATTCAGATCTTTTTTTCTTCTTTTTTTTCTCTTAAACTGTAGATAAAAATGGGGAAATAAACAAAAACAGAAGAAACAAAAAGAACAGGATTACTGATGAGAAATTAATGTTTTCTTTTCTTTTCTTTTTTTCTTTTGTCAATTTTTATTACAATGATCTGTACATGTCAAAGGTCTTATTTGAGCTCCTTCACAGCCAGACCTGGGGGCAGGGACTGCTTGAGCTTCTCAGCCTTCTCCTTGTCGGTGATGACCAGAGTGTACAGGTACCTGCTGCAGCGCACCTTGAACTTCACATTGTCCTTGTTCTTCTTGATCTTGACGGACTTGGCATCCTTCCTCCTTGCTGTCAGCAGGAAATCCTTGACTTCTTCGATCTTTCGTGGCATGTTGCCGTTGCAGTGGACTGAGCAGTGTCAGCCAGGGAAAAAAAGTATTTCCAAGTTATCTTTAGTGATTAAATACAGATCCAGAGGTTAGAACCCGCCACAGTGGTGTCCAACTAGAATTTAAACCAGGATGCTTAGACTTCTGCTTTCTGCCTTGAGCAGACCTCTATCCGATTATGCTTTGTCAGGATGACTGCAGGGCCAATACGATCTATCCATATATGGGTTCTACCACATAGATCTGATATCAGCACTAGGTCAACCCGGACCAAATATAGGGATTGTCATACTAGACATGTCATATGTCATATGTATAACCCGACGTGCTAGTCGGATATCCCCATACATGGAGACTAAAAATATCCAATGACCAACTCTCCCAGATCCTGATATGAATAGAAGTGACAGTCTTCGTTACAGCCGCCCTGTCATCGTGCTGTCATCGGGCCTGTTTTTGACTTCAGTCACGTTCCTTGAATATCCTGTTTTTGCTGTTGTTCTCATCTTTAAGGCCATTAGGTTTTCCTTCTCAAAGGTAATTTATCATTTTTCCTTGGTATAAGTGACAATCTGCAGTGGATGACAACTGATAGCAAACTCAGTACACACGTAAATATTAATATGACATCAATCATGGTATGACAGGACAGTCCTGTGCATACAGACATTACAAGGGACAATACAAGGTATTTTTAACATTGTTATAAGATGTGAACATAAAAATATGAAATAACTAGAAAAAGTGCCCCTCGGGGCACAGGTCTCCACCAGGGCAGGTCAGGTTGTGGCCTCCTGGTGGCGCTATAATAGGCCAATGTGAAAAGGGTGCCATTTCTTCATACGCCTTTGATGGCAATTGGATGATTTGAGGCATTTTGTTGGTGGAGACAATTAAACAAAATACCTATCATTCTACAAGACACAGCCTGTTCTAGAAAGACATTGTGAGGAGGAACTCGGCGTTTGAACTTTGGCCCTGCAGATGAGGCCAGTATCTCAGTCATGACTGACTAAATGGTGTGCCTCTGGCGGCTGTTTTCAATGCAGGACTCACTCTGAAATGAAGACATTGAAATGAAGGTTTTTGCCTTGCTGATAATATGCTTAGATCAGACTGTATGATTTCAGGACTGCATTTCACTGTGATCAGCTTGGATGATTACAAACATTACATTTCTTTATTATGTTTGTGTTTGTTGTATCATATTAAATGCTATTAGCTCTTGATTTTACTGCCCTCAGCAGGGAACACAGCTTGTGTTCTTTTCATAGCTTCCACCATTATTGCTTGTGAAATTTTCAAACCATAATGGAGCTATGAAATTAGCTGTATTCTCTTTCATTTGGGTTATATGAAAGAGGCTTTTGTAAGCCCTCCAATTTTTTATTATTTTATCACTGTTCTTAATTGGTTGGTGGCTTCAAGATCCTTTTGATGACATTCACTCTGTATTGTATTAAAGTAGAATCTTCTATCTGTCTATAAATGCACCACGTCTCTGTACTGTACGTCTGTCTGTACGTCTGTAATCCACATAACTCGAGAACCGTTCGCCCCACTGACTTCAAATTCGACACACGCGTTCCACTCCCCCACAGGGAGTGCAGTACCCGGTGTCGTGTCAGTCGGGCTCTGGACTTGATCTCCATATGGAGCTGTCCTGTTCTGACATCATTCTAACATCTGCATAGACTCCATATTTGGGCATGCCTGACAACGAACTCCATATATGGGCATAAATGTGACACAGACATAATAACTGGGTGGGGCATTAATTTCCAACTTGCATCGTTCCAAGTAGGCCAGTGCCCAATGGGCACCGCTCTAGAGGCTCTGGACAGGGCCCAAATTAGCCAATTGATCACACCTGATCACCCCGGATCTCCATATATAGAGCTGGCCTGTTCTGACATCACAATGATGTTCTGACATTTGCATAGACTCCACACACACAAAGAACTCCATATATGGCCAAAAAAGGGACACAGACATTACTGTGGTCAGTGTGGTGGCCTGGCGGTGCATGCATTTCTATCGTTCCAAGTAGGCCAGTGCCCAACGGGCACCGCTCTAGTCTATAAATGTCTCTGTGTGTGTACGTACGTACGTACGTGTGTACGTCTGTAATCCACGTAACTCAAGAACCGTTCGCCCCACCGACTTCAAATTCGACACACGCCTTCCACACCACCACACGGAGTGCAGTGCCCGGTGTCGAGTCCGTCGGATACACCGTTGTCCAGAACCAGCACAAAAGCCTCTGCCCGGGATCTGGCCATCATTTTGAGTTACAAAGCACCTCTGTTATGGCACATGTAAACCGATGGGCATGAAACTTTGCATGCACACTCCCAGTAGGCCAAGGAATAACCTCTGCCAATTCGCAATTATTCAAATCAGCCTGTTATAGCACCATTGTGAGGCCGATTTTTCTAATTAGTTCTACTAGAGATTTTGTCCAAAACTCTCTCAAATTGGCACCTTATCTTTGTAGTCATGTGATCAAGATTTATCTGTCAGGTATCATTCCGAATGGCTTTCAACGTTTTGCACAAAATGCCACAAATCATGAACGCAGTGTCCGATTGCTGTGAAATTTGCACAGCAAAGGCTGTGTTAAAACACAGCCTGGGTAGGCAACCTGTCCTGGCGGGGCTCTGTGCTCTGAGGAGGGCACCATTCTAGTTAACCACTGTAAGCCTAGCGGCCCTATTCTGGGCATGTCATTTGAGGCGAACATTCTGTGAAATAAGGTGAACATTCAGCTACAATCTCACAACGCGTAGCATTGCAACGTGTTGTGTGACTGTAGATCAGATATTTTCACAGAACAGATTTAGGCCCAGGCTATGGATCTTTTGCTAAACGCACATTTCTTTGTGCGTTTGGGCCTTTCAGCCACACGCAGAGAGAGAGAGAGAGAGAGAGGTCTGAATGGTGAGAAGAAAGTATACAGTGGGTCGCCGTGCGCGTATGGCTCTCTCCTGCATTTGTCACTGTGCCTGCATGCCGACAATGCGCGTGTGTGAACTTTTATTAGCCTACATTATAACGTGACATTTATTATACACCTCGAAAATATAGCCACTCTACAAGCTCACAAGTGGTTGTGGACACTTTTATTTACTGTGCAGGACTTGCCAAGTCGCCTGAGCAATGGTAAAGTGTCTATCATTTTTAAATTAGGCTATATGGAGAGAAAAGTCGAGAGTCGGGATTTGGAGATTTACGCACATAGTGTGACATGCTGACAGACAATGAAAGAAACATGTTCCACTTCCACTCACAATTTAGGTGGCTTTTAAAATGCGGTACTTATTCCTTCATTAAAAAATACGATTGGCACCTCATAAGTGTAAATATAAAATCTAATATAATATAGCCTACAATTGAAACCTGCTACTGCAGTGATTTTATACTGTGTTCAATGCGTTTCTGCGTTTGTGTGTGGACTCAGATATCTCTGTCATATGGGCAAGGATTTTTTCTAAAACGGAGGACGAAAATATCCGTTTTGCAAAAGAGCCACATACGTATAGTCTGGGCCTTAGTGTATAAGAGGTCAAGTACTCTGCTCATTTCTCTTTCGTATCTTCAGCTGAGAAGTACAGTACAACTTGTTTCCCAATAAGCCTCCAGCTATACTCATGGTTGACGGTTGGAAGATGTCATGTTTCATTTAAAACTATAGAGATAAAATGTACCAAAAGGCGATTAAATGTTCAATTCAGGAAGACTGGAGCCCTTTCTTATTGTTTCACTACTGGGATTAGCTAATTGGATTGACTCATTGTGTTTCGTATGTGGAAATACAAGACAAGTTGAAATGAAGAAAATGCCAGCACTCATTGTATGTCCTTTTTATATGAATTAGTCTTTGATACTGTGTAAGTGGACAACAGGTGACACCTGTCTTTGATTATTGTTGATTGTATCTCACATATATAAAGACCTCACTTCCTGTTATCTTGTCATAACGCTGACGAAGGCCACACAGGCCGAAACGCGTTCGTTATCAACGTCAGAGGTAAATAAAGTCATATCAAAAGGACATACAATGAGTGCTGGCATTTTCTTCATTTCAACTTGCATATTCGAGCCTTGCACCGTAAGGACTTTATTCTAACCTGCAGTGCTGCGGGTTGTCTGCTTCGTCAGTACCTTCTTACTCAAATACAAGACAAGACAACAATGTGTAGACAAATGTGCATAGCTGTATGAGAAAACTTTCTATTTACCGATCTTGCTATTTTATTTTATATAAAAAATTATTTGCTCTGTATTTTTCTTTATTATTGTAATTATTATGTTGGTTTATTATTACAACTGTTGAATGGACAGTCTGAAATGTCATGCCATTAATCACTTAAGCCCTACATACTTTGTCCAAGTTTGTGACATGATGAATAGCTAATTTCATAGATGCCCTTTCCGGCTCTGCAGCGTATATGTGCTCAAGGGAGGGCAAAACTTTCCCGGGGTCTGTAAGTCCTGGAAAAGATGCGCTGTGATTGGCCAGTAATCACTTGAGTGGCAGCATGTATACAGTAACGTGCCTTCCACACTTCCGGCGTACTTCCTTCCCCCAAGTAAATTCTTCTGCCCCTCCTTCAACACACATCTGCAGCGGCCAATGAGGCATCTATTTTTTTTAATATCTATGGCTAATATAGCTATTTACAAGCTCACAAAGTGTTGCGGCGCAAGGAGTTGTGAGCTTGTAGATCGGTTATTTTCACTATTCTTGAAATAGTTCAGTAAGTTCATGCGGTCCGCTATTGATTCAATGGAAGTTGCTCAGTGGCGTTTTGAAGCACCCGGAAGAACGGTCTACTTCGAGTGTTCAATGTTAAAACCCAGCTGCACAGGGTTTCCTCGTCATAAATCCACTCCATTAGGGCCGAGCGCTTCAACGTTGGAGAGCCTCCCTGGGGCCTGGGGGTCGTAGTGCGACCCGAGTCTGTGTGTCTTTGGTTGTTCCGTGTTTCTCCGTGAATGTTGCGCGTTCTCTGTCCGTGTATATTCTCAGGCCAGCGCATCACAGAAAGGGAAACCACGGAGCTATAGGTTGAAAACGCAAGTGTAGGCCCAGGCGGTGGCGTAACCGTCTGGGCACCCGACTGGTAATCCAGTCGCAGTGTGCCGCGGGTTCGACTCCCGAGCCCGACACGGCCTTTACTGCATGTCTTCCCCCATCTCTCTCCCGTTTCCTGTCAGCCTACTGTCTGTCCCTTAAACCAATAAAAGGCGTAAGCCGCAAAAAAATATCTTTAAAAAAAAAAAAAGAAAACGCAAGTGTAGGCTCGGTGACGTATCGCGGAGCACGGGTGGAGCACAGGTGCACTTCCGCATGCGTCAGTCTATGCCTTGCCGAACTCACTGCGCACAAAGTGTGTTGCAGTTTACTAATCTAATGTAGCTGATCATAGATGTAGTGGATGATGGCTAACTGGCCAGCACAGCACTGAGTTCACCTGCAGCCTGAGGCTGCAGGAAATGTGGCTCCGCATTGTGGCTCCGGACTACACAGTGAAATGTGTCCCTTTCAGGCCTGTTTTAAAAGATGCAAGTGATCTGCATTTTTTGAGGGAGGGGGTCAGGGCATTCCATGCTTGGATGGCAGTGCTGTAGAAGGAGAATTTACCCATATTTGTTTAGAAGGTGGGTGGTACCAGATCGTTGTTCTCGCTCCCTCTAGTATTGTGGCTGTGGGTATCGCTCACTTTTTTAGGTAGTTTAGGGCAAGGCTGCATTTACAATTTTGAATGTCAATCCCATTTTCAATTGCTTAACTTCTCCTCGGAGCTAGTTTAGACTAGCAAAATGGGTTGGGAAGAGGTGGGTCATGGGCCCCAGGCTGAGAAGTAGTCAAATTAGTTTGTGTGTGTATATTTGTATATTGTGTATATTTAACTGTGAGTATAGAATATTATACAGAATATGCACACACAGTAGAGAAGCATGTGCATGTCCATGCGCATAGTAACACACACATGTGTGCGTATATGAGCTTGCTTGATAACAAAACAAACTCACTCTATTGTCATATTTTCCAAGAGAGACAGTAGTCTTTGACATGATAGTTCAGTTGGTGATACAAGCATGAAATTTGGCACAGGTGACCTTCATATGACCTTAATTCATAATCAAGCTCGGGCCACGCAAAAAACATAATAATAATCAAGATGGCCGCCAGGCTGTACTGGCGGATGAATTGAAGATTTAGGACTTCTGCGTGGCCCGAGGTTGATTATCAATTAGGGTCATATGAAGGTCATCTGTGCCAAATTTCATGCTTGTATCACCAACTGAACTCATGTCAATTTTCCGCCTGACTACACTAGAGGGAGAAAGAGAAAGATGTATTTGTGTGTCAAAGGGAGGGGGGTGAAATTGAAAGTAAACATTGCACCACCACACTACACTGGAACTGGGAAAGATTGAAGCAGAAAATATGGATAGGAATGAAAGTGGAGAGTGAGAGTCTGAGATGGTGCAAAATCTCACAGTGATTACGGTGGGAATGGCCATGTCGGATCAACACACAACCTGATGGTTCCAAAGTGATGCTTCGTCATAGCTTCACGGTCTGTCTGTCTGTCTGTCTGTCTGTCTGTCTGTCTGTCTGTCTGTCTGTCTGTCTGTCTGTCTGTCTGTCTGTCTGTCTGTCTGTCTGTCTCTCTCTCTCTCTCTCTCTCTCTCTCTCTCTCATATATTCTGTCCTCATATACAGTACTAGCTCATAATAGCTTCTCATGCGGTTTGGTTCTCTCGCTGTGTCTTAATTGGCATGTCTTGGCATCTTTTGGTTCAACATTGTAGCATAACAAATAAATATTAATCAAAGAATAGCTACAATACTAAGAAAGTAAACTTTCATGAGTCAGCATGATACTTTGCTTTATTGACCACGACTCAACGTGTGTGTGTGTGTGTGTGTGTGTGTGTGTGTGTGTGTGTGTGTGTGTGTGTGTGTGTGTGTGTGTGTGTGTGTGTGTGTGTGTGTGTGTGTGTGTGTGTGTGTGTGTGTGTGTGTGTGTGCAATACACTGACGCAGACACACTGAAGCTTGCTTGCTTATCGTAGTCCATCTAATCTGATGGCTTCTGTCCTTCAGTGACATAGTTCTTTGATGGCTGGACTCAGCCGCAGCAGGCGGGGCATGCCTGTGTAGTGGTGCTGTTTGTCCTCACCTCTCCTAGCCCATTTTGGGCGGGAACCCCTTTTGGTGTTAGCATTATGTTATGCTTTAGCTATTGAAAAATAGCAGATCTACAAGCTCATAGCGCGCCACCGAGTGGCGCGCTACGAGCTTGTAGGTCTGCTATTTTTGAAAAATCGAAGAACGACATAGAAAGCTTGTAGGTCTGCTATTTTTGAAAAATCGAAGAACGACTGACATAGAAACATGGCTTTTTCGGAAAACTGTCGGGATGTAGAAGACATTTTTAGAATCTGATCTCAGGTCAAAATGGGCTAGACTGTGAGTCCCATCTATGCAGCACTGCCGCCAGGTGGTGTGGTCAGTAGCCTCCTCCAGGCCCTGCATGGTGAGGTCTAATAGAGTGCTGCCAAGAAAACTGGCATACCTATTTTGGGCATGTCATTATCTTCACAACATGTTCTGAGTGGCTATAGTGGCTATTTTCCCCATTTGTCGTATGGCAAAGTACAGTATATATGACAAAAGTGCTACAAAGTATCTACAGTATATATAGCGCAAGTACAGTAAACATCAAATCTAGCATATGTCTGAACGGCATCATTTCTAAATAATATATACTTAGAATCTGTGGACAAGCAAACTGCCTACATCCATCTATTTAATGTAGCGTATTTGAAGAACTAACCAACGTACATCTGGATAACGACTGTAATTAACACCTGCTGTCTAGCAGAGAGGAATGACCCAGAGTGCTAGGGAGTGAGGTGGATAGATGTGTTTATAAAGGTGCTCCCTCTGCCCTATGTCTGAATTCCCACGCCAACTGAGACAATTGAGATAAAGACAGCAATTTGTATTCACGGAACATCATTATTTCATCTTGATATATATATTTATCTTTATCTACCGTATTCATGCCAGGGAAGGTGCCATAGGGTTATTGTTTATCTCTGCAATAAACAAGGACTGAGAGAACAATGCATGTCTGCGGGAGTTCACTGTGTGTGTGTGTGTGTGTGTGTGTGTGTGTGTGTGTGTGTGTGTGTGTGGATTGAGCTGTGTGTTGTGTATAACCACATGAAGCTTAGCGTTCCGCCTTTTCTGGGTATGATATAGCGTGGAGGGAAAAAGGAGGTGATCTAATCGTCATCGTCATCATTTTTCGACCGCGGTCGAGATCATGGTTTTCACAATGCCATGCCAGACTTCCCGGTCCTTCATTACCATCCCCAGTTCCTGCTTACTGATGCACGTGTCCCTAGCGATGACATCGGGGAACGAGAGTTTTCTACCTCTGGTCTGCTTTGAGGCAGGATTCCAGAGAAGGGAAGATATATGATCAGCTCTGTAGCAGTGGCCAGCAAGCTGTGTTCTTCTGGATCGGACTAGTGACTTGCCGTATATTAGAGTAGGTGGCTCTTCCAAGAGAGATTTTGTGCTCTCATTAGAAGGCGGGTGTAAGTGCCATGACTGCCATCCAGCCGTTTCTCTAATTTCTTTTAAAGTGTCCATGTCTCGGAGCCATAGAGTAGAATCGGCTCGACGGTCGTCCTAAATATTTTTACTTTGAACCTCTTACTAAGCTGGGAATGGGATGACCAGATCTTATGCATGCCATTGCAGGCTGACCAGGCCATACCCTTCCTAATTTGAAAGTCCTTTTGGGAAGAAGATATATATGAACCCAAATACTGCCAATCGGGCTCAGCCCTATTGACACGGTAGGTTGCGCGTTGGTCTGGCGAGTGGGAGCCCCGGGTTCAATCCCCACTTCGGCTTCCACGTAATGCTACACCAGCAATGCCCTGACCGCACTCCGCAAATGACCACTGGCTTGAGTCAGTATCGAGGATATCATGTATCACAGCATTTTTCACTAACCTCATTTTTGATAAATAATAATCAGTAATATCTCAGATAAGTGGGTGAATGAAGGCAAATAATAAAATAAGCAGTTAAGTTCTGAAAATGTCATCCCTGTAACTCAGCCTTTTGCACCAGGAAACAACAACATTTAGGCCTATGCCATATAATATCAAGATAGTATGATCCTAGACGATATACTCATATCATGATATCGATATAATATATCAATATATTGCCCAGCGCTACTGACAAGGGAAGACTTTGCACTCCAGGCTGTTTCCCGGTTCTCCATGATGGCTGGTTGACACCAGGTGCAAAGTAAGTACACATTCCTGTAACGACTACACTAGTGCAGTATCTTGCTCAAGGACACCGAGGCTCCCGACTCCCAGGCGGCCGCTCTACCTCCTGAACCACTGCAGAGACCTTGTCATCTCTTCTGTGTGCGGGTCTGCTGCTCACACTAATTAAACCAGAAAGGGAGCAGACATGCTTTCACTCCTGTTGTGGAGTTATTGGATTTTGTTCTGTAAAATGAATGGGTTTTTTTTTTGGCACTGCATCATTATGTTTTTTTGTTATGGCCTAAGACTGTGTACAATACATTCTCCATGCCTGGCCTTTCGCCATATTCTTTCCCTCTCTCACTCACTCACGCACATCCAGACCACTTTACTGGGACCTTTTTGTCTCAATTGATAGAAAACTGAGGGTTAATTACAGCACCAGTGACATTTCGGTGTGCAACAAAACGGAGAGATGTCTGCATATGGATTCATCAAACTGAGACAGACAGCCGTTTGTATTCACAGAACATAATTATGAAGGTGCCATCGGGTTATTGTTTATCTCTGCAAATAACTTGTGATAGAGGAAAGAGCAGAGAGTCTGGAGCTTATACCATAGAAAGAGAGATATTTCTGAAGGGACCAAAGAGGGAATAAAGAGGAGAGGCAGTGAAAGGGAAGTGTTAAAAGGAGTGTTTACAGTGCCTTGTAAACACTCCTGATAAAACACAGTAGGCTACATTATAATATACCACTACATATACAGTATGTATATGTATATGTAGGCCTATGTATATGTAGTGGTGTAAAATTGACTTACTACATCAAATATCAATTCCAGTCTCTGAACCACAAGAGACAGTCTGCCATATGAAAGAAGTATCAATTATTAAATCAGACTGGCCCTCCAATCTGTGCATCTGGGCAAGAAGCAAGCTGATGACTAAATTATGTTAATAAAATAACAATTCTGTGACAGCTTTTGCACAGCCTAATTGTCCATCACTGTATGCATTTCTGCATATGTTCTGTAATGTGTATCCGGGCGTGTGCAGTACTTGTCTACACTGCGTGTCTGCGTGAGTATAGTTACAGTGGGCCATAAACAAAAATGAAAGCATAACAACGTTAATGGTTATACCTTCTATCTCCTTATATTGACAATGATACTAATCTATCCTACATAGAACGCCCATTAGTGAATGAAGTGCTGTAGTGTGGACTGAGCTGTGTGTTGTGTTTAATCAGGCTCCCAGGGAATGAAGGGGGCCCTCGAGTGTTTAACGAGTCAGTTTACCGTCCTTATGCTCATTGGCCTCCTGGCCTCCATTTGTGCCAGCATCGCACTCGTGGCGCGCCGCAAATAATGAAGGTCAACACTCTACCGGGCTTCCTAATGCCTGCACCTGCCTTCCTGCTGCTCCATAACCGCATGCACTGAGAACATTCTGTAGAAATAGCTACAGAAATCTACGATTTCACAACATGACGTGTTGTGACTGTGAGACTACCAAGTAGACCACCACTAGACATACTGCACATGTAAACAGAATCTTGCACATAAACAGAATCTTAAATCTAGTTTTTTTTGTATAATATAGTCTTGAGAAAGAATGCTGCTATTTGTCCCAAAGTGACTGCAAAACATCTTTGCTATTTGTTTCCAAAAAGCGTTATACACTGTATAAAATTAACGACACAATGTTGCAGTTCTGTCTACAAAATGCAGTACCCCCTCCAACTGTATACTTTTCCCATTTTCAACTGTTTTTATTATATTTTGACACTTGCTTTGGCAATGTAAATGTATGTTTTCTCATGCCAATAAAGCTCAATTGAATTGAATTGAATTGAATTGAATTGAATTGAATTGAATTGAATTGAATTGAATTGAATTGAATTGAATTGAATTGAATTGAATTGAATTGAATTGAATTGAGACTATTCATGTCGAAGAGATAAGGTTGTAGAGGCAAAAACGAGCTAGGGCCTATACGCGGTAGCCTGGCTAATAAGCCAGCCTAATATCACACTCGATCCGCCGGGAGGCATTTTTTTTTTGCCAACGGCTGATTCGTGTCTGGCTTCAGCCAGGTTATATACGCAGGGGACTCCGGACAGAGAAGTACAGTATATGAGCTTTAAGTGGTTATGTCACTTCTTTCTGTCTGTCTGTCTGCATTACCCACCTGCCTGCCTCCTTGCCTCTGATATTATTATCTGCTTTTACTGAGCTGTTCACTGATCTGTCTGTCTGCTTCAATGCCTGCGTGAGTCCTAAAACAGCATGTCTGTATGTCTGTTTCTATCTTTAGTCTTCAAACTGATTGTGTGCAGACAGTCCTGGCTGTCTGGTTGCTTGGGTCCGCCTGGTTCTGTTTCTGATTCTGATATTGACTATGATTCTGACTCTGAGAGGATTGGGCTAGAGAGATAAAGGTACATAGATCTATCTACCGTCTTCTCTCATTTCCTGCATCATCTTCTACGTCTTTATCTGTCTCTGTCACGCTGTAATAGCTCTCTCGCTCTCTCCAATTACTCTTACTTTATTTTTTGTACTATGTGTGTTTTGGACACCTATAATTGGCAATAAAAAAGATAAACCATTCTTCTTTGGTCCGCTGGGGGTCATCAAATTGAAAAAGCACAAAGTCTATAATTGTGAAATATTCCTCCTGCAGGAGTCGGAGTTCCTGGCAGCCTGGCCAGATAACAGGCTCTAGCTGGTAGGGATGCTCCCTCATTTAAAACAAACACTGCCGGGAGAGTCCTTGGATCATCTATCACCACGCACGAGTATTCGCACGCATGCACGCACGTCATACACGGATACACACACATGTATACGTGTGCGCACACGAACACGCTCACGCACAGACACACACACACACACACACACACACACACACACACACACACACACACACAAACACACAAACACACACACACACGCACACACGCACTAGTTTCTTTATCCTCTCCCTGTTACTTTCTCTCACATGCTCAGTCTTTCAGACTATTGCTCTTGCTTACACACAAACACGCACGCACAGCTGCACGCACACACACACACACACACACACACACACACACACACGCACACGCACACGCACACGCACACACACACGCATACAGTATGTACTATTGTTTTTGGTCTTTAGAATGTTTTAGAAGAAAGCGTATTTCATGAATCTCTTCATATAATTGGTCCTCACTAATGTTCATGATAAAACACCACCATTTTTTTCCTACTCAGTCTGTGTCTCATAGGAGGGCTTTGGGCAGTTCGGACACCCGTCCACCAGTGACATCATTAGGCAGATTTTTTTTAGACAAGATTTGTTTTCAAATATATTTAGATTTGTATTATCGTGAGAACGATGGCTTCAACTTTTGTATTGCAACTTTTCAGGAAAAGAAAGCCTGCCGTTTCTATTAGCTTGGATTCACCATCGATGATGTCACTGGTGGACGGGTTTCTGAACTGCCCACAGCCTTCCTATGAGACACAAACTGAGTAGGAAAAAATGGTGGTATTTTATCATGAACATTAGTTAGGACCAATTATAGGAAGAGAAGTTGAAAAGTGGTCCTTTAATTACATGACAGAATAAATAAATAAATAATCCTACGCACATTACAGAGTTCTATGAACAAATATTCACATCTCATTTTGTATTATATCAATCCGTGAACTATACTGTACCTTTACAATATATATATTTGTTCAAAACTAGCGAGTGATATAAATATTTTAAGTCTCATAGCTGAATTTGTTCTTGAGATTCACACCTCAGATGTGAAAGAAAGTGGCAGATCAGACAACGCCAGCACCACCAATACTTGCCAAACCCGCCTGCCATCACCGAATGAGTCATCAGACAGCGGCCCCACCACTCCTGGCACTGTTACAGTACATTTGACAGATCATTAATATTAAAAAAAAAACGAAATCAAGAATGTTTCTTTCCTTTCATTTATTAAAAGTTGGTTTAGCTGTCATTTCTTTCTTCCTTGCTTTCACACTTTTCAAGCATGGCGTTGCATGTAAGAATTGAATACAGAGCTTCTGAACAAAAAGCGGCAGGCCTCAAAGCTGCATAACAATCAGGGACGTGCAGAGAGTGTTAGAGGGGTAGGGGCTATAAACCACGTAAGAGGGCACTTTTGGACAAAAATAGCAGACGCGTTGTGAGCTTGTAGATCTGCTATTTTCGCTATTTGTAGATCATGGAAAGGAGTGCCATTTGCATTTCTTTCACTATAGTAAATGCTGCATTCGTGGTCTGGAAAGGGCGGTTGTTTTACAGACGGGTAAAAGGTCAGGGGCTGAAGCCCCCTTTGATGTCTATGTGTGCACGTCCCTGATAACAATGTTTAGAAAGCCTTTTGTGTGAATTTAGATAAACATAAACAAAAAGAATAGTACATGTACCTAGATTTGAAAATTAGCAATACCACAATATAAAAATACCCTGTTACAATTAAAAGGCCTGCATGTATTAAAAAATCAGACCCGTCTGAAGTACTGTACTGTACTGTACTGTACTGTACTGTACTGTACTGTACTGTACTGTACTGTACTGTACTGTACTGTACTGTACTGTACTGTACTGTACTGTACAAGCCCTCCTCCCTGGCCTGTGTGTGTCTGTGTGTTAGGCTGTGCAACAGTGACACTTGGTGGTGAACAAACACTAACGCTATTTCCGTGCTCGGACAGACCCAGGGACACACATAGCGGTTTATAGGAGTGGTTGCACCACTCAAAAATGTACTTGAGTAAAAGTGCATAATGGCATCAAAAGATGCGCACCAAAGTAGAAACTACTGTAGGTTTTCAAAATGTCAAACTTTGTCAGAAATAGTTGATCTACACAAAGTACAAAGTAAATTGTGTAAATCAGTTCACTAAATGTACAGTTGGAGGCCATCGATATTGTCCTTTTCTTTTTGCTGAGGTTTGCGTGATCTGCGCAAAAGGACAGTTAACCCATTTTGGGCGGGAACCCCTTTTGGTGTTTTAAACATGTTATAATTTAGCTATTGAAAAATAGCAGATCTACAAGCTCATAGCGCGCCACCGAGTGGCGCGCTACGAGCTTGTAGGTCTGCTATTTTTTTTTAAATCGTGAAAATATTTATTTCAGAAAACTGGAGGA
Organism: Electrona antarctica; assembly: GCF_951216825.1. Taxonomy (NCBI): domain Eukaryota; kingdom Metazoa; phylum Chordata; class Actinopteri; order Myctophiformes; family Myctophidae; genus Electrona; species Electrona antarctica. Next base: position 14,646,321 of record NC_136811.1, read on the forward strand.
TTTAGAAGGATTTTTTAAAATGTTGAGGTCAGGCCTAAATGGGTCAATTGATAAGGGACAATATCGGTGGCACCCAACTGTATAGCCTCTGGTATCCTAGGTTTACAGTACAGCATGTGTCTTCTTTGATAGTTTGAAAGCAGCTGTTGCCAAGTATAGCACTTCAGGTTAGGTTCACTTCATCAGTGTCTCTCATATTGATGCTGTTTATTGATTTCCCTTCTGGACACATGCGCAATTTTGTGTGTACCGTAATTTGTGTGGGCAATGCAGGAATACAAAATGCAGCAACTGAACTTGAAATAACTTACTGAAAAATGGCCTCATTCTCATCTTTAAATGTAATTCCTTAGTTAAAGCGAACAAGGCATGGGTCTGATGGCTCGCGGCGAGGTCAAATAATTCAAAGCCTACTGTTTCCAACTTAAAATGTTATTATACTATACTTTTACAGCACTGCAACCCTCACAATCCTTAAAGACCATAAGAAATGAATGTGAAGTAAAATCAATGTTTTCTTTCATTTAAAGTAAACGCATTTCTTGTGCTTCACTTGGCCATATGCAGCATCTGTCCACAGAAATAAAACGTGTATAGATCGGGTATTTTTTAGCAGAAGAAATGATTTTTAGAAAACCAAAGTTTTACTTTTATGTAACCATCTTTTTGTATTGTCTGCATGCCTTTTTGAGTGGTGTAAACCACTCCTACAACTGGCTTTGTTAGTCTGTCTGTGCTCAAAAAATGAGCACGGTTGCTACGGTCACCCAGTTCACCCGGGTGTGATTTCATTACGTCAGACATTACGTCAGACCACAGCTGATCAGGCTATATAAGACCTTACACCACTCAGTTCACACGGGTGTGATCTTTTAATATAGCATCAACATCAGCTGTAGCTCCACTATAAACCCTATAGGCCGCTACACATCGGCTATTTGAAACTAGCCGACTACGAGCTTGTTGATCAACCATATGTTCAACAAATCAGTCAATAGGCCTACATTTCAAATCATATGAAATAAAACATCGGGTCTTTAGAACACTAAACAGTGATCCTATGAGTTATTATTAATCGTTCACCAAATCACCAACACTGCAAAGCATTAAAACGTTTCCTTTGGAAAGTCAGAAAGTGATCTATTAGACGTGCAAAATAAAAAATAAAATCAGCCAATTTATACACACTTTTTTGTTTAATGTTACGTACCTTTTCTGTGGTCAAGAAAAAGCATTTTACCTGTCAGTGCTGCTGCTGCTGCTCGGGTCTTCATGTATAGCCTAGTTGTGGCGTAAACACTAAATCCAGGCCAAAATCGCAAGATAGTCAGCTAGTCATTAATTACAGAAGTATTTCACAGACCTTGATTTGATTGTTCGCTGTGATAAAGGAACTAAACTAAAAGGTGATCATGAAGAACAGCAGAGGGAAGAAAAATAAACACAAGTCAGTTGGCAGCGCCACAGCCCATTGACACCCACGTTGTGGCCAGAAATGTCATTCCGTTTATTACACATTTCTAGTTTCTCAGTTACATTAACCTTGATTTTACAATATAAATTGGGGGTCCCCGAGATAGAAATGCCATTAAATGGGGGTCCGTAGCCTAATGCAGGTCAAACTAACCCTCACAAAAACAAGTAATCCGTGGATGTTGGAAAAGTACCAAATGGGCCTTGAACTCGCGATGATGTGAAGTTTGGACTGAATGACCGACGTGGAGTCCACTAGACCACTGAGGATGCTGCCAGTCTGGAGATCAGGCCCTGTATTGACTATTTAAGCCATGACGTCAGCCGCTCTTCCACAGCCACTTCCGGGTCTTACTCGAGGAAACTTCCACGTCATATATTTTCTTGTACAGTTACATTAATAATTCTAGTTCGAGTTGGAAGCATTAAGACCCATTTTAACCCTTAATGGCTTCCTTTCTGAAAAATAACGTCATTGTAAAAAGATTCACGCGTTGCTAGTATTTACAATGAGAAGCGGACGGGAGCTGGTGAGGACTAGGATCCGGACGTATCGTAGACAGTTCGTAGTAGGACTACAAATGACTACAACAAACTTGCGGGAAGAACTTGTGGGCGGAGCCTCACACCGGAAGGAAGTGACGCCCCCCTCAAATAGGGCGCAGACGCATTGATGTGGGTTTGATCACAGTTTGTTGAGAGTGCCACGTCACCACATCGTGCTCGTCGTCTGCAGGTAAATAATTAATGTTCTTTAATACTTAACGCTGTTTTTGTTGTTTGTTTGTTGTTGTGGAATTGGCGGGGAGCAACAAACATACTTTGGAACTAGTGGGAATCGAACCCCGGCACTCATGTTTACAAGGTGCCGAGACCAACCATTCGGCTACAGTGATATATTAGTACCATCACCACGTTACTTTATATCTTATTTATATGTTATGTTACTGTTATGATGTTGCATTGTGTTGGTGTAGCCGTGTGGTTAGAGTCCGGCGTTTTTTTTGTTAACATCAGGGCCCATACCTATTTAGCAACCAAACAAACGACATTTATTCACATCTAGTCGAGGTCCATTATTTATTCAGCATTTGAGCCACGACCACCATTGGCTCAAATGGGCCTGAGAGGCTAAATGGCCTCAAATGGTGGTCCGTGGGGGGGATTCACATTTTACGGGGGCCAGTTTCGAATTGCAGCCATCCGTAGGTGCCCTTTGAGAGCGGTTTTGAAGGAGTCAAGGGATTTGCATGTCTTAATGACTGTTGGTAGGGCGTTCCACATTTTGGTGGCATAGGAGCGAAAAGAATTTAGTCCCTTGTTTGTGCCGATAGCTGTGTTAAATAGCTCTATAGTGTGACCGTAATCATTGCATCAGGAACACAGTCAGGATACAGATTAAACAAGTGGAATTGTAATGTAACAGACATGTAATGCTACTGATGTTTGTGTGCAACATTTGAGCTGACAGGCCTTTTTTATGTCAATCAATCAAGTCACCTTAATTCAAGTGATAGATTATATACAGGGGCATGCCATGTGGTCTACCTGCACAGCCTTTGTGATCTACTTGTAGATCACGATGTACCTTTTGGGCACCCCTGCAATACAGGATTCCTGTCCAGAATTGTTTTATTAAATATAGGGTTTAAGTCGTTCTGAATTTATGTGTGTTTCTTTTTCTGTCTTTCTTTCTTAGGACGGAGATCAAGGTAGACACCGTTGGAAGGCTCTAGCCAGCAAGCCCGCTCAGTCAGCCAACGCAGCCAGCCAGCCCCGCCAGTCAGCCAGTGTAGAAAGTCAGGCTGCCAAGCCAGCACACTTCAGCCATTGCAGCCAAGGGTTAGGGTTAGTCAACTCAGCCAGGCCTCTCTTGAGGCCTGGCTCTCTGTCTGCCTGGCCCGGTCTGCCCCGCCCTGCCTTGCAGCAACAGAACCAGCCGGCCTGGCAAGCCAGCCAGCTCAGAATGCGAGCTCAGCAAGCCAGCGCAGCGAAAATCTTTACAAGCCCAGACTCAGGATGCCCAGCAGACAGCCAGGGTCTCCTACCTGACAGCCAACAGTCAGCCAGACCAGACCCGCATTTGCAGCAAGCCAGGCTCTTAGCCCTAACAGTGCAGTGCCTTTGATTAGTCATCCAAGCCAAAGGGTAGGGTTTGACTGCCCAGGCCTGTAGTGCCCTTGATTAGTCATCCAAGCCAAAGGGTAGGGTTTGACTGCCCGGGCCCAGTGCAGTGCCCTTGATTAGTCATCCAAGCCAAAGGGTAGGGTTTGACTGCCCGGGCCTCCTGCCAGCTGCCAATGCTTTCCTGCGACCCTTCCTGCTTGCCAAGGTCTGCCACAAACTGTCTGTCCTGTCCTGGCCTGAAACTGTATTTTTCTGAGTCTGGGCTTGTAAAGATTTTCGCTGCGCTGGCTTGCTGAGCTCGCATTCTGAGCTGGCTGGCTTGCCAGGCTGGCTAGTTCTGTTGCTGCAAGGCAGGGCGGGGCAGACCGGGCCAGGCAGACAGAGAGCCAGGCCTCGAGAGAGGCCTGGCTGAGCTTACTAACCCTAACCCTTGGCTGCCTCGGCCGGCCTACCTGCATGCCTGCCTCGGCCTGCTTGCTTGCTTGCCTGCATGCTTGCCTGTCTCGTCCTGCCTGCCTGCCTGCCTGCCTGCCTGCCTGCCTGCCTGCCTGCATGCCTGCCTGCAACTTGAATGAGGTGTGTAAACACTTATTTTACGGGTGTGGGTGTTGACCGTGGCTTTTGTGTTCTCCAGTTGTTTCTTGAAGGAGTGTTCTGTCCAGTGTAACTCCAAGTTACATGGGGTGGGTATGGTTTTTGACCATCCCAAGTGACGCTCAGTTCTTTTTCCGCGTCTCGGTTCCTCAGGTGGAAGCTGCATAGTTGGGTTTTTGATGGGTGACTCAATCTTCTGGAAGTCTGATTGTTGGGTGGTAATGCAGAGGTCGTCGGTGTAGATGAAACGCTGGCATTCTGTGGGTAGTGGCTGGTCGTTTGTGTAGATATTGAAAAGGAGGGGGGTGAGCACACTACCTTGTGGGAGGCCGTTCTTTTGGGATTTCCATTTACTCCTCTGGTCATTTAACTGGACATAGAAGCGCCTGTTGTTGAGGAGGCTTTTGATGACTTGACACAGGTCCAGGTCACCAGTCATGTCCAGTAGTTTCCTGAACCATTGTGCGGTGTTGGACAGTGTTGTAGGCAGCAGAGAGATCTATGAATGCTGCTCCAGTTATTTGTTTTCCCTCAGAACATCCTCAATGTGTTGGGTGAGGTTGAGCTCTGGGTTAGGGTTGATTGATTGAAAATTGTATTAACAGTTTGCAGAATTACAGTACATTTCGAGCACAAACTCAATACAAAGGCTGTTAACTGTGAGTGGACGACCCCATTAAGCATTACACTTGTTTACAACAGGGTCCACCATGTTCAATTCATCAAAACATTTAGAGACGTACAAATAGACACTTCTATATAGACAAAGAACAGAACAGGAATTCATCATAATGGAGGTAAAAAGGGAAAAGAAACATATACAGTGAGGGGAAAAGGGGGGGGGGGCAGTTTCGAATTGCAGCCATCCGTAGGTGCCCTTTGAGAGTGGTTTTGAAGGAGTCAAGGGATTCGCATGTCTTAATGACTGTTGGTAGGGCGTTCCACATTTTGGTGGCATAGGAGCGAAAATAATTTAGTCCCTTGTTTGTGCCGAATCTGGGTTGTACATGGTTCGTTGCACTCCCTCTGGTGTTGTGGGTGTGGACTTCGTTAACATTAAGGAAGTATCTAGACAGGTACATGGGTATCTTGGTGGAGTATCAAATCTTGTGGACCAGACCCATTGCAAGATGCTGTACTCTGTCGTCGACCCTAAGCCATGCCAGTCTGTCAAAGTGGGCAGGGGTGAGGTGGGTTCGGGGGGTGAGGCCAAGTAGGAGCCTGACCAGTTTGTTTTGGGAAGTCTGGAGCCTAGTTTTAAGGGCCTTTGAGGTGCTGTGGTACCAAGAGGTGCCTGCATAGTCAAAGAAGCCTTGTACGAGGGCTCCTGTTAAGGTCTTCAAGGTGTTTTTGTCGACCAGTGAGGAGATCCTGTAAAGGAATCTTGTTCTTTGGTTGACTTTTTTGATTACGTTGGTGGCCATTTTATCACCGGAAAGATTAGCCTCCAGGATGGAACCTAGGTAGGTAATTTCATCTTTACGTGTGATAACATTGTCACCCACTCTAACCAAGAAGCCATTTGCCTTGCTGAGATTACTATTAGATCCAAAGAGAATGGATTCAGTTTTTCCCAGGTGTAAAGATAGTTTGTTATCAGCGAGCCAGGTGCAGATTCTACCGAGTTCAGAGCTGAGGGCATTTTCAACCTGCAGTTTGTCCCTGTCCGAGACCAGCAGTGCTGAGTCATCTGCGAACAGGAACAAGTTGCAGTCACAAGCTGAAGTCATGTCGTTTACATATATTAGGAACAGTAGAGGCCCTAGTATCACAGTTTGCTGTGACCATTGTGATTATGGGTGGTGTGGTCTTTGCCAAGAAGGCGGATTGTGGCCCATGCCTTCCTGCTGTTTATTGTCATGTTGGTGTTCTCTATCATTTCCTTCCAGACTTTCCTCCGTTCATCCCCAACTTCACTGTCTATCTCCTGTGTTCTCCATTCATCTTGAGCGATACACAGTCGTCTGATGTGCGGGGGGGAGGTGCCGGCTAGCGCATAAAGGCACGTGATCGGCTCCAGCTTGAGCAGGCATACTCTGCTGTAGAGAAAGACAGGGCCATCCATGGCAGTTGCACGGATTGTTTGTGGGTCTGCGCCCCACTTGGAGTTCACTAGTTTTCACAGGATGTTATTGTGGGTGTTGACAGTGGCTTTTGTGTTCTCCAGGTGTTTTTTGAAGGAGAGTGTCCTGTCCAGTGTAACTCCAAGATACATGGGGAGGGTATGGTTGGAGAGTTTGTGACCATCCCAAGTGACGCTCAGTTATTTTTTCGCGTCTCGGTTCCTCAGGTGGAAGCTGCATAGTTGGGTTTATGTGTGTCTTTCTTTTTTTCTGTCTTTCTTTCTTAGGACGGAGATCAAGGTAGACGCCGTTGGAAGGCTCAACACAAGCCGATACCCCTAGAGAGCCTTCCCAAAGCTTCCCCCGGGGAGCCCAGCAAGCCAGCTAGCCAGCAAGCCTGCCCAGTCAGCCAACGCAGCCAGCCAGCCCCGCCAGTCAGCCAGTGTAGAAAGTCAGGCTGCCAAGCCAGCGCACATCAGCCCTTGCAGCCAGCCCTTGCAGCCAGCCTTGCTCAGTCAGCTCAGCCTGGCCTCTCTCGCGGCCTGGCTCTCTGTCTGCCTGGCCCGGTCTGCCCGCCTTGCCTTGCAGCAACAGAACCAGCCGCCCTGGCAAGCCAGCCAGCTCAGAATGCGAGCCCAGCAAGCCAGCGCAGCGAATATTTCAGGGTCAAGGTCATTTATACTGGTGAAGGTAATTTATACTGGTCAAGGTCATTTATATGGTGAAGGTAATTTATACTGGTCAAGGTCATTTATACTGGTCAAGGTAATTTATACTGGTGAAGGTAATCTATACTGGTGAAGGTCATTTATACTGGTGAAGGTCATTTACTAGTCTTATGAAGGTCATTTATACTGGTCAAGGTCATTTATACTGGTGAAGGTCATTTACTAGTCTTATGAAGGTCATTTATACTGGTCAATGTCATTGATATTGGCACGCTATAGTGCGCGATTCTTCATCATTGTTGAGGATTTGAAAGAAAGGTGAAAATCACGGAAAATCTAAAGGCTATAGTCCATTGCCTCGGAGGGCATACTATAGTATGTCGTTTTTCACCATTTCGGAGGATTTGAAAAAAAGGTGGAAATCACTGAAAAGCGAAAGGCTATAGTCCATGGTTTCGGAGGGCCACTTTTTGCATGATTTTTGAGGATTTGAAAAAGGTGAAAAGCGAAAGGCTGTAGTCCATGGTCTCGGAGGGCTTACTATAGTATGTTGTGTTTCACCATTTCGAAGGTCATCTATTCTGGTCAAGGTCATTTATACTGGTGATAGCTGGGTCCCAATTCGTCCAAAATCAACAAGATCGTGCACTTGGTGATAAGTTTTAGATTTTTGGTATCGTGTTAGGTATGGTTATAAGGTTTTCAAAAACCATCGCAAACGAGTTGGGCTTACATGGTTAAAAACCAAAATAATTGATAAATGGATCCAATGGATTCTATTAGTATTGGGTATGCTAAATAACATATTCAAAATTTGGGTGAAAATAACTTCTGAAAAGGCATAATTTTCGAGATGGCGTCCACGGTGGCCTCGGTGAGCTTAAAATGAACTGGGATTTAATACATACAAAATCATAACAATTATGCACTTGGTGACAAGTTTTTGGCATGGTGTTAGGTATGGGCATAAGGTTTTCAAAAACAATCGCAGACGAGTTGGGCTCGCCCCCTAGTGGTCCGTTTGCAATGAATCCAATGCTGGCCTATTTAACATTGGATTCATGTCACTAAGTGCATAATTGTTATGATCCGTTATGTATTAAATCCCAGTTTATAGGCATTTTAAGCTCACTGAGGCCACCGTGGACACCATCTTGAAAATGATGCCTTTCCAGAAGTTATTTTTTTCTACATTTTTAATGTTATTTAGCATAGCCAATACTAATAGAATCCACTGAATATTTTCTTTTATCCATTATTATGGTTTTTGAGTGGTGTAAAAACTGGCTTTGTACCCGTGTCTGTTCGTAACAAAAAAAATCACACCCGTGTGAACTGAGTGGTGTAAGGTCTTATATAGACTGATCAGCTGTGGTCTGACGTAATGAAATCACACCCGTGTGAACTGGGTGACCATAGCAACCATGCTCATTTTTTGGTTCGAACAGACAGACAGACAGACACGTAAACTAACAAAGCCAGTTGTAGGAGTGGTTTACACCACTCAAAAATGTACCCGTGTCTGTTCGTACCAAAAAAAATGTACCCGTGTCTGTTCGTGCCAAAAAAAATGAGCATGGTTGCTATGGTCACCCAGTTCACACGGGTGTGATTTCATTACGTCAGACATTACGTCAGACCACAGCTGATCAGTCTATATAAGACCTTACACCACTTAGTTCACACGGGTGTGATTTTTATGTTAATGCTTTGATGTTTTAATTGTGTTTTATCTGTCCCTATGCACTTGTAGTCCTTGTTTTTATTTTGTTGCGACTGTAAGTCGCAGATTACTATGAAAACCTGCAAAACCCGTACGTCCGTCTATCAGTCAGGTCATGCCTCCATATATGGTTGTGAGTCCACGCCTCGTGACATCACAAGGTCCATATATGGGCATTCCCAGACGATGCCTTTATAATACAATGGATCTCCATATGTGGAGCTGACTATCATCACCTGGATCTATGAAGATCACGACACTGACCTCATCAAAACCTGGATAGTCATACATGGTTTGACATACTAGATCTGCATATTATGGAGCCGGCCAGCAACTCTACATCTGACCTCACTGACACCAAATGAATAGTAATTAACTCCTGCTTCTCAACTGTGTCGTATTAAGAAGCTCTGTTGTTTCAGCACGACCTCGCCCTCAGGCCGTTACTGGTTTTGTCACTAAGTGATTCACCCACTGGTGAGAGCAGATGTTTTGTGTCTGTTTTTGCAGGGCGCTAGCCCCTCCTATATATATATAGATTTTGTCCACACACGTCTCAATATTTGCCATTGACAATGAAAGGAGAAATTAGGTCAAATGTCTGCCAAATATGACGTAAATTTGTGGCAACAGGCATTCTGATTGTCCAGTATGGGATGATGCATGATGATGTATGATGATAAGAGCGCCCCTCACTTCACACAGGTGTGATTTTGAGGGGCGCAGCTTTTGTCCCCACACATCTAAATTGCCATTGACAATGAAAGGAGAAATGAGGTCAAATGTCTGCCAAATATGATGTCAATTTAACCAACCAATCACATGAATTCAGTTGTTCATGAGATGATGTATGTCATACATGATAAGAGCGCCCCTCACTTCACAGTACACATGTGTGATTTTTGAGTGGCGCTAGCCCCTATACAGCTTTTGTCCTCGCATGTCTCAATATTTGCCATTGACAATGAAAGGAGAAATTAGGTCAAATGTCCGCCAAATATGACGTAGATTTGTGGCACAATCACATAAATACAGTTGTTCATGAGATGATGTATGATGATAAGAGCGCCCCTCACTTCACACGGGTGTGATTTTTAGTTTACATGTGTTCTATATGCTGTGAAAAGTAAGTCCCATGGAGTGATGACATGACATCCGTATAGTGAAGAACCAGCATAAGGCCCGCCTACTGTTTGAGGGGCGCTAGCCCCTGAGTCCTACAGTATAAACATCTTTTGTTCCCACACATCTCAATATTTGCCATTGACGATGAAAGGAGAAATTAGGTCAAAATTCCGCTAATAGAATTTTGCCTCATATTGGTTGTTAATGGTACCCCGACTCTCAGCAGCTGTCACAAAGTTTCCCAAGGGAGTTGGGTTGTTATATGTTGTTTATATGTTATAGTATAGACACCTTTATGAACACATTTCATTTTTCTAATTTTCTCTAACTAGTAAACATAACTGTGTACTTCTCCCTGAATAAAGCAATAAAAAAAAAAACGTCGTTCCCTGATGTCATCGCTAGGGACACATGCATCAGTCAGGAACTGGGGATGGCAATGAAGGACCTGAAAGTCTGACATGGCATTGTGAAATCCATGATCTCGACCACGGTCGAAAAATGATGATGATGAGAATTAACATATATAACACCTTGGCAAATGCCCCCCCAATTGGCCGGTATATGGGGCAGCTGGTCAGCACGTGTTCCACAGTCTGTAATGGATCCCCATATTCGCAGTGGGCACTGTCTGGGAGACCCCACTTCTGCATTGCTGCACAAAACGTCCGACACCTGTCCTCAGGCGGTTGAGGGTTGTCCACTCCTTGCGGGGCGTGTGCTGGCCAGGAACATCTGTGGGGTCCTCGATGCTTGCCTTCCACTGGTCCCCCCATCTCAGACCTTCAAAGGTCTGAGGAAGGGCTGCGGCCCGAAACGTATACCTACCAGTAAAGATATCTTGGGAGCATCAATTGGTGTGCAGATTTTTTCATTTCTTCATTATGTCAGGGGGAGAGACACGAGGGAGGGAGAGAGAAAGAAAATAAATGCGACCGCCTTCGTTGAGAGCAAGCAAGAGAAAGAAAGACAGTAACTCGACAGCGGTGCCCACCAGCAGCACGTCTGTAGGAGTGTAACTGAGAGTAATGGCGGTCCCTGCAATAGGCCTCTCACAGCATTTCACGCCCCCTTTCCACGCCCCCTTTTGGAGCTAATGGTGTTATTTTTTCTGCAGTCCATAGACTTCCATGTTAAAAGAGTTTGATTGATTGATTGATTGAAGAATTTATTAACAGTTTGCAGAATTACAGTACATTTCAAGCACAAACTCAATACAAAGGCTGTTAACTGTGAGTGGACGACCCAATTAAGCATTACACTTGTTTCCAACAGGGTCCACCATGTTCAAATCATCAAAACATTTAGAGACGTACAAATAGACACTTCTATAGACAGAACAGGAATTCATCAAAAAAGAATTCATCAATTTTTTATTTTTTTATTTTCACAAGCCACAAACTACCGTTTTGTAAAGGTAAGGTTTATTCTACTTATTTGAGTTGTTATACCATTGTGTTTTCTTCATATTATTATCGGTCTTTGACATTTTAACATTAGGAAATGTACTTAGATTCTCCAGAGAAAAAAAGTGTAAATGCTAATGTTAAATGACACCACTAGCTACCAGAAGGGGGCGTGGAAAGGGGGCTGTGAGATATCTATGAGAGGCCTATCAAAAATGTTTGAGAACACGTCACTCAAACATCCTCCTTCTGGGCCGTCCTTCTTGGCACTCTCCAGCCTCTTCAGGCCTTTTCATAGTCCAGTTTTCGGTGAAGAAGTGCAAACCGTGCACCGAAAACTACATCATGACGTCACGCCACGGTGGTCACCGCCTCGCACAAAAATTAGTTGGCCTTTCTTCCACCTGTCGCACGCAAAGACGACCACGACCAGGAGGATAACCATGGCCACGATGGCAAGGAAGGGCCAGAGGGCGCGCGGGTCGCTGGACGGCAAGGGCTTTGGACCGGCGGTCGTTGGCACGGGCTTGAGATCGGTGGGCACCCTTGTTGGGTCGGCTGGGCCGCTGGTGGGCACCGCCGTTGATTTACTTTCTGGGGCCACCGCTGTTGATCTTTGACCGTTGGTCGTGTCGACACTGGCCCGACAAATACACAAGATGAGGACAAGGACTGTCCAGCATTGTAGCTTCATCATCATTAAATACTTCTAAAGTGCAATATAATACTCTGATTTATGAGATGTATGAAAGAGCGGAGAGTGAAATAATGATTGGCTCTGATGTGTTTCGTTTATACTATCTGATCGATGCTCGATCTTGTCATCACGGTGAAGTCACCTCGGGAGTAAAGCCATGCCCCAAATATGGGAGTCCGAGGTCATGCGGATGGTCGCGTATATCTCTGTGTAACATTTTTGAGGGGCCCCTCCTAAATACAGCTTAAATGTCCGCTAAATCTTGTCCCCACACAAGATTTGCCATTGACAATGAACGTTGCTCCGAACCTGCTCCGAGCCATTGATACCATGTACACGGGAACGAGAGCCCGAGTGACAACGCCGGATGGTAACAGCGAGGAATTCAACATCCAAACCGGAGTGCTGCAGGGAGACACCCTAGCCCCCTTCCTTTTTATAATAGTATCGGACTTTGCTCTGAGACAAGCTATTAAAGGAAGTGAGCCGGAGCTCGGCTTCACTATCGTACCCAGAAGGTCTACGAGATGCTATCTGACCACGTAAGGCAGGCACAGGCTCTCGTGATCAGAGTGGAGTTGGAGTGCGCTAAAGTTGGCCTGAGGACGACGTAGAGAGATGAACGGACAAATTAGGTCAAAATTCCGTAAATTAAACATCAAATCATTAAAACACCATTGACATTGAAGTGAAAATGTACGTCATTATGTAAACGAGCAAATCAGCTAACCAATCACAGGCAACAGGCATTCTGATTGGCCAGAGACATGATGATGTATGATGATAAGAGCGCCCCTCACTTCACACATATGTGATTTTTTTCTTAAAGCACCAGTGTCCAATATTTATTTTTATTTTTATTTATTTTAGGTTAATATACACATTATCAATAGAATTCAGTAAATAACGGCTAGGGCGGATTTCTCCTTTAATGGTTCCTCTTTGAAATACAGACACATTATGGACTGTCTTCAGGATTATGAATCTGTGTCAAGTCATAGTGGACTTCTTCTGGCTGTCAGTTCCCACCTGATGTCGTGTGGGAGTTCAGACTGATCCAGACCGTACTGAATGACCGCTAGTTTGCATAACGTCTTCAGACTAGGACTTAAGTATAGGACGAACAGGTCATCTGCACTACTTATTCTAACGACGATGATACGATCCCCCACCATGCAACAGCACACACTCATTAGACCTGGTCCTTTTCTCTTGGGTTGAACCTTCTTCCAGGAGAAGGTCTCTGGACTGAATTTCCACAGATCATTGCAGGTCTGGCGAGGGCCAAACCATATTTGGTTGTCACCACCAAATATGTACAGTTCTCCATTGTAGGCAAAAGCTGAATGATCAGAACGTCCTTCTGGAAGAAGCTGTGCAGAAGGTGTGTTCATCCAGAGGTTTGTCTCTGTGTCAAACACTCTGATGGTGTTGTTGCACTCAACCTGTACCCAGCCTCCAAATACAAACATCTTTGCCCCGATGATGGTGGCAGAGTGACCTGCTGAAGCAGTTGGCTGAGTTCCTCTGGTGTTAATTACAGACCAGACCAGTGTGGAGGTGTCCAACTTGTAGATGTCATTAGTCCGTTCTATCAGCCTGGTTTTTCCTGCATGGATAAACATGACCTTCCCCAAAACACAGGCTGAGTGGTACACCCTCCTCTCTGGAACAGTCCCAGAAACCCTGGGTTTAAACCATCTGTGGGTGTCCACATCAAATGCATAAAGCTCAAATGTTGAGTACTTAATTCTACCTTGCTTATACTGAAAACCTCCACATATGTAAACAATATCTTCAACCAGAACAGCTGAGTGGCCGTAGCGCGAGGATGGCACCTCAAGATGGCGTTCTCCTCTTCCTGGTGTGACCGGGGTCAGCTTTCTCCAGCGTAAAGACACTGTGTTGAAAATGCGCACACCAATCCGATCCATGTCGTCATCACGGAACTCTCCAAAGGTGTACATCTTATCTCCAACGGCAACAACACGACTACAGCCGTTCTTTGGTCCTCCAGTCAGATGTACCGTCCAGAAAAACATTCCTCACACAGTAAATGACACCCCGTAAGAAACACCGCTCTGAGAAACAATGTAGTCCTATAAGGTGCATGTTGTTGTTCTTATATTGGTTCAGTGGTACAAATGTCATGCATAGCTTGACCAATCCACACAGCCGATCCGTTGGGTTGGCCAATCAAGGAAGCCGATGACTGTTGATGTCCTAATATGGCAAATGTAATCCTCCCGCGCTACACAGCAGATCACTGGACACTGTTCGTCAGTGTTGACGAATATAGTCAACTACATATCATGACATATCATCAGCTACATCTCCCTGTAGCTCCATATATTATTATAGATATAATTTGCATAACTTTGTAATTTCCTTTGTTACTTTTCTATTTTCTTAGTTTTTGCCCGTCTTGCTTTCCTTGTTTCTGAGCGGTGCACACCGCTCCAATGACTGGCCGTGTGTGAACAGCTACAATACCGCTGGGTGACCTGAAGGGGCACTGTTGAGCAGCCTAAACACACACACACAGACTTTGGTCGACCATTGTTCGTTGTAATATATATCTATAAATTAAGTTTGAAGTGTGTGTGTGTGTGTGTGTGTGTGTGTGTGTGTGTGTGTGTGTGTGTGTGTGTGTGTGTGTGTGTGTGTGTGTGTGTGTGTGTGTGTGTGTGTGTGTGTGTGTGTGTGTGTGTGTGTGTTCTATATGGGTGGTGCTACGGACTAGGAGTGTACTGTGTAACTATACAGTGCCTTGTGAAAGTATTCACTCCCTTCATCTTTTCCACATTTTGTTTTGTTACAGCTTTATTCCAAAATGGATTAAATAACTTTTTTTTTGCTCTGAATTCTACACACAATGTTGCATAATGACAAAGGGCTATTTTAGAAATGTTTGCAAATGTGTTAAAAAAAATCACATGTGCATAAGTATTCAGTATTCACACCCTTTACTCAACACTTTGTTATAGCACCTCTGGCAGCAATTAGAGCCTTAATTCTAAGTCATTCTGAGTATGATGCTACAACACGTATTTTGGGTCAGTTTCTCTCATTCTTCTTTTCAGATCTTTTCAAGCTACATCAGGTTGCGTCGGTGCACGGCCATTTGCAGATCTCTCCAGAGATGTTCAATGGGGTAAAAGTCTGGGCTACGGGGTGGACCACTCAAGGACATTCACAGACTTGTCCTGAAGCCACTCCTTGGCTGTGTGCTTAGGCTCCTTGTCCTGTTGGAAGGTGAACCTCTGCCTCAGTCTGAGGCCCAGAGCGCTCTGGAGCAGGTTTTCATCATGGATCTCTCTGTACTTTGCATACATTTTTTCCCCTTGATCCTGACTGGTCTCCCAGTTCCTTTTACTAAAAAATATTCACTCAGCATGATTCTGCGACCACTGTAGGAATGGTGTTGGCCAGGTGATGAGGGTTTGGTGCCTGCTTTTGTCCACATATTACACTTGGCTTTAAAGTAGGGATGCCAGAAAGTGACCATCAGCCAAATCGAATAATCGACAGCTCTGCCGATTAATAATCAATATCAGATAAAACTTTTAAGATTGTATATTATGCACATGCCATGGTCACATAACCATTATATGTTGAGTGCATGCTTTGATGGTTACAGTTTTATAATCAGTTTTGATGAGTAAACCTTTGTGGAGATCTTCTCAGTTCTCATTATATGCTAGTTACTGCCATTCAGACTGGTATGAAGTACTTGATATAAACAGAAAACGTTCAGTTCACTAGTCTACACTCTACTCTACAACTGCCTTCATTTCAGCTGATTGTCTGTCTGGCAGGCACTTAACAAGCGATCGTTAACTGTGTCTGTTAGAGAGTAGACGAAATGAAAGCCTGGGTATCGAGGCTACTTTAAAGTAGCTTTAAAGTAGCTAAAGTAGACATTTAGTCCCTGTGACACATCTAGGGGCCGCAATCTGCATTCAAAGATGTTCCTAAAAGCTTTGTCATTGGTCGATTTGCCTGTCTACTTCCTGATTGGTTAGTCATTTCTGTATTTTTTTTCATTTTTGAGTGGTGTAAACCACTCCTACAACTGGCTTTTTTGTGCAGAAAAAATGAGCATGGTTGCTATGTTCAAAATAATTTCTGACGTAATTAAATCACACCCGGGTGAACTGGATGACCGTAGCAACCATGCTCATTTTTTCTGCACAAAAAAAGCCAGTTGTGAAATCACATCCGGGTGTGATTTCATTACGTCAGATCAAAGCTGATCAGGCTATATAATACCTTACCTTATATAATACCTCACATCGGACAAAAACTCCAGCTGAATCAACTTCATGGTCACAAATCATCACATCAGAAGACGACCCTACCAGAATCAGACCTAAAGGCCATTCAGTCTTTGAGACCCTTGAAGCCAAAGATCTTTAAAGACGGTGGGAAGCCCAATAGACGAGACGCAAGACAAAGTTTTGTTCAACACCAAGAGAATATTAGATCACGGCTGCTCTTTGCCGAGACAGACCCTCCTGACCAGACCCGAAGACGACCCTACCAGAATCAGACCTGAAGGCCATTCATTCTTTGAGACCTTTGAAACCAAAGATCTTTAAAGACGGTGGGAAGCCCAATAGACGAGACGCAAGACAAAGTCTTGTTTTTTTTTTACGTGTCTTTGAGTGGTGTAACCCACTCCAACAACTGGCTTTGTTAGTTTACGTGTCCACGTGTTTGTTCGTACCAACAAAATGAGCATGGTTGCTATGGTCACTCAGTTCACACGGGTGTGATTTCATTATGTCAGACATTGCGTCAGACCACAGCTGATCAGGCTATATAATACCTTACACCACTCAGTTCACACGGGTGTGATTTTTTTTCCTACCAATGACAAAGCTTCTAGGAAAATCTTTGAATGCAGATTGTGGCCCTAGATGTGTCACAGAGACTATTTTTGTGGGAGCATTATACTTATTGCTGGCTGTCTGAATAAAAGGTCATTAAAATGTTGACATATTATTGCTTATAGCTACTTTAAGGCAAAAGAGTTCAATCTTTGTTTCAATAGACCAGATATTTTTGATATTGCCTTACTGCCTTTTGGCAAACTCCAAACGGGCTGTTATGTGCCTTTCTTTCATCTGGCCCCTCTACTATGAAGGCCTGACTGGTGGAGTGCTGCAGAGACACTTGTCCTGTAAGGTTCTCCTATCTCCACAGAGGATCACTGGAGCTCTGTACCCATGTGTTCGCCCATTAACCTATACCATCACTAATCGCAGTGCATCGTAGAAACGAATTGAACTGAATCGTTAGCTGGTTAATCGTAAACGAATTGAGTCGTTGGCAGTGCCAATTAACACCAATTAGAATTGAGTCGTTAGGGCAGTGCTAATTAACACCTTATTAGAATTGAGTCGGGCGGTACCAATTAACACCTACTATTCAGCCTACTTCCCCGGGAGAAAAAAAAATCACACTTGTGTGAAGTGAAGGGCGCTCACTGTGGCTGTCACCTGACGTCACGTGTGAAAGCCAGACGTCGGAGGGCCTAGCGCTCCCCAAAAAGAAGGAAAAATAATTACACCCGTGTGAAGTGAGGGGCGCTCTTCATCATACATCATCATGCATCAACTCATTCCAGCCAATTACAAGTTGCGTCCCCACTTTTGTCTTCAATGTTTGTGTTTTTACACAAACACTCAAAATTGTCCATTCATTGTCACTGGCATTTACCACCTGAGTGTCTGTGAGGTCTTTCTGACCCATTTTGAGATTTTGAAGTTGATTATCTTGCCTGTGAAGCTCTCATTAGGGTCCCCTCCCATGACTTTTCCTAAATATTCAATTCAAATCATTGTTTTTTTTACATCTGTTCTAGAAAGATGCTGTGAAAAGTAAGTCCCATGGAGTGTTGACATGACATGACATCCACATAGTGGAGCCCCTCCTATATACAGCTTTTGTCCCCACACGTCTCATTTGCCATTGACAATGAAAGGAGAAATTAGGTCAAATGTCCGCCAAATATGATGTAAATATTGTCCCCTGCACACGTCTCATATTTGCCATTGACAATGAAAGGAGAAATTAGGTCAAATGTCAGCCAAATATGACGTAATTTTGTCCCCACACATCTCATATTTGCCATGAAAGGAGAAATTAGATCAAATTTCCGCCAAATAGGACGTACATTTTGTCCCCACACATATTTGCCATTGACAATGAAAGGAGAAATTAGGTCAAATGTCTGCCAAATATGACCTAAATTTAACCAACCAATCACATAAACTCAGTTGTTCATGAGATGATGTATGATGATGTGAGCGCCCCTCACTTGGGTGTAATTTTTGAGTGGTGTAAACCACTCCTACAACTGGCTTTTGTGTGCAGAAAAAATGAGCATGGTTGCTATGTTCAAAATAATTTCTGACGTAATTAAATCACACCCGGGTGAACTGGATGACCGTAGCAACCGTGCTCATTTTTTCTGCACAAAAAAAGCCAGTTGTGAAATCACATCCGGGTGTGATTTCATTACGTCAGATCAGAGCTGATCAGAGCTGATCAGAGCTGATCATCTCTGAATCTTACGTCAGACCACAGCTGATCATGCTATATAAAACCTTACACCACTCAGTTCACACGGGTGTGATTTTTTATGTTTAAAGGAGTTACTAGGACACATTTTATTTAGTTCTTGTTTTAATGCTGTGTACAGGCCCCAGGAAGACAAGCTGGCCTTTACGTGGCAACAGGCCCAGGGATCCTAATGAATAAACAATTAAACTAAAAGGTAATTACATTTAAATCAGTTCAGCAGATAGATCTGAAGCCCAACCCCAAACCTATCTATTTATTGGCTGGATATAACCGATAGATGGCCACCTACCCTTCATTGTGCCTTCAGTGACATGCAACACTTAAAGGAGTAGTTCACACAAAGAAATACTAATATTCTATCAATTACACCATGCATGAAGCCTTGAATTCATGGAGGTTTTTAGTTTTTTCCTAAGCCAATATTTTTGAGTGGTGCAAACCACTCCAACAACCAGCTTTGTCTGTATGTTTGTGTACCTGTAACCTACGTGTCCGTGCAAAGGTGAGCATGGTTACTATGGTTAGTGTGTGACGTCACTGACATAGCTGATCAGACTATATAAGACCTTGCACCACTCAGTTCACACGGGTGTGATTTTCTTTATGACCGTCGGAGTCTCTATACCAGAGACATTAGAATTGTTCTGCCCGTCTTCAAATGTTACTTTATTTTACTCCTTTTGAACCACTTGAAGCCTTAAGTAGATGACCAGTGTCCCCCAGGGCTTCCCTTGTAAGAGCCATATGATGTTTAGCATTTTAGTACTCATTTAATGACGTCACCATACAGGCATGGGAAAGACCCAGATTCACTGCATACAGTGCAGGCACACTTTAGCATCACGAAGATGCCAAAAGCCGCTCGTGGCAGGCGTCTCTTCCTAGTTTTTAGACAGCTGGTGGATGGAAATGAAGCTCCACCCATGCAGCAGAATGCCGCGGGGGCAAGAGTTTCCGGGAATCCGGCCGACGCATCATTCTGCCGCGTGGGTGCGGAGCTTCATTTCCATCCACCAGCTGTCTAAAAACCAGGAAGAGACGCCTGCCGCTCACGGCTTTTGGCATCTTCGTGACTCCACTGTCTGGAAGCACCCGTTGCTATAGGGTATTTAATGGGCCCCCAATCAAGCAGCAGGTGTTGCTGATTGGCAGAGGCACACTGTTTTTTCAACTGTGTTTTTGTAAGAGCTGTCGTCTGTATCCTGTACATTGTTTATTTATTTTGTTTATTATAAACTACAACGGACAGTTTGGACTTCAGTTTATCGAGACGAGCACGTGTCTGGAACATCGATCCTCCTTGCCGCCAGTAACCACGTAGTTTAGCATAGGGCTTTGACACTACACCCTTCCCTTTACAAAAAAAACAATCTACTATATTGTCACATCACAAGTTTACGAGTGTAAAGAAGTGGGTGATTTTATATTCATGTGTGCTCCGTCATTTGTAGTTTATTTTGTGAGACGGGGTAGAGTAAGAGTGGGAGTAAAACACAGGATAGAACAGGTCAAACTATAAAAAGTGCCCTTCTGGGCACAGGTCTCCACCAGGAGGATAGGATGTGTGTGATGTTTGGCAAAATGTTTAGGAGTAATATAAACATGTTTTTTTGTTTTTTGCAACAATGTTCTTCATTTTGTTGAGGAAATGCAGAGCCAAATCACTCATAGCATCTCTGAGGATAGAATTCTGGATGAGCAGGACATGTGCAGCATTTTGTACAAAACTTTGGAAGGCAATCTTAGCCAATCAGTGTAGAATCTGAGAAATCCAACAGGCTCGTCTTGATCACATGACTACAGAGATCATGTGTACGGATTTGCGTGAGATTTGGATGAAATCTGTGCGACTAACGTAAACAATGTGTTTTGCAGAAATCGGCCTCATGGTGGCGCTATAACCGGTGGCAGATGTGGAGGGATGCAGGGAAAATGTTTTTTCCATGGCCTCTAGGGAGTGCGCATACATAAGTTGTATACAGATCGATGCAGTTATAAGTAAAAACAGGAATTGCCCTGTTATAGCGCCACCGTGAGGCTGATTTGGATAAAAAAATGTGTACGAGTTATCTACAGAAATGTGTCTAAATAGACATTTTTAAATCTCAACTCAAGACTCACCTCTTCACTCTTGCTTTTAGTTGAGTTTTAATATCTGCGTTCCTACTCTGTCCTGACTGATTTGCTGCATGTTGTGTTTTTATTTATTTTTTCTCTATGTTTTTATACTTTTATTTTATTCTTTGCCATTGTTCTATCATTTTAACTACTTGACTGTGTTTTATTGTATTCTATTTTTGTGTCCTGCCCTGTGAAGCACTTTGAGCTGCATTTATGTATGAAAGGTGCTATACAAATAAAGTTTATTATTATTATTATTATTAAATCCTCATGGTGGCGCTATAACAGGCCGTTGAGGAATATCTGGGGCAGAGGTTTGTCGTTGGCATCCAGGGAGTGTGTGTGCAAAGTTTGGCATGGATTGGGCCAACGGTGCCGGAGATTAGCTGGTAACGGACGGACGGAAGGAAGGAAGGAAGGAAGGAAGGAAGGAAGGACGGACACACACACACACACACACATACACACACACATGGACGGAGTGCAAAACACTCGGCCTGGTGGAGACAATAATCAAAGGCTACGTTATTAGGTACACTTGTCCAACTGCTCTTTACTGCAAAGTTTGTATCAATCACATGGTGCAACTCAATGCATTTAAGCATGTACCCATGGTCAAAACGACCTGCTGCAGTTCAAACTGAGCATCAGAATGGCATGGTTGTTGATGCAACCTGCTGCAGTTCAAAAACTGTTGATCTAATGGGATTTCCACACCTACAACCCAGAAATAAAACATTTTGTTCTTCCATATGCCTCACAAGTTGATCACAAACATTTCGGCTGCATACACACTGATGGATATAGTCGAAATGTGATCGACTTCATTATAAGTATTATAAGTATATAAGAATAACGTTTTTGTTTTTTTTGTGTGTGTTCATCAACACCTCTTCCACACACTGTCAACACCATGAAATTGCCTTTAGCCTTTTTTGCTGTTGCTAAAATGAACTGACAATTACAATTTCTCTGTCCAGAAAGATTAAGTGGCTATACATGCGGTGGCCTTCATTTTCACAACAGAAACATCACATTGCAACTGCATTTACCACTTAAGCTTTACAGAAAATGTCAAAAACAGCTAAAATATATATATCTAGATCTGTGTATATGCCACATACTCACACAACCTCAGTGTTTTACACAGAGTGCAAAGCTTTAACCAAACAGACCCGTATACATTTGTACACTTTCTGTCGCAGCTACAAATGGATAAATGAACACAGATTTTATTGTGTGCATACATTACAGTACACAGTACATACATTCACACTTTATGGTATAGAGTTTAGTGTCTTTCCCAGTCTGGTTTTATTACATTATCTGTAGGGTTCAGAGTAGTCTATCACCTTATTCAAATCAAGACTGAATCACCCTGTGAGCATTGCAATTCCCATTGCCAAAGTATGCATCTCATCAATGAGCAAAACTCAAAAATCTGGGTTACATTCTTGCACTTTTGGCTGAATAGGTAATCAGTATAATGCTTTGCATTTACATTACTTTTTGTACTGGATATACTGTACTGTGGCTGCCAGAAGGTCTGTACTACATAGGCTACAGTATGGCCATACTCAGAGCCTCTTTTTCTATGTGAGAATAGTTGTCTGACACTTTTTTAGATGCATAAGCAATGGGTTTTGTTGCGCTATGCTGTATCCTGAAGACCCTCGAATACCAACGTGCGTGCCTGCTATCTCCGCTTCTAAAGCTGCCATATTTCTCGCTCCAGAAGAAACTATGTTCAATGCACTGCACTACCGTTATGGACAGGTGAGAAGAACAAAGAGACTTTCACAAACTATATATTTTCTTGAAATTAAAATGATAATCAGCCCTATACTGTATGTTTTCCTTCTATCTGCACATTTGTGTGCATCCACATGTAATGCTATTGTACCTTAACTCACAAAGAGATACTTTACTCAACAAACCAAACTCGGGTGTACTTGTGTCTTGTAGAGAGGAAAAAGTAGGATTAAATTATTTCCCAACCCACCAAAAGCAATTTTGGCAGCCACTGCCATAAAGAGATAACAATCTCATCCAGTAGCCTGGCTCAAGAGAAATGACTACTTGGGTTGTGCAAGAACACAGAAAGAAGTTTGGGCTCTCTGCAGCAGCAGTAACTCTGAAATGGCGTCCTAACCAGAGCACTCCTCCGAGCCATATGCAGCACAGGTGTTGAAAGTTCCTTAATGAGGCTATACCTCTGCAGGTAGCAGAAGTAAGTTAAGGTTAGGGTAGCCAACGTCTGCAACTGAGGAACACAATAGCCGAATATTGTGTGTGTGTGTGTGTGTGTGTGTGTGTGTGTGTGTGTGTGTGTGTGTGTGTGTGTGTGTGTGTGTGTGTGTGTGTGTGTGTGCGTGTGCGAGAGAGAGAAAAAAAGAAAAAGACAGACCATGCAGGGCTTATGTAAATGCTTATGCAAATGTTTGTGCAGTGGGTTTATTATGTGTATTATATGGGTTGGTATAAATGTGTGGTAGATTTGAACAAAAGTTTGTCTGTTGGTGTGTATTTGAATAAGTGTGTGTGTGTGTGTGTGTGTGTGTGTGTGTGTGTGTGTGTGTGTGTGTGTGTGTGTGTGTGTGTGTGTGTGTGTGTGTGTGTGTGTGTGTGTGTGTGTGTGTCTGACCCACACACCGACTGACCGACGGTGGCGAGAGATTGGTGGCAAAATGCAGAATCCTGCCGCGGTCCAGTGTCAGACACATGTGGATAACTAGTTGCACATTCTGTTTCCTCTGTCTGTTAGGCAATCAGTGTGCAAGGTGGATGCTCGGCTGGGTAAGCTTGGCTTGGAGCAGAGCTGTTGTTGAAAGCAGAGTTGAAGTCCACAAACAGGATTCTGGGGGAGTCAGGAGCTATTGAATGAATTAGGTTGGCTTTTTGCCAATGTTTATGCACTGTACTGTTCTGTACTGTACTGTACTGCACACAGGTTATTAGCCTATGCAGTTTTACAAGGGCCCTGTTAGTCAGCATTACCTGCATCTGTCACGATGAGGATGTACTGTATGGTTATTATTATTTATTTAAGATATTTTGGTGGCTTTTCCCCTACTAGACCGGTGCCCACTGCCCTGCTGTAGAGCACTGAGTCGGTAACGATGGAAGTTGGAGATCCATGCCCCACCCGGCTATGCAATACCCGTTGTACCCGTGTCAGAGTACCCGTTCCACCCATTTGGCCAGCTCCATATATGGACCATGGGCAGAGAGCCTGTACAGAGTCCAGGCATAGGCCTTTTGTGGCGGTTCTGGACAACCATGGGTCCAACCATGGGTCCAACCGACTCGACACCGGGCACTGCACTCCCTGTGGGGGTGTGGAACGTGTGTGTCGAATTTGAAGTCGGTGGGGCTAGTTACGTGCATTACAGCCATACACAAGTACGTACAGACAGACTTAGAGTGCATGCATTTATAGATAGATATAGTTTTATTGTATAGAGATGGACATGAAACAGGACGAGAGCAGAAAGACATGCAGCAAAAACCGTCAGGAACGGGACTCAAATCTGCAGTGCTGATTTCGAAATGCATGTACAGTAGCCTTGATAAATATCCAGACCCATTGGATTCTGAATATTTCTCATTTTTATGGCATGGTTCCTATGGTGCAAATGCATCTAGAAGAGGAGCTTGTGTTGTTAAAGGGGCATTCCACTCATTTTCAACATTTTACTACAGTATGTCATTAATATACCTTAGAGCTATTGTGTGGAAATAATAAAAAGAAGTCCCCCCATTCTGTGTTTCCTAGAACTGGGGATCTTTTTTCATACTTACAGTTCTAGGAAACACAGAATGGGGGGACTTTTTTTTATAATTTCCACACAACAGCTCTAAGGTATATTATATATATTATACATAGTAAAATGTTGAAAATTAGTGGATTGCCCCTTCAATGCCACAAAGTTCTTGTGCACGCTGCCAGTAAATATTTGTCTTACTTTTTAGAACTTTTTAGAATATTTTTCTTACTTTTTAGAACTTTATTCCTGGATTATTCCTATTATTTTAGTCATTGACAGACATGTTCTCCATGGCATCCTGCAGGCCATGGCCTCCTCCCTGCTTCTTCATTCCTCCATCCTGTAGTTTCTTAGCCTTCTGTTCAACAGGGCTGGCCTTCACAAACTTAATCATCTCCGTCATACCGGGGGGCATGAAGTCCCTAAGCTTCTCTGGAATGACAATGCCATCTTCTGTCTGGTAGTTCTCTAGGATGGCACACATCACACGTGTGGTGGCGCACATGGTCGCATTCAGCATGTGAACAAACCTCCCCTTCTTGGTCTGTCCATAGCGAATGCGGAGGCGTCTGGCCTGGTAGTCAGTGCAGTTGGAGCAGGACACCAGCTCCCTGAACGCTTTGGAACCTGGGAACCAGGCCTCAAGGTCAAGCTTCTTACTGGCTGCGAGATTTAGTGCCCCAGAGACAATGTTGACAATGCGATAAGGGATTTCTAATGACTGGTAGAACTCCTCTGCCGTTGCAATCATCTCATCAAACATCTCCCACGATTTGTTGTCATCGGGAGAGGCCAACACAAACTGCTCAACCTTTTGGAAATGGTGCACCCTGAAGATGCCACGGGTGTCTCTGCCATGGGCGCCCACTTCCTTTCTGAAGCAGGTGGAGAGTCCCGCATAGCGAATAGGAAGGTCCTCAGGATTGAGGTGTTCGTCTCTCCGGAAGGCAGCGATGGGCTGCTCCGAGGTGGCAATGAGGTACTTCTCATCCGCACCGTTGTCTTCTGACTTCTTCTCGCTGCTCTTTCCAATCACGGAGTAAAGCTCTTCATCGAACTGGCTCAACTGGGCCACCTCCTGCATGATCTCCTTCCTCATGAAAAGGGGCGGGGAGAGCATGGTGTAGTTCTTACCGTGAAGGATCCTGAGGGCATAGTTGATCAGAGCCTGCTCGAGGAAAACCAGGGGCCCTTTCAGGAAGAAGCCTCTGCTGCCGGCCACGACGGCTCCTTTTTCTCCGTCGAAACCGTCGATCATGACCACCAGGTCCACATGGGAGTACTTCTTCTGCGTTGTGCAGTCTCTCCAGGTGCGCTCCACCGTATTGCCTGCATCCTCGTCGTTGCTGATGGGTACAGAATGGTGCAGGAGGTTACCGATCTCTCTCTGATACTCAGAGCGCTCTGCCTCCAGCCTTAACCTCTCGCTTTTGTTTTTCTGCACCGCCTCTTCCACCAGCCCTTGCACCTGCTTGATCTGGGTGACTGACAGCGCCGATAGCGTTTGCCTTAACTTCACGCTTTTGTTTTTCTGCGCCGCCTCGTCCACCAGCCCTTGCACCTGCTTGATCTGGGTGACTGATAGTGTTTCATCTGTCAGAGCCTCTAGATTGTGTGCTTCTTTGGGTAAGGAATCATCCTCCCCAACAACTCCGACATCCGATTCCTTTTTCTTCATCTTCTCTCCAATGCATTCGCTGCATAGATTCTTTGCCCATTTGAGGTAGTTTTCAGTGAAGTCTGATTTTATCCATTTTGTATCTGCGTCAACAAGTTTGTCCACTAGAGTAACATCTTTAAATCTCTTTGTCTGATTCTCACGAATGACCTTTGGATCGTTGCCCTTGTCGCTTCGAAACAGGTCCAAATCTAACACCATTGTTTCTTGCTTGGCTGTTGATTAGTTCCTCTGCATTTGTAAGTGGGGTGTCTTTGTTGTTCAAACTGAATTCTTTGAGTTCTGTGGGGGGAGTTGTATACAGGTTATTTGGTGATGTAGCGTAACATCACCAGCTGTCCAATGTCAATGCTCAACACCAGACCAGAAATCTCCATATATGGGCATAAAAGGGACACAGACAGATGGTTGCAGCGGGTGCTCTGACACCAGGTATTGCATAGCCGGGTGGGGCATGGATCTTCAACTTCCATCGTTACAGACTCGGTGCTCTACAGCCAGGCACCGGTCTAATATCTTCAAATATGCCATAAGTACTGGATAGGTATCGTTATTAAGGCAACGGAACATCAGTGCAAATCGATGTTGTTAGGCAATGGTTTCTGTTGTGACGTCAGACCGGAGCTCAGTAAGGTTGTGCGTGATTGTTTGCATTCTTGCACGTGTGCTTCCGTGCACATCTTGGGAAGAGTGCATGGAGTTCAGACAGCCTCAATCAGTATAGCAAAGCATGGATCAGACCATGCTGTGTGGAACTGTGATGTTAGACGGCCTATCGAAGACATGGTTTGATGTGTCGTATGACCACATCTACAATCATCTATGTCTCTGTCAGATGGAGGTCATTCATAGTGCTTGACAGGATCACCATTGACCAAAGAACTGAAAAACAAAACAATTACTGGAATGTCTGGAAACTAGAAACGAAGGAGGATTTATGAGAGGGAATGGATACCCACATAAAGTGAAGGATGAACATTTATGGAGACAAATGAAGAGCCATTGCAATAGTCCAGGCTGTACTGTACGCATATGAGATTTCAGATCAGATAATAGGCCAATGTGAAAAGGGTGCCATTTCTTCTTACGCCTTGGATAGCAATTGGATGATTTGAGGCATTTTGTTCCAAAAATGTGTTTTGCAAAAATCCACCTGTTGGTGGCGCTATAACAGGCCAATGTGAAAAGGGTGGGATATATTCCTCAGCCTTCGGTGAAAGATTTCACGTAAATTGCACGCTGCGTTCATGATTTGAGGCTTTTTGTTCAAAACGGGCCAATCCTGCAAACTTTATAATAATAATAATAATAGCTTGAATGTATGCGCCTTTCATGAACCCAAGGACGCTTTACAAAATGTACCAACAACAATCAAAAACTATATGCCATAAGCCTGAGAGAATAAGTGTCTTTTCAAGGCAGCCTTAAAAGAATCCAGTGTTGGAGCATGGCGAGTCTCTATTGGAAGAGAGTTCCACAGGGTGGGGGCTGCCACACTGAACCTTCTCCCCGAAGGTTCTTTGAAAGACAATGTTAGCCAATTAGGATGGAATATGAAATATCGGACAGATCCGTCTTGAACACATGAATATAGAGATACTGTGTAACGTTGCGTGATTTTTGGACAGAATCTGGAGGAGTAATATCAAAAAATGTGTTTTACAAAAGTCGGCCTCCTGGTGGAGCTGTAACATGCTGTGTGTGTGTGTGTGTGTGTGTGTGTGTGTGTGTGTGTGTGTGTGTGTGTGTGCGCGCAAAATTTGGCATGACCGCGGGTTAACGGTGACGGAGATTAGTTGACGGACGGACGGACGGACGCACGCACGCACGCACGCACGCACACACGCACGCACGCACGCACGCACACACGGACGGACGGTGTGCAAAACATACTCCTTCGGCCTGGTGGAGACAATAAATACTGAAACCAGATATAATCATTAAGGAAAGTTTATGCATGCACTGTAGTGTGTACTATGTAAGCTATACATTTCCATTTTCCAGCGATTCAGTTGCATCTAGTTTTTTTTTAAATAATTTGGGGACCCCCCAAAATAATTTCGGGACACCCCCCAGGGGTCGCGACCCCCAGGTTGAGAACACCTGCAGTAGATGACATCACCGCAGGGAGGCACTATTAGCAGTATTCCCCTGACTGGCAGCTAACGCACCCCGCCCCCATTCCACTTTAGTCCAATCAGAGAGCACGCTCTGTTGTTGTTGTCAAACGTGCTGTGACCGTCGTGACAGCGGAACCGAGATAGAGGCTATCAACCACAAACAGACAGAATAAGGTAAAAAAAAAAAGATGTTTATCGTCCTCTCTGCATTATATGTGTTCTTTTGAATAAAATGTGCATCCGAGCCACTATCAACGGTCGTTTATACAATACAGCGTTGTGAATATTATCGCTAGAAAAGCTTAACGTGAGAAGAGGCCCAGCATTTTGGCTCAAGCCTTTGCGGTACTTGTTAGCCACCGGGCTAATAGGTAGCGTGCATGACACATTAATATATGCACGACTAAACTGTTTTCTGTGAATGTGGATTTGTTACCGCGCTCTGCCTTTTGCTGGTACATGCCTTTTTATGTTCTGTTGAAGTCGTTTATTTGAGCAACGTTTGCCAAAAGATATTTCCTAGTAACTAGTACTACTACTACTACTGGCACGTAAACGCCGGGCAGGGAATGTATTTGGCTCAGCAACACTCACCGAGTCATACATACACCCGTACACGTCCCATTTAATTTGACTTCAACGTTCTCTGTGCTCTACTTGACCATCTGTGACCACTTATTGCAATGGTCTGTTTTTATTTATCAAACTTCACACATTAGCTTATGAAAATGAAATGACTGTCTTGGAATCCTGCCACAAATGCTCTTTCAAGATTGCTCTGGTGGCACAGACAGAGCTATATGAATAATATACTATTAAACTCCACATTTAATGGTAGAGTTTCTGCCTGCAGAATAATGACTTTTCACATTGTTACATGCTGATTCGTGGTGGAATAAGGATTATTGAGTATAAATTTGCAACTCTATTATTTACATAGTTACACAGTACAGTACACCTGTACTGTTTGTATATTTATATCATAATAAATAGCTATATATATATATATATATATATATATATCACCTGCACAATTCGCAATAATTCATTTCTGGAGACTTAGGTTACATGATATTGTAGTACTGCTCTTTTACCCTCTTACACCATATGACATTTTTGTTTATCAATATGACACTATGTTATGCACTGGCATTCACACTTTCAACTGTCTCTCAGTATTACCGGTATTTAATAATTTAATTGATAATAGTAAATCATGAAATTAGACAAGCAATGTACTCATTGTGAGTTTGGGACAATGTAAAACTAACAGCATCACATGATCACACCCACAAGGTAAGGATTCCAGATTCTGTATTTGATTACTGACTTGGATGGCATATTTTCCTCCTCACTAAACAACTACCACTCTTTGCATAATGTTGTTATGATTCTCAGCCAGTCATGCATTTCCTCCTTAATGGGGTCGGTGTCTTCCAGTTCCAGGATGATATTAAATAAGGGAAAGGTTTTCTCAGCCATTCAGGTGACTGCCCCAGTGTAACCACAGTGTTTCCAGTCCGCTGTTTGAGCAGTTTGAGTGTTACTACAGGCTGTTAATGGCAGCCGACCATGAAGGCCCGTTATGTCTCTGATTGATCACAGTATGTAGACTGGGTACATTTCAACAAACGTACAGGTCAATATAAAAACTGCTATGAGGATAAAACCAGAAAAAGCACTAAGACATCAAAACATTTAAAGACGTACAAATATACACTTCTCTGCGTACAAATATACTCTTCAGTTAAAGAAAGTAAAAAGGTCTGGGCCATGGCTCAGTGGTCCAGGCACCTTGGCTGGTAATCCAGTCTGGCAGTGTGCCGCGGGTTCGACTCCCGATCCCGACGGCCTTTACTGCATGTCTTCCCCCCATCTCTCTCTCTCCATTTCCTGTCTGTCCCTCCATAAAAAATATAAAATAAAGGCGAAAGCCACAAAAAAAAAACATTACAAAAAAAAGAAAGTAAAAAGGAAACACATGTACAGTATGGACTTTTTTACAGGGGCCAGTTTCGAATTGCAGCCATCCGTAAGTGCTCTTTGAGAGTGGTTTTGAAGGAGTCTAGGGATTCACATGTCTTAATGGCTGTTGGTAGGGAGTTCCACATTTTAGTGGCATAGGAGCGAAATTAATTTAATCCCTACCCTTGTTTGAGCCGAATCAGGGTTACACGTCGTTCGTTGAACCTCCCTCTGGTGTTGTGATTGTGGACTTCATTGACATTGTCACATTAAGGAAGTATTTTGACAGGTAATGGGTATCTTAGTGCAGTGGTGTAGTGGATCTTGTAAACCAAGCCTACATGCTTGCACTGTGTGTGTTTGTGACAGGCAGAGACTGTTGGTGTCCATTGTTCATAAGCCTGGTTGCCGAAGGAAAAAGATGGCTTGAGCCTGCTTTTCCGAGGCTTGAGGCTGCTGTAGCGCTTGCTTGGCAGATAGTACTGTAGCATCTGAAACGGTTCAGGGTTGGAATGGTGCAGTCTTTAATAATCCTATGGGCATATGTTGTCTAATATGACAATATGATAATAACGTTTATTTGTATAGCGCTCTTTGAAACAAGGAACATAACAAAGCTGTAACAAAGTTGTCTGGGCTGCAAAAGCCAGGATGCCCCTGAACAACAACCAACCCCTGGATCTCGGGCTGTGCTCAAGCTCACAGGGGCCTAGAAAAGTATGCACTCTTATACTTAAGGTTTACCAAAGAGTGAGCCAAGTGCAAGAGAGGTCAGCATAATAGTTCAGTAAACAGAAGAAATCATCCTCACACTGACAACATTTTGAGGCTCGTTAGATACAAATAGAGAGATGGCTGTACCATCCTTGTGTATTTTTCAGAATGGTGTGTGTATACTGGAGCTGCTTGTTATTTGTGACCTATTCATGGAGTAAGTCTAGATAACTCTTGCATAATATTCTTCTACAAGCCAACTTTCTTGTTTAAGCTATATTTATTTATATTATTGCTTTCATTGGTAGTACGGTCAGGAGATTAGACAGGAAACGAGGTGGGAGAATAAGGGTGTGACATGAAGCAAATGGTCCGCCGGGGACTGGCTGCCTGTGAAGCATCATCAGAGCCCATGTAGCCTCGGTCCCAGGCTTACTCATCTGCCAAGAGAAAGGCCTGGTCACAACCTAAGGCAGAGACGCTATCGGCGGAAGTGTCGGGCCGGAACATCCGCCGGATGTATTTTCCCCGGATACGATATTTTTTCGACCAATCACAACACTTGTTTCATTCACGGAGATGTAAACAGATTTGCAAAGCGTCAACGTCATTTCCTTGAGCGGTACTACTAACCCCCAAAATCCCACAACTGCCTCCCCCCCCAAAAAATGATAGCGTCTACAGCATAGGTGTTGCACACCGTGGAGCCTATGTGATGTGGTACTATGCACTTTAACAATTCGGCTGTCAAATTTAAAACTTTCACTAATTATTAGATGATATGGCAATGTTGGATTTATTCCAAATTAATTACTATGTATATAATTCCTATAGATTCAATTTATAGGCCTATTTGTACTCGTGGATTAAAGTTCTCAGTCGTCACGACTGATTTGAGTAATTTGGATTCCATATGAGCCAGCATGTCTGCGATGGAATCATGTTGCACACTGAACATAGCTGATTTACAAGCTCTCAATGCGTCTGTGATGCATTGAGAGCTTGTAGATAGGCTATCTACTTTTATTATTTTAAGATTAGAGCAGTTTAAGCAATATTATGTTCAGAAGCATCTCCCATAATATCTTAACCCACTACCCGCCTTTGTGTGAATTAGCATAATTTTGATTTTTGCCTCTTCAAAATAAGGGTTGAACGGGGGAATGAATTAATTAATCCTGGCGGGTAGTGGGTTATTAGTATCGGATATTTCGTAAAAGCAAAGGTTGAAGCCTCAATCTGTGATTTCTTTTCACCTGGTATGTAGAACAACATCATAATTGTACATATTGTGTTAATTGTTTAGCAAACACACTGCCAGTGTGTCATACTGTTTCACAAATTGCACATTAGGACTGGATCATCCAAACATTTTATTTGATATTGCATTAATCCATGTGTACTAATAGAACCAAGCATAATGTGCATATTCCAGTTTAGGGTTTCTTGTGACTTTCTATATATTTGAAGGTAAAAAGAAAAAGATCTTGGCATTTAGGATTTAATTGTCTGGCATCCACTACATTTGACACTAGTACGTAAACTTTAATTTAGTAGACATCAGGGCAATGTTAAGGTTAAAATGTGTATAATGGAAAGAGTTTGAGTGGCTCTTAATGTTTCTCTGGTGCATTAACTGACTTCTACAATATGTGTTTTAGTGCTGTCTAAGCGACGGTCTGGCCTTGGGCTCCTTTTCCACTGTCCTTCTCTGCAGGGCATTAGTGGTTGTTCAGTGGCTTGGCAAGCATGAAAAAGTTATTACTCACACATGTCAGTGCTGTCCCAGTAAATCAATATACTACTCAATTGAGGAGTTGTTGGATTGTAGAATGGCATTTCATGGAATCTCTCATTTTAAGAAAATGTTAAAATACAATAAAACATTAACCCATTTTGACCTGAGATCAGATTCTAAAAATGTCTTCTACATCCTGACAGTTTTCTGAAAAAGCTATGTTTCTATGTCAGTCGTTCTTCGATTTTTCAAAAATAGCAGACCTACGAGCTCGTAGCGCGCCACTCGGTGGCGCGCTATGAGCTTGTAGATCTGCTATTTTTCAATAGCTAAAGCATAACATAATGCTAACACCAAAAGGGGTTCCCGCCCAAAATGGGTTAAAAGGTGAAACGGAAAAAGAAGCGGGATAAAGGTGAATTGGCTACTTAATTACTGAAATGTAAATACATTTAAATACTTAAATTGTGTGTTTATTTGTGGTAAAAATGGTATTGTAGGAGATAAGAAAACACTGACCTACTGTAGTATGTCCATAGTCCATACTGTCTCCTGTTGGCTCCAATATGATAATGATACACTTCTGATGTCCGGTCTACTGAGTATAGTACTCTTTCTGCCTCTAATGGAAGTGTGGTCACTGGTGGTCACAGATTCAGTTGCCACAGTAATCGGACTGGCCATCAACACAAAAGCCATTATTTTCAACCTTCTGCTTGGACATAATGGCTTAAAGGACAACTTCACCACTTTTCAACATCTCTTCATATAATTGGTCCTCACTAATGTTCATGATAAAACACCACAATTCTTTCCTACTCAGTCTGTGTCTCATAGGAAGGCTGTGGGCAGTTCAGAAACCCGTCCACCAGTGACATCATCGATGGTGAATCCAAGCTAATAGAAACGGCAGGCTTTCTTTTCCTGAAAAGTTGCATTGCAAAAGTTGAAGCCATCGTTCTCACGATAATACAAATCTAAATATATTTTAAAACAAATCTTGTTTAAAAAAAATCTGCCTAATGATGTCACTGGTGGACGGGTGGACGGGTGTCCGAACTGCCCAAAGCCCTCCTATGAGACACAGACTGAGTAGGAAAAAATGGTTTTATCATGAACATTAGTGAAGAGATTATGATTATGAAGAGATGTTGAAAAGTGGTGAAGTGGTCCTTTAAGCGTTATTCATAGTCTGGATTTTCGGTGGTGAGGTGACCACCGAACTACAACATGACGTCACAAGCCGCGGTGAAGAGCAAACCACCGCCCCAGCCCTTCTCTCTGTTTTTACTCACCACCGCTCAACATTATTTCAGCTCCGGTGGTCAGCTCACCACCGGAGCGGTGGTCACCTCACCGCTCCGGTGGTCAGCTCACCACCTAAAATCCAGACTATGAATGAGCCTTTACACTCTAACTTACTCTAATGTTTGGACGGATAATCATATGCTATGTGTACTGTACTTTAAATATGTAGATATTTTGTCTCTTTTTTTTCACTTGTCCCCCACCTCTTCTTTGCTTTCTCTTCCTGGAAACGATCAACACGATGGAGCTTGCACAAAAAAACTAATTTCACCCACTGTTGATGTTGTGACAATAAAGATGATTCTGATTTGAAAACTGTTATTTCTTCCCCACCGTATTGAAAACCAACATGTTTTCTCGACGAGCTCAACAATTAACATGGTGAAAAGAAAACTGAAATGCCAAGTTTAAAGTAAACCAATCAAGTTTAAACTTGAAATGTTGTACCGTAGAGAATAAGGCTGGTAAAAATATCAATCTAACCTCTGGTGGGTTAGCCGTACAGTGCTGATACAATCTAAGCTGTTATGGTGTATCTCTCTCTGTCCTCTGTTTACCCCCCTGGTGTCAGATGGAGGGCGAGCAACTCTTGTCTCTGTCTGGCCCGGCTCTGGCCCAGGCTGTCAGCACTCTGCTGGAGACTCCAGGCCTCTACGTCTTCTCCGACATCCTGGAGCTGCCCAATGTCAGAGAGGTGCAGTAACACACACACACACACCCTCATACATTCATAATCTCCTTCTCATACACACTCGCTATTACTCCCACCACACTACCACACACAGTCTCACATGCACTCTCCATTTTCTCGCACACCACTGATCTGTTTCTCACACACTAGGGATTGACCCATTTTCAGTCCAGTGTATAGAGGGTATACGCATGCATAAAGTGAATGGCAAACTGAGTTTAACATTGTTTAACGTTGGTTAATGCAATCAGATTTCTGTTTGGATGCATGGGCTGTGAAGGATAGAAAGTCGTTTTTTGCCACTCGGTAGGCATTCCTGCATAAGTTCCGAAGTTCCGGGTTTCATGATGATGTCACGGGCATACCTTCTATTATTGGATGTAATATTCAACAGTTGTGTAATTATTAGAATCTGCAAATAAAAATAAAATCTGCAAAGTCAATTTAAAGTGATGCATGCGCTCGTACAGCAACCACTCTTTGAGAGAGAGAGAGAGAGAGAGAATGATTTAAGTTTTGTGGTTCGAGACTCTTCACTGGTGCAACTCTTGAAAACATGATATCCATGGGCTCTGTTTGTATCTGGTTTAAACCCAAAACAATCCCAAATAGACAATGTCACAACAAACGGTCTAATGAGCTAGCCTGGCCTTAACCCATTTTGACCTGAGATCAGATTCTAAAAATGTCTTCTACATCCTGACAGTTTTCTGAAAAAGCTGTTTCTATGTCAGTGGTTCTTCGATTTTTCAAAAATAGAAGTCCTACAAGCTCGTAGCGCGCCACTCGGTGGTGCGCTATGAGCTTGTAGATCTGCTATTTTTCAATAGCTAAAGCACAACATAATGCTAACACCAAAAGGGGTTCCCGCCAAAAATGGGTGCTAGAAGGCTTTCTTACCTTTATTTGTAGTTATGTCCCCACCAAAGAGGTCCAGGTGTCATTTTGTGCAAAAGCGCATTGGCTATTTCCACTACCATAAACCCTCAATTCATTGAATTGAATTGAATGGGGCATTGGGGTGTTGTGCTAATTTGCCCCATTGAGGGCTTATGGTAGGGGAAATAGCCAATAATGCACTTTTGCACAAAATAACACCTGGACCTCTTTGGTGGGGACGTAACAACTACAAATAATTAAGGTAAGAAAGCCTTCTAGCATGGAATTCACCTTTAAGGTAGATTGACCTGGAGGTGGACCAGCAATTATTAAGTGACAGTCAGGACTCTCAGCCAGTCCTCCTAATAGATAGCATGGCTGTTGAGGCGCTCTCATGTTCAACAAAGCAAGGTTTTGGCCACATCACACAATTAAAAAAAACCTGGTCTGCCTGGACAGCTGACATAGGGGACCGGTCATCTAGGCTTCGAGTCCCGATCCTCATGATCTATCGATTGCGTGTCACTCCCCATTTCAGTCGGTCTACTGTATACTACCAAATATAGGCCAAAAAGGCAAACAAAAATAATCTTAAAATCAAAAACTATTAGGTTTTTTTTATACTGTAAAATGTATTATCGGTTATTTCTCTTTGATCACTAGTGATCAGTATTGGTATCGGCCCTGAAAAAAAAATTGGTTAACCCCTACCCCACACATAATGTGTATATAATCACATCCCTTGTGTCCCAGATACACTTTCTCCCAGACTCGAACAGACACATACACTCTCTTTCTGTCCCTTTAAAGTTCTCTCAACCAGACTCGAACACGGTGGTCAAAAGATAAAACCATCCTTTCTGCACCTGACACTGACTGTAATTCTCTCCCTCCCTCTCCCATCCCTTCTCTTTGCCCACTCCCTCTTTCTCGTTCCCCCCTCTCTCCCTCTTTCACACAAACACACACATCTCTCTCACTCTATCCCTCCCTTCCCTGTCCCCGGCCCTCTTTTCTCCCATTCCTCTCTGGACCACAGATGGAGACGGGTCCCCATGCCCCAGTGTACCAGCTCCTCAACCTCTTTGCTTATGGAACCTATAGCGACTACAAAGGTATGTCAGTGGCAGCAGCAGCACAGTGTAAATAAGTAATAGTGTGGGGACCTCCACAACATTTCTTTATTTTTTATTTATTAGCCGTGTTTCTCTATGGCTGCCAGGCAGGGGCACATTGTCTCAGAGGTACCAAAAAGCAGGCATCTGCTGAGATACCGCAGCCAGGTAATTTTACAGACCCAATCACGGGTGGGTGGGTGGGTGGGGGTGGGAAGGTCATAACTCAATGAGTTGTCACCCAATTGGTTGACAGCCGAAACGAGGCGGCAGCACCCCCGAAGGACAACAAACTAATCTCACTGCAGTGAAACCGCTCCTCGATATAATATATCATGTAGCTTCAACAGGACTCGGGGTGGGGTATTATTTATAGCCAACTGTATGCTGATAATAGCGATAATAATAATAATAATAAAAGGTAGCCTGGAGGGGAAAAAAAGAGCCCCCCCCCCCAAAAGAAAATCACGCCAACAGGCAGCACATTAATTTTCAAACAGCGTACTGAGCGTAGTAGTAGTAGAGCCCAAGAGGAGCTGTCAGAGCTGCCTCCTGGCCTGCTGCCACCGCTAGTCACTAGAGAGCCCCCATGCTCCCTGACAGCATGCACTGGCGCCCTCGCCCATGCGTGTCGTCATTATTTAATGTCATCCCCTCAAAGCGACGGCCGCCGTACTACTACCGCGGTCACGCTATGACAGCTCGACACCTCGTAACATCTAGCCCGTTCCCTCTGACTGTCTTCTCTCCTTGCTCCAGAACGGGCCGCCTCTCTTCCTGAGTTGACCCCTGCACAGAGGAACAAGCTTCGCCACCTGTCCATCATCAGCTTGGCATCCAACCTCAAGGTAGGCATGGGAGCTGGGCCGGCGGTTTGAGTGACAGGCCTCTGTAATGGGAAAGGGGTTCAATCATCGCTGCAGCCTTGTCAAAATGTCCTTGAGACACTAAAAATACTCGGAGCATATATACGAGTGAGCCAACTAACTGCCTCTAGGTGTAAATAGTAAGTTAATATCTTCAATTGTTTGTCTGAGTGGGAAGTGTTTCTCACAGAAAATCGATACGTCTTCATCTAAACTCGTTTTTGTATGAATGTTGCGTTTGGGCTTTTTATTTCGTTTTCTTTCTTTTTTTTGTTGTCAGAGAATAATAAATGTTTTCCCAGCAGAAGCACACATCAAATCCCTATGTGGCTAATGAAAGGCATCGTTATTATTAATGATGCAGGAAACTGCTGTATGTTGCCTTATGAAGCAGATTTCATTGTATTCTCCGCTTTTGTGTTACCGTTCAAATTAAAGGAAAAAGGAATTCTTGTGAGCTCAAGCTTATGATGTCGGCACTCTCTGCTATTTTGGTATGGGCTTGATTGGAACCATGGCGACGGGACTAACCTTTCCTGTCAAGAACAGTGTCTTGGAGGGGGAAAAAAAGAACCCAGCACGCGCCTTACTTCCTCTCGTGCGTCCTTGCTCAGATCTCCTCGTTATCGGCACCTATTCCATCCTGTGTTCAAACACTCAGATCGTTTGCCATGCTTTTTCCTCCCCGAAAAAGTCTTTGTTCTCGTCCTCCTCCCTGCATTCCCTCTCTTCTCTCGCCCCGCTGCTCTTCTCCTCCTCGCTTTAATAATTGATTCATTTATTCTCTCCAGCTCCGTCTCCTTGCATCACCTTTAATCTAGCCTCTCCACCGGCGGCCTGCCTCCGCCCTTCCTGTCCTCTGTTTTGTTCTGAACATCTCTACATCTTTACATTTCCATGCATGTAGACTCGTATTCCTTAATTGCCCCAATAAGAGCTTATTACATTTCAAAGTCTATCCTACCATACCCATCCCTTTCGGCCCTTTTTCTCTTCGGCTCACTCACTCTCAATTCAAACATACGTTTACTTTGCCAAAGCAATGTCTCTCTCTATCTCTCTCTCTCTCTCTCTGTCTTTCACGGTGACATTTAGGCAAATGAGCAATTTCACTGCAACAGTTTTGTCATTTTCCCGAGGACCCCTCGGAATATAATCGAATTCTCTGCCTGTTTACCGAGGCAATAAAGAGCGAATGGAGATTATAGCCTAATCGTGTAACTTTTTGTGTAGTATGCGAACGCCCGCTCTATGTGCCCGCTCTTCTGTTGGTGCGTACGTGCGTGTGTGTGTGTGTGTGTGTGTGTGTGTGTGTGTGTGTGTGTACACACTCGCTCACTTGTGCTTCCCCGTGTTTCCAGTGCCTGCCTTACTCTCTGCTGCTGCAGCAGTTGGAGCTGAAGAACGTGCGCGAGCTGGAGGACCTGCTGATTGACGCTGTGTACTGCGACATCATCCAGGGCAAGTTGGACCAGCGCAACCAGCAGGTGGAGGTGGACTGCAGCGTGGGCAGAGACCTAGGCCCCAATGAGCTACCCAGCATAGTCAACACACTGCAGGAGTGGTCAGTGTGTGTGTGTGTGCGTGCATAGACCAACATTTTGTATACAAAGGCTTGTGTAGTCAACACGATTGGTCAGGAACCTGTGTGTGTGTAAGGGAGAGGAACTGGGTGCATGTACTGTACTATGTTCAATGTACCCAGGATTAGAGGTTTACATAAAAGGGGCGATGTTTGGTAGCATATTACCAATCGCAAACACGGACAAATCTGCTGTCAGCAGAGTGGAATATTTCCCAAACGAAACCAACTGTAACAGCAAACTATAATATTAGACAAATTACAAAATTCAAATGCATAATCTAGGCTAAAAGCAACACAGTTGGGCAAATACCAAATGCTGGAAGGACAGCTGGCAAGAAACTTCCAACCGTGTGAATGTGTAAATGAATAGGCTTAATATCACGTTTATTTATGTAAGAGGTATAGATTATTTTCCGAGAGAGTGTTATCTTTGTCAGCTTCTTGAGGTGTGAGCGGTTTGCTGCAGGCAATATCAAAGCCATTTTAACTGTGGTTTTATATACCCATATCATCCTACTACAGAGACTGATTTAGACACTAAAGCCTTAAAATTTGTATTAATGTATTCTTATGGCATCTACAGTATGATATTTATAGCCCTATTCCTTGAGCTGCAGCCCTGGCAGTGTAATACGGACTTGGGAGCAATGTAAGAGCATAATTCCAAGCGCTAAGTAGGCTTATTTTCATATCTTAAGAATACAACAAGTGAAAGGCTATTGTAGGATGATATGGGTATACAAAAGCACAATGGAATGGCTTTGATATTACTTGCAGCCAACAGTTGAAGAACTTGACAACGATAACTCACTGAACCTACTGACTGTACATGAACGGCCATCGTGTTTATCGCTTCAACCGTATATACGTCGTTGTACGTCAAATAGCTGAACTAATAGCAAATTCTACACCTGCTACTTTCACAGACCGTTCACCCAATTTGCTCCTATTATGACGCACGATTAGCATCTGTCTTTCTCTCCATCCCCCCCCCCCCCCCCTCCACCATCTCAGGTGTACGGGGTGTGAGGCGGTGCTGTGTGGCATTGAGGAGCAGGTTTCCAGAGCAAACTCGTACAGAGAGAGCCAGCTGAAGGTCAAGGTCCAGGTTGAGACAGAGGTCAGTTCCTGTCTTCAACATCACCCCCCCAGAGGAAATACTTGATATAGTGCTAAGATTTTCCCCTCTTCTCTCTCTCTCCTGATCATTCTTTTTTCTTTTTTCTTCTCGCCCCAAGCTACACATGGTATTTCACTTTTCTTCCCAACTTGAAATTGCCTCTTTTTTTTCTCTCTCTCTCCTCTGCTAATGGTTTGAGGGCAAACCGTAATAAAGCATCATGTCCCTCGTTCTCTTCTCCCTCAGGTTTCTAATCTACAGAAAACGTTAAAGGCCAGCTCGGCCTCGCCGTCTTCCGGGCCCGCCCCCGCCGGTGCTGCGTCCAATCAGGATGCAGACCAGCCAGCAGAGCCACGGGACCCCGCCTCCTCTCAGGAACCAAGACAACCAGGCAAAAAGAGTTCAAAGGTCAAAGGGTAGGTGGTGTGAATATAACGTAAAGAGGATGTGAGCGCTACTCGAGTTTCTTGTGATTTATTTTTTATTTTTATTTTTTACTGGGTGCATGTTCTAGAAAAGTTCTTTATGGAAGGGAAAGTGTTTCCATTTTCCACTGTATGACGCTAAAGCAAGTATTGTGCCAAAACGCCTAGTCTACAATGTTCTGTATGCTGCCTGTGCAAACCAATAAAAATGTCATGATGCATTGCTAGCTTGAACAGCAGTTCTGTGACGAACTGTATAAATTAAACTTTAGCAGCACGATTTAGAAAGCATCTTTGACCTTGGCCCTGGTCAAACTACCTGTTGTGTCGGCGGTTCATTGCATAATGTCACTTCGGTACTAAATCAGATTTTTTCCTGTGGAAGTCTGAGGCCAGACACTTCTCATTATTCCTACAGTACGTGTCCTCCGAATTGAAAAATGAAAACCAAAAACAACATGAATCAACAGTGACAGCTCGATAAAGACCGGGGGCCTAGACACCGAATTAGAGCCATTTAGTTTGATGTGCTCTTGGAGTGCAATGTCAATTCAACCACAAATAAACATTAAAAAGCCAGCTGCCGACCATAAGTGGTTTATGCAGGCGTGAGTCCGCATAGCGTCGCTTCATTATCCCATTCAAGCCTGTCATCGAAAAAAAAAAAAAAAAAGGTTTTCTAAATCATGACAATTTTCTGAAAGATTTGAGGCACATTTTAACGATTTTTCAAAAATAGCAGACCTTCAAGCTCATAGCGCGCCACTCGGTTGCGCGCTATGAGCTTGTAGATCTGCTATTTTTCAATAGCTAAATTATAACATGATGTTTAAAACACCAAAAGGGGTTCCCGCCCAGAATGGGTTATGAGACACTGCGTGCTTTCCAGTGGTACAGTAACCTCCGCTATCCGGGTCGATCTCGCTCCATTACATTTTCATCCAGCGCCAATTACCAATGCGTGAATTTCAACATCTGTCCTGGATGTCACTGGATACACAAACGAACTTGCGTTTTACCTTAAAAGAATGGTTTCCCATTCTGGTGGTGATTCAATTAAATGATTTGACTGTCAAGTTGTTTGGCTTTTGTTGTCCTCGTCACTTGCGTAGAAACTGCTGACTTTAGGACTGTGTTGTCGATAAGAGAGCACACAGGCCTTTTAATTCCCGTAATAAGTAAACACTTGAGGCATCCGAGAATGATGATAACATTCATTATAGCTTGCCTTGAAGGAGCACGTCAACCATTTTCTACCATTGTATATAATCTGTTCTTACACACACACACACACACACACACACACACACAGTCATCATAAGATGGTGCCATTTCTGTGTATAGTAGTGTCTACTCACTCCGTCTTAGAGGTAGGCTGTGGACAGTTCCGAAAACTGCCTACCAATGACCTCATTGGGGTTTGGCCATTTCAAACAAGATTTAAGAGATGCAATAACGACGGCCTCTATTTCAGCATGCCTACTTTCCAGAAAAAAGAAAGGCTGTAGTTTCTATTAGCAATCCCCATTGGTGATGTCATAGGTAGGCAGGTTGTGAACCGAGTAGTCCAAGGTCTTTTGATCTAGATTACAACGTTGTAAATGTAATCAATACGGTCAGTTAGTTGACATTCTTTTTTTTCTTTTTATAAGAGAGTGATGTCAAAGAACAACCAGGGCACACTGGTGACATCATTACTGTGAGACTCAGGGAGGGTAATGGTGTTGCAATTACCAGGATGGTGTACAGATCCCACCAGACCTAATGGCACTGAAGGATCGATCGGGCTAGGTGTAGACTGTAGAGAACCTAGTTGTATCCCATACCTGAACCTAGTTGTATCCCATACCTGAACCTAGTTGTATGTATCCCATACCTGAACCTAGTTGTATCCCATACCTGAATGTTCTTACAGTATATATTCTGTAAGGATAAAAAAACATGGCATCTCAGCCTAAACCATAACACAAAACGTCGTCCTAGTCCACGTGTTGCACAGCGCCAACTGACTGGAGAAAGTGCGTCTCTGTCAGACTGATAAAAAAGGAAGAGTTGTAATCATCACCGCCAACTCATTATGCATGGATGTCATCCTGAAAACACAAATGTTAATGTATTGAGTTTCTTCAATGCCACCTCCATCGTCCAATCGGGACCTGTCGAAACCTGATTGGCAGCTGGTTAATTTCTTTAAAGAGTGGTACATTTGTGGCAAACTTTCTCCAGTCAGTTTGAGCTGCACAACTCAACCTGGGGGTCACCAAATGATTGCAACTGAAACGCTGGGAAATGGAAATTAAGAGTTTACATAGTACACATATAAACTTTCCTTAATGATTATATCTGGTTTAGGTATTTATTTATGATGATTTTTTCTATAATTATGAATGGATTCCCCACTCTAGGGGGGCGGGGGTTGTGAGACATGGCGCCCAGCCAAAAAAACGTTGAAAACCCCTGGATTAGAAGTGGACATTTTGTGTGACGGTTTAGGCCGCGGTGCTATCCGTGTAGCACACATACTCTAGGTTTAACCTTGTTCTGGTTAATACGACATTGAAAATAGCAACGCTCGGCACAATCTTTTTATAGAAGTGTGTTTACTCGTGTGTACTTTTATATTGGATGTGCTGTGTGTGGCCGTGTCTTGTGTGTAGTGCAGCTGTATATTATACAGTAGCCTACAGTACAGTATGTTGTTCAGTGCTCTACTATATGCACGTTCTATATGGAAATGTTCTGCAACTAATCTCGCCTTAGGATATGTTGGTGGCATTGCCTCATAGCAGGTTTAGATTGAACTATCTTGTATGCTATCATCACCCCATGTCAATGTCATGTTGGTAATACAGAATACGTTTGAAGATGTTTTTATATACGGTGTTAT
Source organism: Electrona antarctica (assembly GCF_951216825.1). Lineage (NCBI taxonomy): Eukaryota > Metazoa > Chordata > Actinopteri > Myctophiformes > Myctophidae > Electrona > Electrona antarctica. The sequence continues at coordinate 14,689,767 of NC_136811.1, forward strand.
AAAGACACTTTGTTGTCTTATGTGCTATGATAAATGTAGCCTGCTGCGTCACTTTTTATTTTTGTTTTTGTTTTGCCACCCCTCTAGTTTTTTCTGAAATGACGCCTCTGCAGGACAACATCTTCTGTTGTGGTCTGGAAGACGTATCTCCCACTCTACCCCGTCCCACATCCGCCTCTGCTCACTCTACTGTACCCCGTCCCCAAATTAAACCCCACTTTAAGTGCCTTTAGTAACAAGGTGAAAACAAACTGTTGGCAGAACATGGCTCTTGTAATGATCTTAAGTAAACAAACGCAGTCATTTCCTTTTTCGCTAAACTATGCGTGTCTTTTCTGTGGTTTTCCGCCCCGTCCAGGCTGCGCGGCAGTGGGAAGATCTGGTCCAAGTCCAACTGAAGATTTTTTTTTTTAAAGCGAGACCCAGAGATGAGTCCACTGGTGGACCGGACACACTCACTCACCAATTAACGGACAGACCACCGTCATCCTAATGGATGGACGCATTAAAGAGAAAAACTGATTAATGTGACCAATGTTCAGACGCACACACCCCACATGTGCAAAAAGGACAAGGGACACTTCTCCGGGAACTTACTAGTCATTACCTCCCTCCCTGTCTAACTCACTCTTTATCTCAATCAGATGGATACGCACGCACGCACACAAACACATGCACGCACACAGTGGACTCACGCACTTGTCCATAACCTGTTCATAGTATACATTCAAAAATAGCCTTTCCAATGTGTACACAGAATGGCGAGACGAGTAGAACAGCTCCACAACCACTGTCATCTGGAGAATCACTATAGTCTTTGACCAGGAGACATTAAAATTAGCAGCGGGTGGATGTTTTTGATGCGTATGTTTGTATCGGAATAATTTTAAAGGATGCTTTCTTTCTCTTCAGTGTGAATACTTGTTCAGTTGTAATATTTTTCTTTTTTCTTTTCTTCTTCATTCTCTTTGCTGAGGTGAGATGTGTATAAAAACCCAGGATGTGAAATAAAGCCCCTGTACTTAATGGCTCTGTCACTGGCTTCATATTTTTCTATTAAGCGCACCTCAAAGTGCATCTCTGGAGGGTGCGCTGCTAAATGTTAACTCTGGGCGGGGGGGCTATCCGTTAGGAGGTCAAGCCATTAATTAGGGCACGTCCCCAAAGAGACTAATGTATTATAGAGCCCAGACTTCCCCTGTGTTCAAGCGGCATGGTTACACATTACGCACACACACACAAGCACTCACACATGGCAGCGCATTGATTTTTCATATCGGTATGTTTTGGCCAGAGCTTCTCCTTCGATGTTAATCACTTAAGCCCTATATACTACTTAGTCGTACGACAAATGGCATAAATTGGCTGATTTACAAGGACACAACTGGCACCCTCCCTCGTCCCTTCATCATGCGCTCCAAATTGCCGCGGTCTTGCCTGCCCCCCCATCTATCTCTCCATCCTCCATCTATCTCTCCATCCTCCGCTCTGCTGTGTCTGTTCTGTGTCACTACCCTCTCTCCCCCGTCTGCATCTATCCTGGATGACATTAATGGTGGCAATTAGCTCACCGGTAAAGACAAGGCCAGAGACGGGGAAATTATGAGCCTCTTACACTCTCCCTCCTCCACGTCCAACCCCACCTCCCTATCCGCTTGCCCCTACCTCTTTATCCCCCCCTCCTCCACGTCCAACCCCACCTCCCTATCCTCTTGCCCCTACCTCTTTATCCCCCCCTCCTCCACGTCCAACCCCACCTCCCTATCCTCTTGCCCCTACCTCTTTATCCCCCCCTCCTCCACGTCCAACCCCACCTCCCTATCCTCTTACCCATACCTCTTTACCCTCACTCCTCCACGTCCAACCCCACCTCCCTATCCTCTTGCCCCTACCTCTTTATCCCCCCCTCCTCCACGTCCAACCCCACCTCCCTATCCGCTTGCCCCTACCTCCTTATCCCCCCCTCCTCCACGTCCAACCCCACCTCCCTATCCGCTTGCCCCTACCTCCTTATCCCCTCCTCCTCCACGTCCAACCCCACCTCCCTAGCCTCTTGCCCCTACCTCTTTATCCCCCCCTCATCATTCGTCTCCCTCTTCCTCTGTCTATAAATAGAAGTGTTAATTTCAGTCGGTGTGACTGAGCTTTAGTGCTTCACAGATTGCCCCGTTGTCAGCACATGTGACCTGTGAGTTCGAGCAGATGTACACCTCATGAGTGTTTGACACAGACAGAGAAGGTGTGCTGGGAGAGGTGTGTGTGTGTGTGTGTGTGGTATTCCCAGTTTATGCGTCGTTTGCCACTCTCATCTGTGATGGTTTATAGATCGGAGCTGCAGCGTCAACTGGTTTGCGCCTCATAACCAGGCAGTCGTTAAAACTTTAAGAGTGGAGTCCAGCCAATCAATTACTTTAATTGATTAGTAAAATGCCCGGAGGAGATGGAAACACTTGCAGCAAGCCTGCCGAAGAATCTCCATGCACTCAAGTGGCCTTTTCCGCCTCTCTCTCACTCATCAGCTGTATTGACATTTGTATGAAAAACAGGACACAGAGGGAATTCTTTGCTCTGCACACCGTTATCTCTTTTTAGAGGCGCAGCAAATGCGAATGAGGTATGGATGGAGATAAGGAAATGTAACTTGCGGTAGCTTCCTTATTCATCCTAAACCCTCTTAAAGCTCAGATGTGATTGCCGCATGCAGGGCTGAACCAATATATGTTTCAGGCAAACGGGATTAGGACACCCAGGTAGCTGTTTGAATGTACAGCAGAAAGAAACCTTATCCTTTTCCATATCCTTTTCCTGGTCCCCCTGGCATTCCAGTGGATTCCCATCAACCAATTCGTAAATAAAACGGATGGACACAGGGGACTCAAACATCACTTTTCATTGTCTTTTTATTGAACTTTGCAATTGGTACAGAATAACAACATGTCTACAGGAATGCTACTAAAAAATATCACAATACAGTGTATTACTGGAATACTGCACCACCTATATGCATGATGACGTCACCAGCACTGTTTTAGTGGGAATGTTGAGGTTCATATTTCAAAGCACGGGGAGGAAAATGGGTTGACGTTGCAGAACACAAAGAGAAATTTGGCTTTGGAAGAACTCACTGTTTGGATATAAAATATACAAAATGATATTGAAGCCACTTCTATTTTCAGACTCTTATTCTTATACAATATATGCAGAACCACAGGGGCTAGATGGGGCCATGAGTGATCTACCATTCCCTTTGGTACGCTCAAAATGGCTGCCATAAAACATTGGGTTTGTGCAATTTTTTTTTACTCACTGGTTGGACAGCACAAGTTTGGAATGTTCATCACAACTGCTACAGCATTTCATAATACGTAACTGTCCAAGGAAACAATGCTGCTGCTACTGTAATACGTCAACTCACAACGGTGTCACATGAATTAATTATTCTCTGTGATAATAGCATATGATGCTCTATGACAGACATGTTGTGCGCCAACCATCCCTTCTGCATTTCTGTGTGCAGAATATTTAATCTCTACTGGCACTTCTATTTAAGTGCCCACCGGGTAAAAATGCCCGGAGGCGTGCTAAGTCCAAAGCTTAGCACACCTCTGTGCAATCCAACAGCATTAAGACGGTGCCCACAAAGGCACAACAAAGAGGTGAACGTCAAGCCAGATGATTAAGGGGAACATGTGGAGAAATCAGAAATGCAAAACTGCGAAATAAAACGCTGCATCTCTGACACAAATCTACACTATTTGCATTTTTGGGCGCCCAAAGCGGAGAATAAACAGCAGTTTTTGGAGCGTGACGTGTTAACCCATTTTGAGCGGGAACCCCTTTTGGTGTTAGGCATTATGTTATGCTTTAGCTCTTGAAAAATAGCAGATCTACAAGCTCATAGCGCGCCACCGAGTGGCGCGCTACGAGCTTGTAGGTCTGCTATTTTTTTTAAATCGAAGAACGACTGATATTGAAACATAGCTTTTTCAGAAAACTGTCAGGATGTAGAAGACATTTTTAGAATCTGATCTCAGGTCAAAATGGTTTAAACACATTGCCTGCTGGCTACTTCCCCGCGAACCAGCTTTGCGAAATTCCCCTCCATTCACTGTCGCTGCATGAGAAAGGCTTCTTAACCATTTAGAAACCAAGGAAACACGACATGATTCATGCTGCACAGTGTGGCACTATCCCCTTATTGAATGTTTCAACGGAATAGGATAGCTACAGAAGAGGAATCTCCGCAAAGGGGTTGCCGGTTGGGTTGAGTTTGGATCTGGCATCTCCGGCTGGTTGAATGCTGAGTGTTAAAGCTGCAAGCTGGAACTTATTTGAATGAATAAAACCTTATTTTTCTTTTTACCAATCTTGTCAATGCAATATAACTATCGCATCTGTAGTGGTTGGACGTGGTCCCCCAACTCTTCTATTGAAAAATGCATTATAAACCCTGGTGTTGTGTGTAGGAGGACACTTACTGTATTGAACCCCTTTTGGTGTTAGCATTATGTTATGCTTTAGCTATTGAAAAATAGCAGATCTACAAGCTTGTGGCGCGCTACGAGCTTGTAGGTCTGCTATTTTTTGAAAAATCGAAGAACGACTGACATAGAAACATAGCTTTTTCAGAAAACTGTCAGGATGTAGAAGACATTTTTAGAATCTGATCTCAAGTCAAAATGGGTTAAGTAGTACTGCCTGAACCTCATACGTCGTGATTATATCTCCCCTGGCCATGTGGGGAGTGCCTCTTTGATGAGTGATCTCTCATGAGGGAGACCAGGCTTCAGATTCCGGGTAGGACAAAAGTTCTGTATTGCAGCTTTAAGACTTGCTTACCAGTGAATTAGTCATAGCAGGTAGAAGCGATGGAGCAGGTTGGAGTTAAGCTGGTCTGTACAGCTCGGGGGCAGTACAGAGGAGACGGAAACGAAAGCGCAGGGTTACAATGACAGCGCCATATAAAAGGGAGAGAGATTTACACTGCACTGAGGGGGGAAGGAGTCAGGGAGCAGCAGAGAGATGCGTTTTGGGGGGGGTTTAGGCCTCAGGGAAGCCAAGGTGTGCTCACGATGGCTGGATACCTGGGATCCCTGATATCATTTCACAGTCTGAGAAGGAAATAAAACTGCACCAGGGGCGCTGCCGGCGGGCTGGCTGTTGATGTTCCTCCCCGTTGCAGAAAATGTTTATCAAATGGAGGAAACAGTCAACTCAGAGGTTCACAACTGGAATCCTGACAGACGGAGAAAGACAAGAGAAAGACAGAGAGACACTTATATATTTGTGGAAGAGTTCCCATTTACAGTTTGCTTGCACGCATTCCCTTGTGCTCGACTGTTTATTTATTAATTTTTTCTTTAGCGTAAGTTGGCATGTATCCGTGTCGTATTTTTAAACTGACAGGCAGCGTTGCAGGAATGATACAGTCACAGTCATGCCAATAAAGCTCCTTGGAATTGGGTTGAAATGTGAAAGGGGGAAGAGAGAGTGAGAGAGACAAGGTGGGGGGTGCGCTAAAGCCAATGAATAGAAACAGGAGGAGGAGGAGGAGCACTAGATACGAGGCAAGACACCAGCAGCACCGAAGTAGAGCAAAAGATGATAGACAGACGGAACACAGGGAGAGAAAGAGGGACAGTGAAAGGAAGTGAGCAGCGGGAGGGGAGGCTTGGGGGGGGGTGGTGGTGGTGGTGGGAGAGCGAGAACACGGAGAAGAGGCGAGGTGGGCGAGCGGAAGGGAGGGAGGTGCCAAAAAGTGGAGCAGGAGACAAGAGAGACACAGGAGAGGATTGGGGGAGACGGGTGGTGTTACGGTAAATATGACCACATTGATAGGAGGGGGTGGAGAGGGAGAAGAATAGAAGTGAAACAGACGAGACACTCTGAAAGGTAGGATGAGATTGAGGTGTGTGTGCGCGCGTGTGTGTGCGTGTGGGGTGATAGGAGGCTACAAGTGGACAGGGATGGCCCCAGATGGGGAGAGAAGGGAAGAGAGGAGCAACGGGGGCCCTAAACGCAGCCGAGGAGAATCTGTCGGGGAGGGAGAGAGCCGAGAAGAGAGGAATTGAGGAGAGGTGGAGTATAAAAGCCTATAATTATCCTGAGTGAGATTAACTTGAAATCCCCTCCCATATAAATACATCATTTCATGGATGGTACTCAGCGGTGCCTTTCAACAAACGGCCCCCCTACCCCGCCCCTAGTGATGACTCATCGTGGGGGGGGGGGGGGGGGGGGGGCGTTAAAAAAACACTGATCCACGACAGTCCCAGTACAACAGTCCGAACCGTGGCCTCCTGTACTCTACAGAGTTACACTACTGTCCAATTATACTCCAGTCCACACATTGCCAGCACACTGGAGAGATGGGATGACGCTGAACGTAAACGTGCACTCACTCACTCGCACACACACACAGAGAGAGAGATAACGCAAAGTGTGTTAGCTACAGGTAGCTAAACCTTGATCCAATAATGCAGAACCAGTCATATAGTATACTGTACATGCTCATGCACGACCTCAATCCGATGCATGCCCGTGGAGTCTCATTTCTCTCTCTCTCTCACTCACTTTCTCTCTGACACACACACACACACACTTGCACACCCACAGCCAGTCAAACTTGAATTGAATAGCACACAGATAATGCTTAATGTTCAAATTTCTCACACATGCACATACATATAGGTGTGCATGGACACACACATACCTAAAATATATAGGTATCCAAACGTAGATTGTATAGTGTGCACGCACGCACACACACACACATACACTCACACACAGAAAGTACACTGGTGGCCCAAATTGAATTAATTTGTGCGCAGTATTAAATAGGCCTACACTCATATGTGTGTGTGTGTGTGTGTGTGTGTGTGTGTGTGTGTGTGTACACTAGGGCTTTCACTTCTAGTGATTTTTACTAGTTGACTAGTTGCCTAGTTGACTAGTTGCCTAGTTTACTAGTCGACTAGTTGTTTAACTACCTATTAAGTAAAAAAAAAAATATATATATATATATATATATATATATATATGTACATTTAAAAACTGTGTACATTGGTGACTATAATATAGCATTCTAGCTGATCTCGAGGCCTACGAAAAATAAAAAAAAGTTTTTCTTATCAACTAGTCAACTAGTACCAACAAGGTTGACTGGTGGATTTACTAGTCGACTAGTTGCTTAAAGCCCTAGTGTACACTTTGCGGGGTTGCCCAAGCGTCTCATTACCGTACCTCTCTCTGTCATTGTAGGGGCTACTGTGCAGTGTCTGCCGACTGTCCTCCGAAGCCAGAGAGCGAGGGAGGGCGAGGGAGAGGGGGGGCGCCACGCCACGGGAGAGCGGAGGCGGATGATGGGAACAGCTGCGATCGTAACTGGAAGAGAGAGAGAGAGATTGAAAGAATGAGGGAGGGAGCAAAGAAATGAGGAACAGAGGGAGAGAGAGAGAGAGACGGGTGGGTGGAGGAGAGGCCCGAGCGACAGAAACAGATTGATTGATAGAAGGCAGAGTAAAAAGCATCAAGACAGAGCGAAGGGGAGAAGGGGATGGATGGCGAGAGGGACGAACAAGAGAGAGATAAAAAAAGAGGGGTGCAGAGTACAGACAGAATGCAGGTCCAGAGAGAAGGAGAGAGTGACGGGGGACAAAAGAGAGAGGGAGTGAGAGACAGAAAGGGGGACAGAGTCAGGGCACATCACGAGGGAGAGAGCCAGCCATAAGCTCCAGTGAACGCATTACTCTGCCACTGTATGAGAGTTAGAGCACTCATTGGACTCATTAAAAGCACTGTCGGGGGTGGGGGGGGGTGGGTGGCTGGAGAAATGAGAAGTCAAGGAAGACATAATAGCAGAGGCAGAACAGGCGAGGGGAGATGGACGGAGGGATGGGAAAGGGTGGGTGTGAGGGAGAGGTTGTGTGGGTGGGGGGTGGGTGGGTATTACAAATGAAAGCTAGGAGTATGGATGTGGATGTGTGCAGGGGTCGTGACTCGTGTGTGGGGTGACAGAGGCGTACGTGGTAGACATGAGGTGAGGTGGGAGGTTATTTTCTAGTTTGTGTGAGAGAGACAATCGTGACAGCACCGGAGATCGTCAGGTAGATTATGTTAAGGAACGCGACAAGAGGTGCGATGTGGGCAATAATGTCCTGATGAGGGGGGGTTAGTTTTAACCGGCCACGTGGTCAGTTGACAACGGGTGTCGTCGCTGGTAGCCGTGATCAAGCGCACAGAATGCAGCCTACTGAGATCTGGCAGGTCATATAGACACAGTGAATGGAGCAGTGAATGCTCTGATTAAATGTGATTTTGTCCCTTTCAATGCATTGATGGCATTCGAAACGGGTGCAAAAAACACTTTCTGGCCTTACAGTCCATTGTTAAACTCACAAAAAATGCAGCTGTACAGAAAGCTTGAATTATCCTCTTTCTATCTGCAAGGTTTTTGTTTCATAAAAATACACCATAGACATGTTATGTCAAAGTTAGTGTCAAAGTTTGGAAGCACTTGTTTTCAATAACGCAACAACCTCCTGCCTCCTGCATTATGTGCAATTTAGAAACAGCTGGCACGCAGGACCGTTGAGTGATTTCCAACGAGCGCTTCCAAACTCCATGCTGCTCAATGTGTTGCCACTCAGTCTAAATGAGGGGGGTGTGTCCCGGTGGAAAAGTGATGCATGTGTGCACATAGATATTAAAAATCACACCCGTGTGAAGTGAGGGGCGCTCTTATCATCTTACAACATCGAGGAGCCAATAAGAGACCACTGTTTTTACCCTGACATACTGTACATACCCAACCGACTCGATCGCATTGCACCGATCACAGTACCTTACTCACCCAAGATATCATCAATAGCCAATAAGGGCACATTATGGTATTATTTTTTTTCCTGACAATACAACGACTCAAACTTAATACATACAGGTATGTTTTATGTGTAACCTCTATTAATCTAACTCTAATATTATATTATATATATATTAAAGTCTAACTCATGTTGCTATGATTAGATGATGTAATGATGATGTAAAACAAACGGTGTCAAAACAAAATTCTCTTTATTGTTAATGGCATTTAATGTTTGTGTTAGGGACAAGATGACGTAAATTAAAAAAATAGATGCCTCATTGGCCGCTGCTGTTCGTTGGAGCCATGTGTGTTGAAGGAGGGGTGGAACAATTTACACTGGAGGAAGTACGCCGGAAGTGTGGAAGGCACGCTACGTCATGCTGTCACTCAAGTGATTACTGGCCAATCACAGCGCATCTTTTCCGGGACTTATCAGACCCAAACATGCGCTCTGTGACGCACGCTCATGCTTCGCAAAGAATCTCGGGAATGTTTTGCCCTCCCTTGAGCACATACGCTCCAGAGCCGTAAAGGGCGTCTACCTTTATATGTCTATGTGTGTGCATACTATCTATTGTGATTTTTTTGGTCATTTTTGAGGGGCTAGTCCCTCCTATTATATGCCCAGCTTTCCGTCCAAAATAGATGTTGAAAAAGGTGTTTGTTTGTTTTGAATAATATGGGTGTCTGTTGCTTAAGTGGTAGGAACCTTTGTAACAGGTATTGCGTGACACAGGAACCTGTTAATGGTTGCACCTCTGTTCACATTTGAGCTGGAGAGCGCGTTGCAAACTCATTTAATAAACTATTGCCCTGTTGGATTAATTCATGGGGAAAAGGAAGGCACTTTCTCCCAAATATAGGTAAGACATACATTATTCTTAATTGCTGCTGCTGCTTCTGCGCAGAAATAGGGTGTTAAAATGTGTGAGTGTTGTGTGTCTAGCCTCTGTGATTAGCTTAATACACAGGCTTTTTAATTTCCAATACAAGTAACTGTAAAATCCAACGCAGACTGTTGGTGAAATAGAACACTGTCTTTGCTGTGTGTGTGTGTGTGTGTGTGTGTGTGTGTGTGTGTGTGTGTGTGTGTGTGTGTGTGTGTGTGTGTGTGTGTGTGTGTGTGTGTGTGTGTGTGTGTGTGTGTGTGTGTGTGTGTGTGTGTGTGTGTGTGTGTGTGTGTGTGTGTGTACATGCTGCGCAACGTGCTAAATAACACATTTTTATGCCATTGTGTGAAAAAAAAAAGCTCAGTCCCCTTGCTATAAATGCCTTCCTGTGTCCCTGGCACGCACGCACGCACGCACGCACACACACACACACACACTCTGTCAATCTTTTTTTCTCATCTTGTTCACATGCACACACAACATAACCATACATAGATAGACACAGTCCTATAAACTAAAGAGACAGACAGATAAACACCGCCATGCTCTGTGTGCGTGTGTGTGTGTGTGTGTGTGTGTGTGTGTGTGTGTGTGTGTGTGTGTGTGTGTGTGTGTGTGTGTGTGTGTGTGTGTGTGTGTGTGTGTGTGTGTGTGTCTTTTTCTCATCTTTCTTACTTGCATTCACGTTAACGTAAACACAGTACACAGACAGTCATACAAAGAGGCAGACAGATAAAGACACACATACTACACACACACACACACACACACACACACACACACACACACACACAAACAAACACAAATGATAACATTAGGCACACTGATGATTGTAGAGCTTGGGAATCACACGGCCCATATTCTGCCTTTCTATAGTGAGAGTGCATGGTGGAACTGGACCGCGGCCAATTTCCACTATAGCCTATCATTTCAGTCCATCTGTACACCCAATGCCCTCCCGTTCATTCCGCAGCACTCCCTGGATGTAACACATGGCGTTATTTACACATTTATGACACCCAAGCACATGCCAATCGATAGGCCGCTACATGAGGGACTGCCAGCCGCCTCTGTCATTGAATTCCCTTATCCCATTTTGGGCGGGAACCCCTTTTGGTGTTTTAAATTTAGCTATTGAAAAATAGCAGATCTACAAGCTCATAGCGCGCAGACCGAGTGGCGCGCTACGAGCTTGTAGGTCTGCTATTTTTGAAAAATCGTGAAAATATTTATTTCAGAAAAAAAAATCAGAAAAAAAAGAGGATTTAGAATATTTATTTTTAATTTTGTGGTCAGGCCTAAATGGGTTATTCAATCATGCCCTGTGGTTTTGATCAAAACACCATCCATCCACCAGCGGCGGGTTTCCGTGCGTCCTTCACTGGACGGGGGTTAATGAAGTTGGCCCCCAAAAGATTTCGATCATATTATAGCCCTGAGCAGTGCTTTGACTGCGTGGGTAGTTGGCAGTCAGGAGACAACTTTGCCCAAATGTGTAGTATAATTGTGTAATATAATACTTTTGGACGGCTGCTGCAATAACATAACGGGTCAAATGGTCATTTCTCTGTTAAAGTTGCCACAGGCTTATTTCCTCTTAGATAATGATCACTGGGTATATTACTGCTGTTAAATATCCTGTGTTGTTTTTGAGCGGTGCCTCTGCTACATTAGACACCTATGTGTGTCCCTGTACGTGTCCCTGTATGTGTCTGTCCGAGCACGGAAAGCTACAACTCTGTCATTTCTCGACCGTTTCGGAACGCGGGAAGGCTCGCCGGAACAGGGCCGGCCCCCTGGGCGTGTTCCTGTGAGTCTGGATGTTCCGGGGACCCCACGGGGAGCCCCACGGGGAGCCCCACGCGGTAACTCTGTCATTTCTTGACCGTTTCGGACGCGGTAAGGCTCGCCGGAACCGGGCCGGCCCCCTGGGGGTCTGGATGTTCCGAAAAATAATCAAAGTACAGTACAGAGCACAGTACACTACAGAGCACAGTACAGTAACTATAACAATAAATGTATAGTTGCACTGCTCAGTTCACACAGGTGTGATTTTTACATATGTGTTAAAAAGTTGTATTACTGTGGACCCAACCAACTGCTCATTACTGGATTTAACAGGTTTTGCCCACTCACCAAAACACTTCTCTCCCTATCCGTCTGTCTCCCTCGCCAAATGGAAAGCAATCTTTTTAAACACTTCTCCTATTAATTAAAAAACTACTTCACAAAAGCAATGCTGGTGTAACTAATGCATTAGCTGCAAAAATTGCTTTTTATATGTGTGGATTACACAAATTATGAAGAAGTTTCACATTCTCTTCACTTCATTTACCTGATGAATAGGCAAATTGATGTGAATTTAGTGCAAGATGTACCAATGTGTTTGTCACAGGCAGATTCGGCGCACTGGGGTGTCGAACTCACACCGGAAATTCTGTGAAATAACATTGAGAGATGGCTGGGCAAACTTATGAACAAACACTATTTCTGAACGATTGAGACCTTTATAAAATACTCTGCTCAGGGAAATAAAATAAGTCATATCACACATTGTTTTCTGCTGTGTAGCTTTTCGTACAGTTTTGTACACCGTGTAATTTTATGGAGGTATATAAAGAGCACAAAGTATGTTTCTGAACATGCCAAGAATCGCAAGACTGTGCACCGTTTCCTATCTCGCCACCAAATCTCGCAATACCTCCAAGACAGAAACGATACCTGCCGCTGTTTAGATCCTCAATAAAATGATGTACTGTGCAGTGTGCACATCGAAAAAGCAAGTGATTAGAAAACAACCCGTGATTATAATGTCTTCTTTTATATTCCTGAAGCGACAAAGGTCGCTATCGTTCATAAATAGTTTGTTCACGAGCCGGTCCAGCTGGCTCCATTCACTGCCAATCTGCCATGTATTTCATCGAACTCCCGGTGCGAGGTTTGCCACCCATGAAGCGCCATGGTGCATCCCCCCAGTGTCCAGAACGACCTTTCCTTCAGAATGAGCTTCCTAGCTCTGTAGTGCTGGCCATATCTATGGTAGTCTTGCGTTGCCAGACTGTTGCCTCTCGCAGATTTCCGTCATACAGTCTGGAGAACAGAAGCTCTGATCATGAGCAAGCGATAAAGCGGAAATGCATTTAATTGCATGTATTGACATTTATTTGGAAAAACATTGATAATGTAGATCAACTCATGGGCCTTGGTTTGCCTTTGCTTGAGTTAATTGCGACGGTAGGTCGCATTTACTATGAAAACCTGCATTTCTGTGTATTAGTCACGCCTCCATATAGTCGCGCCTCGTGACATCATGACTCCATATATGGTCACGCCTCGTGACATCACGCCTCCAGATATTGTCACGCCTAGTGACACGTCAATCGTCATGCCACTATATATGGCCATCTCCATAAAGCAAAGCAAAGCAAAGCAAAGTTACTATATTTACCCAGGGTATCTGGGCTAAGCTCAAGAACTTGTTTCCAGCCAGGCCCTGCTCATAGAACATTTCATGGAAGTGGTTCAATGCCTTGCTCAAGGGCACTTCAGCGGTGGTAATTTTAACGTGTCGGACCGCTGATTCGAACTGGCGACCTTCCGGTATCAAGACCGCTCCGCAATCCGTTCGGCCACCGCTGAAGATCACGACACTGACCTCATCTAACCCTGGATAACCATACCTTAGATCTCCATATATGGAGCTGACCTGTTCTGACATTCCATATGCTGATCCTTCCTGTTCTGACATTCCATATGTTGATATGACCTCATCAAACCCTGTACACTCAAGACACGCTCCATATATGGCCAGTACAGAATTCATTCCATATGTTGATCTGACCCCCCCATGCCAAAGCGCCAGCGCTCGCCCAGCAGTCTGCCATCACACAGGTGGATGCGTGCACAGGGCGTCTTACTGGTTGATACAAATCATTGTGCTTGGTTTGTCTCACCTTCTTAAACTGGAGGTTGCAGGCGAAGCGAGTTCAGTTTGCCTTGGGGTTAGTAACTTAAGGGACAGCACCAGGGAAGAGCTGCTAGGGCCTTAGGCGGTTACAGTTTCTTAAGTCTTGGTTTGTTGTTTTTCCTTAGTTTAGCCATCATGGGTTTCTTTCTCATTTCCTATTTGCTTTGCTTTCGTCCAGTCTTCCATTTATTTTTGTGTTATTTTATGCCGGCTTGCACTGTTAATAATAATAATAATACCAAAAACGGTATTTGTGGACCCGTCTACTTTTAGGATTCTTGAGCCATCGGACAACCTCAATTATTTTTCGGACCATACAATTAAATGTTCAATAAAAGGTCTATATCGCTTTGAGCCGAACAACCATTATGGGACCACAGACACAGAGAAGAGGGCTTATCGTAGAGCTCGCCAGGCAAGCTGCCCTGGGGAGTATCGCTTGATCTAGCAGGAACCGACAGACTGCCAGTGGTGGGGAGACCAGATAGAGAGGAAAAAGTATAGCAATGGGGGCTGGGGGAATTGTAAATAAACGACAATGGAGAGAAACAGCTACGATGATGCATGACTAAATAGAAAACTAATAGAACCCCAAATAAAGGAGTGGATTGTATGGATGTGTGGAGGGGGGGGGGGGGGGCGACGGGGGCTGACAAAACTCCAATTCCATGAGTCAGTGTAAGAAGAAACAGCGAGAGGAGAGGAGATAGAGTGTGTGCCAGTAGAGATAATGTGGACAGCGCGCGAGTTCAAACAAACCTGAAATTAAGAGAGGGAGCAGAATTGAGCTAGACAGAAGGAGACGCCGTGAAAAAGGGGGACAGGAAGGAGACCAAATTATACAGGGAGTCAGGGGGTGAGAAAGAGAATTGTAGTGCAAGAGGAGGCGGGCGAGATGAGGAGATAGGAAGCACCGGAGGGAGGAGGAATAAGAGGATAAAGGGAGGGAAAGAGATGATTAGGGGATGGGGGAGAAAGAAGGTTGGATGGGAAATGTGAGAGTGAGTCAGTGAGTCCCCTGCAGCCCTGGGAGAGAAAGAAAGACAGGGAAAGCGCAAGAATGATTAGGGGCAATGGGAGAGAGAGAGAGAACGAGAGAAAGCGAGAGAGAGAGAGAGAAAGATGAGCAAAATAGAGTCAGTCCCCACGGTCAAATAAACAAGGTGGTTATTGGTTTGATCAGCAAAGCGTGGGAGCGCTCCACTACATCACACAGACGCCCCGCCGTTTGTAGCTAATGGCTGTGCATGTGCGCCAACGCACATCGTACAAACCGGGGACACATGACATAATGTATCAACGCCACGAGGGCTCCCAACTCCATGCCGTTTACATGCTCCAGGAGGTCTAATGGCCGGGACGCTATTAGTGCACATTAATGCTTCTGCTGCTGCTTGTGTTAAAGGAGCATTTTATATTCACGCACATACGGGAAAAAAACATTACACACCCAGCTGATTTACTCAGCGGCCTACCTCCACAAATATAAACAGACTTCCATGGCGAGTTAATGAGAGATAATAGTATGCATTTGTTCTCCCAGCGATGTCATTTAGGATGACATTTATTGCATGTAAAGTTAATTAGAACTCTGTGAAATAATGAAAATAGAAAAACAGGAGCATGCCCGAAAGCCCCAAAGGGACGCTGCCGGGTTATAGGTTGCAAATTACTAGCTTCTGTGACATGGCTTGCTATGAAGTCGAGTCAATTTTATTTACGTAGCGCCGAATCACAACAAAAATGTCATCTCATGACACTTTAAGTAAAGAGCAGGTCAAGACCGCACTCGTTAATGTGGATTCACTGTGGACATTGCTCCCTTTCAAAACAGATCTTCTATCTGATTCTCAATGGGATTTTCTCCCATATAAATAAAAATGAATAATTTACCGAGACTTGCTCGTGGGAGAAATACTCCCATTAGCAAGTGCTTGACACGGCGGCAAGGGAAAACTCCCCGGCTTTAACAGGGAGAAACTTTCGAGCAGAATCTGGTGCTTAGGTGGGCGGCCAACTATAGACTGCAGTGAAAATCTCTCAGGAGGTTATAAATGATGTTGCAGAGACTGGGCCAAGTGTACGGTTCAGACGATGAGCAGATGAAACGTACCCTTCAAGCTGCTCTCACAGATTTCTGTTGTTGCGGTCTACTCCTTTTGTATGCTTCCTGATGTTGACGTTTTATTCGTGGTGATCTTAATGGAGCTGAAATGACACGCTGGCTGTGTCTGCTGTGACTTTGAGGCATTGTTAAGAAAGTCATTGTTGAAGCAGTTACTCTGCGAACAGTTTTTTGGGTGAATATTTTATTATCTCCGCTGTGAGATAAGCAGAAATGACAAAGACACACACAGAGACAGACACACATGCATGCACACACACGCACACGCACACACACACACACACACACACACACACACACAGCCTTGAAGGGAAATGCAAATGATTGAATATCATGCTTACTGAAATGTCCTCAAGGTGTTGTTACGTTTCAAGTGTTGAAACCAAAAGGTATAGTGGTATAGCATAGCATACCATGCATACATAAAGGTATAGTGGTATAGCATAGCATAGCATGCATACATAACTGAGATCAATGGAGGCTACAATCTTTTCTACAAGTGGAACCACCATTCATGCTTTATTTTCATGCATCATGCTTTGCATACATTCTCCTCTTTAGCCATATAATAATGAATTGAATTGCATTTTTATAGCGCTTTTCCAAGTGCTCAAAGCGCTTTACAATGGTTCATTCATTCATACATTGGGAGGTGAAGCGGAGAACAGTCGACACCAGCGTCCTCACTTCCCACATTCACACACCAATGGTGGCAAGCTCACACCGACCAACTCATTGGAGGCAATGTCTTGCCCAAGAACACTTCGACATGTGGACAGGAGGAGCTGGGATTCGAACCGCCGACCCAGGGATCATTGGACGACCTGCTCTACCTCCTGAGCCACAGCCGCCATATAATAACAACCCTGTTTGACGTGTGGAGGGAGAGATGTCAGCCGGTGGGGTTGGTTAGCCACTAGCCTATGTGACCAGATTTGACTGGGAGCCTGCCAGAGAAAAAACTGAATTTATTTATATTTTATCCAAAAAATAGCACAGGCAGACTCTTCACATACTATAGAGCGTCGCAGTCCCGCCCCCTTTCATGACGACGCCAGGCCCAGGAAATATTTCCCAATGCATTTTTCCCATAGTCATTTCAAAACGTATTTATTTAAAGACCTTATAAGCGTCGTACAAAGCCAACTCTTGTCGTGACAAATCATGATAACAAACACAATATTTTGGACCAAACAAATCATTACAAAGAAGACAAACAACAAAAAAAGTGTTGTAACCTGCTGTTTTCTTCTTCTTTCTAATGATTTGTTCCAGAAAAATTGTGTTTGTTGTCACGACAAGAGTTGGCTTTGTACGAGGCTTAAAAGATCTTTAAATAAATACTTTTTGAAATGTCTATGAGGAAAATGAACGGAGAATCATTTCCTGGGCCCTGGTAGGGGGCGGGGACTGCGACGCTCTATAGAGCATGTCTGAAATAAATATCAGAGCTGAAATCGACATGTAAATAAATGCTCAAACATGTAGCTAGGTGTAATGTTAGATTCCACAGAAGTGAACCTTTCAAGCCTGTTTTCTCAACTCGCTGTTTTCTGCAAAACTACTCTATAAGCCACATCTCCAAAACTCTAAAACTGAACAACCAATATGCCAATTTGAAGCTATGATTCCCTGCTTTCATATAGGCAGTCCCTCAGTCAAATTTGACCACCTATAAAGTAAATGGGGGTTAGTAGCCTATAGATCAGGGGTATTCAACTAGATTGGACAGGGGGCCACAATTGTAAGATTACTTAAAGTTGGGGGCCGCAAGACAACCAAAAAAAAGGTATCTATTTCACCATTTCACCGAAAACAAAAGTTGCATTGTATATATTTCCGGTTACATAGAAGAGAGCACAACATGAGTTCGGAGTGCAGTTCGTCCATTACATGCCCATCTCCCTCTATTTGTAGCTACCACTTTCTTAGTTTTCAGTGGCTTGTTTTTCCATCACACCAAATAAACAATTCTCCATCTCATCCATTAGCTTTGACACCGTTGTGTTTTTCATCCAATAGTTTCCCAGGCTGAATGTCACTATGCCCTCATGATGCCCTAACTCTCAACTGATAGTTCATGAAACATCAAGATGAGTCATATGAGCCTGTTGGCCTTGTTATCAACAAGGTGAAAAGAAATGCATTCATTCAATCATATACTTCACCATGTCAGCCTGCCCCAAAACCCTTCTTACGAAGACACTTCCGTGCCATGGACACATTGGTAGCCACTAGCCACAGCGAGGTTGATAGCCTATAGCAGTGGTTTTCAACCAGTGGTCCGGGGACCACCTGTGGTCCTTGAGGGGGTTCCAGGTGGTCCCCATGCTAAATGAAGGAGAGTTGGTAACCAAATAATAGACCCTTATAGATCTTTAACTCTTGAGAGTGTAAAATGAAACCAAATGGACCCATATACGGGTCCATACGGGTTCAAAAGGGAATGAATCAAGTTAAATTATTGCTAAACATCTGCATTAACATCAAACATCAAAACAGCATGGAATTGTGGAAAAAACTTTATCCAATGATAACAAAATATCCCTTAGTTTTGGGTCTGAAAGGCAAAACGTCGTTAAAATGGTGGTCCGTGGCTCAATTACCGAATAAATAATGGGCCTTGATATGAAAAGGGTTGAAAACCACTGGCCGCTATAATATAGTATAGGATTGGTTTACTTGGTTCACTGACCTAGAGGAAAGAGTGGTGGTTGTCATTAGCATATAGAGAAAAGAGCTAGGTTGGCATAGTAGTCACTCAGTGGCGTGCATGCACAGACATTTAGAGGGGCAGGTGCTCAAGTGGAAAAAAACGGCACCTTGTGCAGCGAGTGGAACCGGCCGGTTGCCCTAATAGTGTGAGATTTATAGATTGTGGGGCCTAAATAATATATTAGAAGCTTTTTTTTATCAATAATTGATCAATGTCACCATGGTTCACATACTGTACAGTGTACACCGTACAAAAAACAACAACAAAAAACGTTTTTTTCCCCCAAAAGGGCACATTGCTGTCCAGAGGGAAAAGGGCAGGCCCTAGTGTCTATCTGTGCACGCCACTGTAGTCACTACTAGTTTATAATGGAACGAGATGTTTGTGCTGTAGGATGTAGAGAGGAGAGGTGAGAAGACGAGAGGTTCTATAGATCAGGGGGTGTAACAATCACAGAGAACTATTGATCCGTGCTTGTCACGACCAACCCAATGTAGTAATTATTCATGATAATGAATTGACCATTAATTGTACGACTGCTGACTACAGAATGTTTTTAATAATTCATCGCTAAAGCATGGAATAAAGAATTTGTGCACTCAAAAAAAGCCAGAGTGAGAGCCCCCCCCAGTGCACAATAATAAGGTCATATCTTCAGGCAACATGTTTCAAGGCACAGTCACACTAATGCCTGCTCTTAAAAGTACATATACAAACATTGTATGATTATCGGCTAACCGGGAAATAAAAGCATCTGTGTCATTTTAGATTTTAGCGTCGGCTATTAAAAAATATACATGTATGTACATCTACAACAATCTTAAAAGTGATTGATTTAAAGGCATGGGTTAAAAATTAAAAAAAAGAGAGAGAAATTACTTTTAGTTTAAAAGTGCACATTTAACTAAAATATGTTTTTACTTCATTACCTGGTATACATGTATTCACATTGCCATTATCATTATTATTATTTTTTTAGTTTTTGCGGTTTTTGTAACACATTTCTTTCACCCAGTGTCAATTATCTAATGTAATCCTGGGCGCTACACTCCCTATGCCAGCCTGGGGAGAGCAATGGACTGACTTCATGCTTCCTTCAATGCATGAGGAGTCAAAGCTGCTTTTTTTCACCTGACAGGGGAGTTTCCCCGGTTGGGCGTAGCACGTGGAAGGAACACGTTATTGCAACCAGTTCCTTTCCCCTCCATCGGCATGGGGGAGGCAGTGTAGAGACCAGGATTACTGCATGTTTGGGTACCGTACTACATGCTCAATTCTACAACCACCAAACCCAGTTTGGCTCCTGAGTCTGACCCACACTGTCACTCCCCACACTGTCCCTCCCCACACTGTCACTACTCCCCACACTGTCACTACTCCCCACACTGTCACTCCCCACACTGTCCCTCCCCACACTGTCCCTCCCCACACTGTCACTACTCCCCAAACTGTCCCTCCCCACACTGTCACTACTCCCCACACTGTCACTATTCCCCACACTGTCACTACTCCCCACACTGTCCCTCCCCACACTGTCACTACTCCCCACACTGTCCCTCCCCACACTGTCCCTCCCCACACTGTCACTACTCCCCACACTGTCCCTCCCCACACTGTCACTACTCCCCACACTGTCCCTCCCCACACTGTCACTACTCCCCACACTGTCACTCCCCACACTGTCCCTCCCCACACTGTCACTCCCCACACTGTCAGTCCCCACACTGTCCCTCCCCACACCGTCCTCCCCACACTGTCACTCCCCACATTGTCACTACTCCCCACACTGTCACTACCCACACTGCCACTCCCCACACTGTCACTCCCCACACTGCCACTCCCCACACTGTCACTCCCCACACTGTCACTCCCCACACTGTCACTCCCCACACTGCCACTCCCCACACTGCCACTCCCCACACTGTCACTCCCCACACTGCCACTCCCCACACTGTCCCTCCCCACACTGTCCCTCCCCACACTGTCACTACTCCCCACACTGCCACTCCCCACACTGTCACTACTCCCCACACTGCCACTCCCCACACTGTCAGTCCCCACACTGTCACTACTCCCAACACTGTCACTACTCCCCACACTGTCACTACTCCCCACACTGTCACTCCCCACACTGTCACTCCCCACACTGTCACTCCCCACACTGTCCCTCCCCACACTGTCCCTCCCCACACTGTCACTACTCCCCACACTGTCAGTCCCCACACTGTCACTACTCCCCACACTCTCCCTCCCCACACTGTCACTACTCCCCACACTGTCACTACTCCCCACACTGTCACTATACTCCCCACACTGTCACTCACCACACTGGTACTACTCCCCACACTCTCCCTCCCCACACTGTCCCTCCCCACACTGTCACTACTCCCCACACTGTCCCTCCCCACACTGTCACTACTCCCCACACTGCCACTCCCCACACTGTCACTACTCCCCACACTGCCACTCCCCACACTGTCACTCCCCACACTGTCAGTCCCCACACTGTCACTACTCCCAACACTGTCACTACTCCCCACACTGTCACTACTCCCCACACTGTCACTCCCCACACTGTCACTCCCCACACTGTCCCTCCCCACACTGTCCCTCCCCACACTGTCACTACTCCCCACACTGTCAGTCCCCACACTGTCAGTCCCCACACTGTCACTACTCCCCACACTCTCCCTCCCCACACTGTCACTACTCCCCACACTGTCACTACTCCCCACACTGTCACTCACCACACTGGTACTACTCCCCACACTCTCCCTCCCCACACTGTCCCTCCCCACACTCTCCCTCCCCACACTGTCACTCCCCACACTGTCCCTCCCCACACTGTCCCTCCCCACACTGTCACTACTCCCCACACTGTCAGTCCCCACACTGTCAGTCCCCACACTGTCACTACTCCCCACACTGTCCCTCCCCACACTGTCACTACTCCCCACACTGTCACTCCCCACACTGCGGTTCAGGGTCTATTCAGGAAGACTTTCCTACCAGAGTTTAGCTGTTATGATGACTGCAGTCAGGATGAGCAGCGAGGAGATGGTCACTGTGACATAGAACTGAGGGTCCACTGTAAGACAGACGCACGCACGCACGCACGCACGCACGCACGCACGCACGCACGCACGCACGCACGCGCACGCACACACACACACACACACACAGAGTTATCTTTCGATTGTGACCATATCATTTCTAAGAAAGTAATCAATATAGCATAGCACGGAACTGTAAAATCTTAAAGGCAAAATCAAGCCTCCAACACCGATACTGTAACTCCACTCGGATTACATCATCCAATGCCCATTATCTCTATGTGCAGCACACACACACATGTATTACTAGCACACTGTGACCACGGCTACTGTGCCCTAAACAAATGAGTAGTCATTAAAGTGAATTAAACATGACATTAAAAGTGGCAATTGAAATATATAGGGCATCGATCCAATGGCACATTCAGATCCTCAGTGTGAATTCAACTCAGAGCGTGTGAAAGTGGACCCACTTGGACCCTGATACACTTCCAGGACGTCAAGTGTTAAATGAACACTGAGGATGTTACCGAGCATGTTTGCTCTGTGTGGAATCAGCCCACCGATTCTCACGACTGATGAGAATTTTATTAAGCCTTCGTCTGACACAGCAGCAGACATGGGGGGGGGGGGGGGGGTGGTCTTCAATCTCTCCCTGGTGACAAGCTAAGCTCCCTCAGAGGACTGCTGGTGTCTGTGTGTGAGAGTGGATTCACGCAAATCGTAGCTTGTGACGATCTTCCCATCAGTGTTGTTGATTTCGTCGACTAAAACTAAGAGGAAGAATGTCCGTCGACTACCTTTTTTCACTCGCGATGACCTTGTCGATTGGCTACTTTTGGCGAGGAGATTTGGGGTAGAGGAAAGAAGTTTGGGAACCAAAGTATAGACCCCTGGGGGACTCCGGGTAACTTAGTATACACAGGGTTTAAGTGGTTAATGTGTCCCGTGTCCAGCGGTGGCATAGTTGTCCACACCCACATGCAGGTAGCTCGGTTCTCACATGGCATCCAAGCAAAGCCGTGCCTCTCCGTCCACTGTCCCCCTTATCGACATCCTGTTCACCTGCCTCAATAGAAAAACAAGAAGACGAAGTGGAAGTGGACGGCCCACTCTCAATCGAGAAAAACAAAATCATTTAATGTGTCCATCGATGGTGAATAGGTTAAAGCCCTCTGTCTCCGAATCGATCCTATATATGCCATCGTCGCTGATCCATATGATCCAAACCTGCCAGTGGCTTCTCTGTCTCCCCCTCCCTGTGCTTCTAAATGTGCTGTCTCCCCCTCCCTGTGCTTCCAAATGTGCTGTCTCACCCTCACAACGCTCTACTTTCCAAACTGTGAATCTAAACAAGGGAGAAAGAGATGTTTATTCATAGTGCTGCCAACTGTCAGTCATTTGGTAGGTAAAATCCTCCACAGCTGGAGGCTGCAGGATTTAAGATTGAATCCTGCCAGCCGGTTCCCTTGTGTCCCATCATGTGCCTCTCGCTTGAAGTAGGGGACTGGACTGGACTGGACTGGACTGGACTGGACTGGACTCGACTGGACTGGACTCGACTCGGTTTGGGAGAAAAGTGAAAAGTCAATCTATTGCTACATATTTTGGCGAAGGTTTCATCCTGATCCGACACCTCCTTTGACTTCCATGCCAAAAAATATAAAAAAGAAAAGTGTAGAAAAAGAGAGCGACTTCCTTCGGCACTGATCGGTCCAGGTGTGTCCAGCCGTTTGCAGATGTATACCCGGGACAGACAGACAGACAGACAGACAGACAGACAGACAGACAGACAGACTGACTTGACACATTTATGGACAGATCGCCTCCTAAAATCGCCACGCTATAAAAAATCCATTCAAGTGCTCATGGCTGCAGTTCTTCATCTCTGTAGGCAGCTGGGATGACTACACGTCCTTCCTTCCTTCTTTCCTTTCTCCTGTGACCTTGTCTGTACCGCCCCCCAATCACCCCCCCCCCCCCCCCCCCCCAACCGTCTGCCTTCTAGACTGTCCACATAAAGAAGAAAAATACAACGGAACACAAGTTGCTACCACCTGCTCCCTCGTTATATAATAAATCCGGTCCGGGTAATAGCGCCCCCACCTTCCTCCGGCTCGCTCTCCTCCGCCCCCGTCCCTCCGTCCAGGTCCCGGGCGTCCACGATGGGCTCCACGACGTGCTGGGGCTGGGTGGCCCCCGGCGCTCCCTCAGGGTACAGCCAGGCCTCGGCCGCCAAGGTGGAGGACGCCTGCTGGGTCCCTCCTCCTCCGCTGTGTAGGTGCCGCTCCGTTTCCTGGCTGGACAGGAAGTGATGCGTGGTCTCGTCCTCCAGCATCTGCGTGGGCCCCCACACCACGGCCCAGAGCGGCGTGGGCGTGGCCTGGCCCGTGGCGGACTGCTCCGGGGGCGTGGCGGTGGCGGCGGCGGCGGGGGCCCCGGTCCCTCCCATGAGCGACACCTGGCGGCCCTCGTCCTGCCTCCCGCCGCTGTCGTCACGGTTACAGGTGGAGGGCCGTGTCACCAGGGCAACCAGGAGCAGAGGGAGAAGGCAGCCAAGGGCGGTGAGTCGTGTGACAGGAGAGAGGGAGCTGGAGAAGAGAGATAGAGACGCGCACATTCCAGAGAGGGAGGAGAGGAAAGAAGACATGAGAGGAAGGAGAGAGAGAGACAGTCGAGGAGACGGTGACAGGTGGAGAGCAGATCATGTAAGGACACAGGTGGGAAGGAGAGGTGACGTGAGGCAGGTATGTAAAGGATGGATAGGGAGGAGAGAGGGACAGACGTGCAAGAAGGGCAGAGAGGAGACGAAGTTAACAGTGAGAAATGCATTGTCTTTTCTCTCCCTCTCAATCGCTCTATCTATCTCACTCCGTCTAGCTCTAACTCAGGATGGCCCAAAAAGCTCCCCAACTTGACCCATGTGTGCCAGCAAATCAGTCCCAATGCCCTTCCGTAGTGGCAGCCTCCCATATATCCCTCTCACCTCCGATTCCATCCATCTTACCATCTCTCCATCGCTTCGCTCTGTTCACTGAGCATCCACACCTCCGATCATCTCTCTCTCTCTCTCCCTCCCTCTGGAAGAAAGGACACTGGGGGGGGGGGTGGTTCGGTGGGGGGGGGGGGGGGGGGTGATAGACAGAGATAAAGAGTTAGCAATGGAGAAGGCGGCAAAAGAGAAGAGAGGCTGAGGGTGGAGAGAGAGAGAGAGGGAAATGGGGGTTGGTTCTAGCCTTTTATACTGGCAGATAAAGAAAATGTAAACATAGTTGGCAGCGATGCAATTGGCAGATTTACCCCCTACCTTCCCTCGCTCTCTCTCTCTCCCGCTCTTTATCATCCACCTTTTTCACATAGACAAACACACACATACCGCTGCAGGCATGGGGATTTTATGGTCAATTACACACCACATGGTTATACAGAACAACACACATCTGGCATACGTGTGCACACACACACACACACACACACACACACACACACACACACACACACACACACACAGCAGAGGAGCACACTTTCATGCTTTTTCTCACCACATTAACATCAAGGCACACTTTTTCCTCGCAGGCACAAATACCAAAACACTGGGATAAAAGCGCTCTCATCTCTCTCTGACACATGTTTAAAACACACACACACACACACACACACACACACACACACACACACACACACACAGTACACCTGTGTATAAGACATCTTTGTAAGCATCATGCACAGAACCAATAGTCCAAATGCCACTTGCGGCAGGGTAAATACAACTTTCAATGTAAAGTGCCGACAAAATTCCACTGAAATGTCACTTCGGCACATAGACACGCAACGGAGCAGGCACAGACACAGGAGTGCGTGCCCGCACATAAACACAGACAGACAAAATAGGAGTTGGTATGCCTACCTCTGGCTGAGAAGAGAGGGAATGAAAGAGGGAGATAGAGAGAAAGGGGGAGATATAGAGAGAGCGCGAGTGGTAAAAAAGCATTGGTTGCCGTAGCGACTGAGACATGTAGAGAGAGTCGGAGAGAGAGTGAGAGTGAGAGGGAAAGAGAGAGGAGGATAGAGAAGGGAGGGGGTGGTGGTGGGAGGGCAAGAGACTGTAGGAAAGAGATTTAAATGCTAATTATGTGTTTTTTTCTTCTTTTTTTCTTTTTAGAAAAAAAAAATCGCTCAATTAAATGGATGCAAAGAGGAGGGGAAAAAGAGATGGATTTGCAGAGACAAATAAGAGGAGTACACTGTAGCGGGGAGGGACGACATTAACCCATTTAGACCCAAGTTCGATTCTACAAATGTCTTCTAAATCATGACAGTTTTCAGAAAAACCCACGTTTCTATGTCAGTGGTTCTCAACCTTTTTCATGTCAAGGACCCCAAAAATTATATGTATTTGGTCGCCGACCCCCATCTGAAAATATGTTGTTTCAGGGACCCCCCCCCCCCCCCCCCCCCCCCAGAAGCAAAGATTTGAGTTCAAAATGTTCGTTCTGAATAAATATATATTCCAATTTTGCGCCACATTTTCACGATTTTTCAAAAAGAGCAGACCTACAAGCTTGTAGATCTGCTATTTTTCAATAGCTAAATTATAACATAATGTTTAAAACACCAAAAGGTGGTTCCCGCCCAAAATGGGTTAATACGCTCATTTTGGTCGCGCTCTGACAGCAGAAATAACTCTTCAATTATGTTGACCAAAACCGCAAAGACACCCCAGGGAGAGAGAGAGATGAGCGAGAGAGCAAGAAAGGGGAGAACGAGGAGAAAAGGGACGAATTACATGAAAGAAATTACATTAAAATAACATTGACATTTTCTTTAACAGCATAATGTCTCTGGAAACTGCAGCAGGTCAAGTCAAAAGAAAAGAAACACACATTATTCAGAAAGTGAGAGAGTCACACGACCGTGACAAGCTTTTTATTACAACATACTGTACATGTTAAATAACATTTACATATAAGGAAACGACAATGTGTGCACTCTCTCGCTCTTGCACTCTCTCTCTCTCACACTCGCTCTATTTTCCTCTCAATTTCTTCCCCGCGCCGTATGCTCTCTCGCCGTCGCTGACACTCACTCAATCTGTCACTCTCTCTCTCCTCCTCCACCACCACGCAGCTCTCTCTCTCTCTCTCTCTGAGCTGTCACTCCCTCCCTTCCTCTTCTCTTCCTCCTCATGGCCGTGGGGCGTCTTATAGTCCGTGTGTGTGTGTGTGTGTGTGTGTGTGTGTGTGTGTGTGTGTGTGTGTGTGTGTGTGTGTGTGTGCGTGTGTGCGTGCGTCTGTGTGTGTGAAAGCATGAGACTGCCGCTCACTGAAGAACACAGCGGAACCAAGAGGCAGACTGCGCCTCCGTTGCATTGTGGGATTGGTAGTCTTTTTCTTCATCGTTGGCACCATCCTCATCCTCATCGTAATCTGGGTGCAGAGGATTGTAAGAGTCGGTCACACAACACAGAATATATCAATCAATCACCTCTAATCATTTTTAATTTGGTAATGACAATCACAGCTCGGACATTGTGTATGTGTGTGGTGTGTGTGTGTGTGTGTGTGTGTGTGTGTGTGTGTGTGTGTGTGAGTGTGCGTGTGTGTGCGTGTGTGTGTGTGTGTGCGCGTGCGTGCGTGCGTCCTATACCTTCATCACTCTGCTCCTCATCTTCAGTTTCTGACTCTAGTAAGTCCTCCAATCGGCTGTCTCGCTTTACCGTGACATCACCCCTGTGACAAGACAGTTAATTAATTACAGACTAAATATGTTGTTGAAAAAAACAAACAAGAGAACAATAAATTATCCAGAGAAATGTTCGAATCCTGGGATGTATAGTTTGTATACTGTATGTATTGTGCAGTGTGAAATACTCACGCAAATGTTACATTTGCATGGCTTTTGGAGTCAAGTTTATGGACTTTTAATGTTTGTTTAGAGCACTTTTAACAAAAGTTGTTTGCCAGCTAAATCTATGCTTTGTTTAGGGCACTAAATGACGACGTGGTGCGTCATGAGGCCAATATGAATACATCTTGTGACTAGGGGTGGGTCCCGAACCTCGGGACCAAGCAGGTACCGAACCGAACATGCATGGGTACTGGGTACCCATTACCCATAATTCAATTTCGGTTCTAGCTCAGGCCTTCGTCAGTGTCAAAATTGAGCAATTTTGACACTGACGAAGGCCTGCGCGCCAAAACACGTTTGTCTGTCTGGTATGACTGCTGCTGCGGAGCACTATGATCATTAAACAAAGACTCTTACTCGACTGGAAGTGCGGATTTTATTAATTTTCTATATGTTCATTTTGAATCTGCACCCAGCACACGCCTGAAACTATATAAAACTGTCTGAGTAGAGCGGGCCTTTTCCCTTGAAGTGAAATGAAGAAAATGCCAGCACTCATTATATGTCGTTTTCACATGATTTTATTTACCTCTGATGAGAGTGGACAACGGACGCGTTTCGACCTGGTTGGCCTTCCTGTCAAGGCCAACCAGGCCGAAGCGCGTACGTTGTCCACTCTCATCAGAGGTAAATAAATCATCCTGTATTTTCGAGCTTTGCACCTTGAAGGATCTTGTTCTAACCTGGAGTGCTGCGTGTTGTCTGCTTCGGCAGTGCTTCTCTTCTCGTGCTAACACAAACATTCAATGCCATTGACAATGAAAGGAGAATTTACGTCATATGTGTCTGAGCAAATCGACATGTTACGTCATGGTGATGTACGATGATAAGAGCGCCCCTCACTTCACACCGGTGTGATTTTTGAGTATACAGGTTTAAAGTTTGTTTTTAGTTCAACGTTTGTTTGAAAAACGCCATTGACAATAAAGAGAATCTAATGTTTGTTTTGTCACCGTTTGTTTTACATCACCATTACATCACCTAATCATAGCAACATGAGTTACACTAACTCACTTCACACAGGTGTGATTTTTTTTACATTTTGAATAACTTTGAATTACTTAGTGAAAAAGAACGTTTGAGAACATTGCAGTTTCCTGTTCTACCAAGTAGTTAATTGGATTCAATCGCTATCAGAGGTTTTAAGTTAGCCCCTCATCAGAAAACTAGATTGGAAAGCAGCAGCTAGTACTCTGGCCTCCTCAGCCCTGGAGTGGAATAACCACGCAGATGAAGAGGATTCACTTTGTAAAATATTCATCATTCTTCCAGCGGAGGATTTGTTTTAAATTAACCACTTCAAATGAAATGAAATGAAATAATTAATTGGCATTGGGTTCATTCACGCAAGACAAATACAATTTCCTGCGTCTTATTTTGGCAAATGGGACGTATCCTATTTTAGAAGCAAACATTCCCCCAAAGGTATAAATGAGCACAAATAACCACCAGTTAACCCATTTTGGGCGGGAACCCCTTTTGTTATAATGTTATAATTTAGCTATTGAAAAATAGCAGATCTACAAGCTCATAGCGCGCCACCGAGTGGCGCGCTATGAGCTTGTAGGTCTGCTATTTTTGAAAAATTGTGAAAATATTTATTTCAGAAAACTGGAGGATTTAGAAGATTTTTTTTTAATTTCGAGGTCAGTCCTAAATGGGTTAACCCATTTAGGACTGAGGCCGATTAAAAAAAAACGCCTTCGTTATATTTATTAAAAAATTACAAAACATTTATGTTGCTATATATATATATATATATATATATATATACAGTATATACTGTACCAAAATTGGTTCCCTTGAAAGAAGGTATGGTTACAAAAAGGGGTTCCCACCCATATGTGTACATACAGTACAGCTATCATGATTCCCATCTCTAGAATGACATATGGAATCCAATCTCGCGTGTGCCTCCTATGAACCGTCTCCCTCTCTGCTGTCTTACTTATCTATTTATTGCCTCAATAAATAGGAAATACCACGGGCTGCTTGTTGAGTGCCTGTATATTAACTATATCATATATTTTCGAGAGCGTAGAGGTCTGACGGGTTATTGGAGCGCCGCCCACCTCTGCTTGCCGGATTTGGGAAGCTGCTCCCACACAATGAGGCTGTGACCACCGGTGACCCAGCGGTGACCTCCGCTCGCGGTGAGCCATGCCGCAAAGCAGAGGATTCTGGGAGCTTCTGGGCTGGTCAGCGAGGCTAGGTACCTGCACTGAGGAAGAGAGAATACTGGAGGGCGAGAGAGAGAGAGAGAGACAGTAACAGAAACAAGTACAGAGGCAGAGAGAGAGAGAGAGAGAGAGAGAGAATGACAGAGGCAAAATGATGCGTGGGTGAGATGAGAACTCAGTTGAGAACAATTCTGTTTGATTTTCTCGTTCCGTTGTCAGTTTGTTTGTGAGAGATGTTTGTATAAGCCCCATGGGCTTGTAAGGGAAAGTCTGAAGCCATTTGTATCTCATTTCCATTACTGTGCACTTTTTTTCCCCCTGATTTTATTTCTGTGTGCTCTAATATCGTTCGAACTTGGATAACTCCGATGTGAGGTAATGTGCGTGTCATCGACATCGACATCGACCCGTGTGCTGCTGGTGTCAACGTAATGAAAGTAGTGTTGTAGATGTACTTTTAGAAGTGGGGGGTCATGTGCATATCCATAAAAGTAAACGACAAACAAAAATATTTTAGACATGAGAGAAGTGGGGGGATGGCGCTCCCCCACGTCCCCCACCCACTACACCACGGCGGGGCGGCGGTGGCTCAGGGGTAGAGTTTCCGGATGGTAACCGCAAGGTCGCCAGTTCCAACCCGGGCTCCCCCAGAGTTAGTGTCGAAGTGTCCTTGAGCAAGACACTGAACCCCAAATTGCTCCTGATGTGCTGGTTGGTACCTTGCATGGTTTCTGCCGCCATCAGTGTATGAATGTGTGTGTGAATGGGTGAATGTAATGCACAATCTATGTAAAGCGCCTTGGATAAAGGTGCTATATAAATGCACCATTTACCATTTACCATTTACCACTGAATGAAAGTACAAGCCCACAAGTCACGTTGCAAGCTTCTTGTAACTACAAGGGCGGCCAAAGCTGAATGGCTAGAGGCCATCTGAGAATCAGAAGGTCCACGGTTCACCCCCCAGTCCGCTTAGTTTAAGTGTTGAAGTGTCCCTGAGCAAGACACTGAGCCCCTAACTGCCCCCAGAGGCCTCCGTATTAATAGCACCCACTGCTCCTAATGGTTAGCATTGGGTAAATTCAGAGGGCGCTTTTCACATGTGCCAAATGTACAGTGACAACAAATACCCCAAATGAGTGAGGACTAAATCATAACATAAAACAAAAGTAACGGTTTTGGACATACATATATTTTTGAAGGTTTCCGCCCAACAGGGACAATATTGTTTCTGGACAATAGTTCATTTACAGTTCAATTATTTTGTAAAAACAAAAATAACAGTGGAGGTAAAAAGGCAAGGTCCAAGGCAACTCTGTTCAGTTCAAGTAGAAAATCCTTTATTCCATAAAAAGTAGACCTACGTGTTTTGGCCTGAGGCCTTCATCAGGGGACTGGTGGAGGCCTCATGCCCAAACGCGTAGGTCTACAAGCGTTTCTAACTCTTGCTTTTCATGGAATAAAGGATTTTCTGCTTGAACTGAACAAAGTTGCCTTGAACCTTCTTTGCGTTCACCACCTTCATTGTTTTCCACCGTGATTTCTTTACAAAGAAATTGAACTTTAAAAGAACTCTTGTCCTGAAAAAAAAGAAAAGAAAAGAAAACTCTCCAAAGAGCATCTGTTTACAGTTTTCTATATTTAAGGACCCACAACGCATTTCTTCTTCTTTTATCTGATCAGGGACAATATTGTGTTTAGACTGTAGCTTATGTTGGCTTACTCTGTCCTACTCACAGTTCAGAGCGCTCTCCCCATTGGTCAGATCGTAGCAGGAGCCAATCAGAAGGCCTGCAGTCTGATGCACACAGTCTGTTACCCCGGTGATACTGCTGTGATTGGTCAGTCTGGATACAGCCCCTGTGTTAATTGGCCAGATGTTAATATCACCGTTCACTGTACGCGCACGTACACACACACACACACACACACGCACGCACGCACGCACGCACGCACGCACGCACGCACACACACTTGCTCGCTTAATTTGAATTGACAGTTAAACAAGTAACATTGAAAGAGTGAAATCTTAAGTCTTATAATTTATGCCTTGACTTCGATTATTCTTTGCAGCAATAAATACAATAAACTTGCAGACACTACAACACAGACCATCAGTTCATCAAACAATACAGCATAATTTATGTATGATTTACTTCCTTATGGGTTCAGAAAACATTGACTTTTCCATACAGACAGGCTTCCAATTACTGTAGAAATGCAGCAGCACTTTGCAAGTTGCTTGGCATTAGAGTCCTGCCCCACACACGCACACGCACACACACACACAGAAATCCAAACACACTCAATGTCTTGTTCTTAATTATGTCTGTGTCACACACACACACATGCACGCACACACGCACATACAAAATCATTCTCCTCCCACGTGAACAATCGTCCCACTCCCTCCCCCCGTGCGGCCCGTGGCGCCGCAGACTCACCGGTTCTCCAGTGGAGTATCCGGACGCAGGCTCGCCCGTGGGCCACAAACACGCGGTCGCCCCGGGGACTGAGGGCCAGGCGGGCTCCTCCCCCGCAGCCGGTGACCTGGGCCGTCCAGTGGTGCAGCAGGCGGAGGGCCTCGTGGTCCGAGTAGAGGCACTCCCACACGGACACCCCGCCGTCGGCCGAGCCGCTGAACACCAGCGGGCCCTGACACTGTGGAGGAAGGAACGGGTCCCACAGGGGACACATCGCAGTTGTCATGGAGATAGGACACTTGGAGCTTGTGCAGATGTGCAGTGTGTGAGTGTGTGAGTGTGTGGGTGTGTGGGTGTGTGGGTGCGTGCGTGCGTGCGTGCGTGCGTGCGTGCGTGCGTGCGTGCGTGCGTGCGTGCGTGCGTGCGTGCGTGCGTGTACAACTCTTTTAAAGCCCCTGCTTTAAAATGTGTGTGAGAATACAAGGGAGAATTCTGCTTATGAGCCATGTACGGCTCATGTTTGTGTGTGTGTGTGTGTGTGTGTGCGTGTGTATGCATGAGAGAGAGAGAGAGATTGTTTGAACACACCATGTGTTCAAACAGATCAGGTGTGTATGTATATGTATTTATTTGTGTAAATGTACATTTGAAAACTGTGTGTGCGTGCGTGCGTGCGTGCGTGCGGCTTCGTGCATGTGTTCATGCCACTCCAGGTCATAAATGGATTTGGGGCTTTTGCATGATCAACAACCGTACGTACGTACAGTACATGTGCTTTGATGATTGCAAATTGCAAAATATGTGCATATGCAGCCCCGGCTTTCAATATCCATAAAAACCCTTTCCTCGCTCGCAAATTGGCTGAGCCGCTGCACTGCAAACATCACGACACATATCTTTGAAAGCAGTAAACAAGGAACGTCTGCTTGAAGATAAAAGTGGAGCAATAAAGCCGTTTGATTCCTTGAGAAAGGAAAGAATTTCTTTCTCTCTTTTCTTTTTACCTACTGTAAGTCCTTGCAAACCACCAAAAAATAATTAGGTGTTTTAAAGCGGCTTAAGGGACTCCTCCTAACACGCGGAAATACGTTGGCTGGCTGGCAGATTTCTGGCTTTCTTCCTCATAATAGAGCTAAAAAAATTGGGCCGTCACTAGTGTGTGTGTGTGTGTGTGTGTGTGTGTGTGTGTGTGTGTGTGTGTGTGTGAGAGTGAGTGAGGGGGAAGAAATGCTGATGACACACAAAATTAAGTATGGTTAAGGGTGCCGTGGTGACTCATTTAGTACACTTTACTGTACCATACAGACACACCAGAGTTGTATTCAACATCCCTACTCCCTCTCTCCAGTGGTGTAAAGTAACTAAGTACATTTACTCAAGTACTGTACTTGAGTTACAACTTTTGAGGTATTTGTACTTTGCTGGAGTATTTCCAATTTTCAATACTTTTACTTCTACTCCACTACATCTCAGAGGCAAATATTGTACTTTTACTCCACTACAACTATTTGAAAACTTTACTTAGTTACTACCGGTATTTAGTTCCATCTCGAAAGTGATGGAAAAAATAGTCTATGAACAGGTTGAAAAGTATCTTGCCACTAACAAATTATTGTACGAGTTCCAATCTGGCTTCAGAACATCCCACTCCACTGACACATGCCTTCTCTATTTAAGCGACCACATCAAACAAGAGGTGGACGCTGGCAAATACTGCGGCATGGTCATGCTGGACCTCCAAAAGGCTTTTGACACCGTGAACCACTCCATACTGGTTAACAAGCTAAAAGCAATTGGTTTCGATAGCACATCAGTGAGCTGGATGCAATCCTACCTGGAGGGGAGAGAACAGATGGTGGAAGTGAACGGAACACTGTCCCCCCCCCTCCCAGTGAGCTGTGGCGTTCCACAAGGAAGCATACTAGGGCCTCTACTGTTCCTAATATATGTAAACGACATGACTTCAGCCTGTGACTGCAACTTGTTCCTGTTCGCAGATGACTCAGCACTGCTGGTCTCGGACAGGGACAAACTGCAGGTTGAAAATGCCCTCAGCTCTGAACTCGGTAGAATCTGCACCTGGCTCGCTGATAACAAACTATCTTTACACCTGGGAAAAACTGAATCCATTCTCTTTGGCTCTATTAGTAATCTCAGCAAGGCAAATGGCTTCTTGGTTAGAGTGGGTGACAATGTTATCACACGTAAAGATGAAATTACCTACCTAGGTTCCATCCTGGAGGCTAATCTTTCCGGTGATAAAATGGCCACCAACGTAATC
Organism: Electrona antarctica; assembly: GCF_951216825.1. NCBI lineage: Eukaryota > Metazoa > Chordata > Actinopteri > Myctophiformes > Myctophidae > Electrona > Electrona antarctica. The sequence continues at coordinate 14,724,172 of NC_136811.1, forward strand.
AAAAAAGTCAACCATAGAACAAGATTCCTCTACAGGATCTCCTCACTGGTCAACAAAAACACCTTGAAGACCTTAACAGGAGCCCTTGTACAGGGTTTCTTTGACTATGCATGCACCTCCTGGTACCACAGCACCTCAAAGGCCCTTAAAACCAGGCTCCAGACTTCCCAAAACAAACTGGTCAGGCTCCTACTTGATCTAGCCCCCCGAACCCACCTCACCCCTGCCCACTTCGACAGGCTGGAATGGCTTAGGGTCGACGACAGAGTACAGCAACTTGCAATGGGTCTGGTCCACAAGATTCGATACACCACCAAGATACCCATGTACCTGTCTAGATACTTCCTTAATGTTAACGAAGTCCACACCCACAACACCAGAGGGAGTGCAACGAACCATGTACAACCCAGATTCGGCACAAACAAGGGACTAAATTCTTTTCGCTCCTATGCCACCAAAATGTGGAACGCCCTACCAACTGTCATTAAGACATGCGAATCCCTTGACTCCTTCAAAACCGCTCTCAAAGGGCACCTACGGATGGCTGCAATTCGAAACTGGCCCCCGTAAAATCTGAATCCCCCCCCGCCCCCCCCCTTTTTCCCCTCACTGTATATATTTCTTTTCCCTTTTTACCTCCTTTTTGATAAATTCCTGTTCTGTCTATAGAAGTGTCTATTTGTACGTCTCTAAATGTTTTGATGATTTGAACATGGTGGACCCTGTTGGAAACAAGTGTAATGCTTAATTGGGTCGTCCACTCACAGTTAACAGCCTTTGTATTGAGTTTGTGCTTGAAATGTACTGTAATTCTGCAAACTGTTAATAAATTCTTCAATCAATCAATCAATCAATTTACCGAGTACTTTTTCCACCACTCTCTTCATCATAGCGTCAAAGAAAAAAGAAAACCACATTTTTTCTGGGGGGGCTTTGCGACCATAGCAGATCTACAAGTTTAGAACGCATTGTGTCTAGAGTAGGGATGCTCCGATCAGGTTTTTTGGGACCGATCCCGATCCCCGATTGTTTTTCTCATGATCGGCCGATACTGATACCGATATTGTGCGTAAGGGGGAAAAAAAATATATTTCCAAAATTACTATATGTCAAAACCCACGTCAAAACTGTTTCTGTGTCTGAGGAGGAAGGGGAGAATGTTTAAGCCTATCACAAAGATGCAAAATGATATTATACTATATATCTGATTGACATTTATCAGATATATATACACTTAAATGGTGGAAAAGATCGGTTTCTCCAGATAGGGTAAATTGCAGATCACCGATCAAGTCCTTTTTGGCCGATCCGGCCGATCACAGATCGATGGCCGATTAACGGAGCATCTCGCATTGTGGGCTTGTAGATCCACTATTTTCAGAGAAAAGATTAGGTGAACTCCAGTTAATGAAGTAAGGTTTAAGTGGTTAAAAAAAACAGAAACCTAAAACGGACATAAATCCTATCCTGAAGACGTCTGAGAGCCACTGCTTTAACCCATTCAGGCCTGACGTCGAAATAAAAAAAAAAAGGTTTTCTAAATCATGACAATTTTCGGAAAGATTTGAGGCACATTTTAACGATTTTTCAAAAATAGCAGACCTACAAGTTCATAGCGCGCCACTCGGTGGCGCGCTATGAGCTTGTAGATCTGCTATTTTTCAATAGCTAAATTATAACAATGTTTAAAACACCAAAAGGGGTTCCCGCCCAAAATGGGTTAATGGTTAATGTGGTTAAACGCTAACGTGACATGGATGCGTTCCAGGTCTCAATGGACTAAGCGAGCATAAATAAGCATTGAACACGAGCAGCTAAGCTGCTCTGCATGGGGACAGACAGATGGCTGTGTGACCCCACCCACCTGGATGGAGGTGACCGCCTCCTGGTGAGCATTGATTGATTGACAGTTCTCCAAGGTGCGCCAGCTCCAGGCTTGAACTTTGCCGGCGTCTGTGGAGCGAGGCCGAAGGTTCGACACGGGAGAGAGAGAGAGAGAGCGAGAGCATTAGTGAGGGGGGAGGGGATTATGTGGGGTAGAGCCCAACAAATATATCCACGTGAGCCGATATTGGCCTACAATATACTATCATTGGCTATCACAGATACAGCGTGTGTTGTCCGATATTCAGCAATATGTTAACATATCTAACCTATTTTGTTTCGTATTTAGATATTTTATGTTATAGCGTTGCTGTCAGGAAGACACCTTTTATCTCCATACTTTAGATTTTTTTGTAAATGAATTTGTCATGCTACAGTAGTCACATATAAGTTGCAAGAAATAGCAGATCTACGAACTATTTTTTAATTTGAATCGTGAAAAGTAACAGTTTTGGACTTCCGAGAGCAACAGTATACATTAGCATTTATAAAAGATTGTGTCCATATTTGCATGTGCATGTTCTCCCCGTGTAGGTACCCTCACAAAAAACATGCAGTAATCCTGGTCTCTAAA
>NC_136811.1:14731629-14804129 GCF_951216825.1 Electrona antarctica
GGACTATTGTTGGTATGGTTCCAGTATGGACTATTGTTGGTATGGTTCCAGTATGGACTATTGTTGGTATGGTTCCAGTATGGACTATTGTTGGTATGGTTCCAGTATGGACTATTGTTCGGTATGGTTCCAGTATGGACTATTGTTGGTATGGTTCCAGTATGGACGATTGTTGGTATGGTTCCAGTATAGACTATTGTTCTGTATGGTTCCAGTATGGACTATTGTTGGTATGGTTCCAGTATGGACTATTGTTGGTATGGTTCCAGTATGGACTATTGTTGGTATGGTTCCAGTATGGACTATTGTTGGTATGGTTCCAGTATGGACTATTGTTGGTATGGTTCCAGTATGGACTATTGTTGGTATGGTTCCAGTATAGACTATTGTTCTGTATGGTTCCAGTATGGACTATTGTTGGTATGGTTCCAGTATGGACTATTGTTGGTATGGTTCCAGTATGGACTATTGTTGGTATGGTTCCAGTATGGACTATTGTTGGTATGGTTCCAGTATGGACTATTGTTGGTATGGTTCCAGTATGGACTATTGTTGGTATGGTTCCAGTATGGACTATTGTTGGTATGGTTCCAGTATGGACTATTGTTCGGTATGGTTCCAGTATGGACTATTGTTGGTATGGTTCCAGTATGGACTATTGTTGGTATGGTTCCAGTATGGACTATTGTTGGTATAGTTCCAGTATGGACTATTGTTGGTATGGTTCCAGTATAGACTATTGTTCTGTATGGTTCCAGTATGGACTATTGTTGGTATGGTTCCAGTATGGACTATTGTTGGTATGGTTCCAGTATGGACTATTGTTGGGTATGGTTCCAGTATGGACTATTGTTGGTATGGTTCCAGTATGGACTATTGTTGGTATGGTTCCAGTATGGACTATTGTTGGTATGGTTCCAGTATGGACTATTGTTGGTATGGTTCCAGTATGGACTATTGTTCGGTATGGTTCCAGTATGGACTATTGTTGGTATGGTTCCAGTATGGACTATTGTTGGTATGGTTCCAGTATAGACTATTGTTCTGTATGGTTCCAGTATGGACTATTGTTGGTATGGTTCCAGTATGGACTATTGTTGGTATGGTTCCAGTATGGACTATTGTTGGTATGGTTCCAGTATGGACTATTGTTGGTATGGTTCCAGTATGGACTATTGTTGGTATGGTTCCAGTATGGACTATTGTTGGTATGGTTCCAGTATAGACTATTGTTCTGTATGGTTCCAGTATGGACTATTGTTGGTATGGTTCCAGTATGGACTATTGTTGGTATGGTTCCAGTATGGACTATTGTTGGTATGGTTCCAGTATGGACTATTGTTGGTATGGTTCCAGTATGGACTATTGTTGGTATGGTTCCAGTATGGACTATTGTTGGTATGGTTCCAGTATGGACTATTGTTGGTATGGTTCCAGTATGGACTATTGTTCGGTATGGTTCCAGTATGGACTATTGTTGGTATGGTTCCAGTATGGACTATTGTTGGTATGGTTCCAGTATGGACTATTGTTGGTATAGTTCCAGTATGGACTATTGTTGGTATGGTTCCAGTATAGACTATTGTTCTGTATGGTTCCAGTATGGACTATTGTTGGTATGGTTCCAGTATGGACTATTGTTGGTATGGTTCCAGTATGGACTATTGTTGGGTATGGTTCCAGTATGGACTATTGTTGGTATGGTTCCAGTATGGACTATTGTTGGTATGGTTCCAGTATGGACTATTGTTGGTATGGTTCCAGTATGGACTATTGTTGGTATGGTTCCAGTATGGACTATTGTTGGTATGGTTCCAGTATGGACTATTGTTGGGTATGGTTCCAGTATGGACTATTGTTGGTATGGTTCCAGTATGGACTATTGTTCTGTATGGTTCCAGTATAGACTATTGTTCTGTATGGTTCCAGTATAGACTATTGTTCTGTATGGTTCCAGTATAGACTATTGTTCTGTATGGTTCCAGTATAGACTATTGTTCTGTATGGTTCCAGTATGGACTATTGTTCTGTATGGTTCCAGTATAGACTATTGTTGGTATGGTTCCAGTATGGACTATTGTTGGTATGGTTCCAGTATGGACTATTGTTGGTATGGTTCCAGTATGGACTATTGTTGGTATGGTTCCAGTATGGACTATTGTTGGTATGGTTCCAGTATAGACTATTGTTGGTATGGTTCCAGTATGGACTATTGTTGGTATGGTTCCAGTATGGACTATTGTTGGTATGGTTCCAGTATAGACTATTGTTCTGTATGGTTCCAGTATGGACTATTGTTGGTATGGTTCCAGTATGGACTATTGTTGTGTATGGTTCCAGTATGGACTATTGTTGGTATGGTTCCAGTATGGACTATTGTTGTGTATGGTTCCAGTATGGACTATTGTTGGTATGGTTCCAGTATGGACTATTGTTGGTATGGTTCCAGTATGGACTATTGTTGGTATGGTTCCAGTATGGACTATTGTTGTGTATGGTTCCAGTATGGACTATTGTTGGTATGGTTCCAGTATGGACTATTGTTGGTATGGTTCCAGTATGGACTATTGTTCTGTATGGTTCCAGTATGGACTATTGTTGTGTATGGTTCCAGTATGGACTATTGTTGGTATGGTTCCAGTATGGACTATTGTTGGTATGGTTCCAGTATGGACTATTGTTGTGTATGGTTCCAGTATGGACTATTGTTGGTATGGTTCCAGTATGGACTATTGTTGGTATGGTTCCAGTATGGACTATTGTTCTGTATGGTTCCAGTATGGACTATTGTTGTGTATGGTTCCAGTATGGACTATTGTTGGTATGGTTCCAGTATGGACTATTGTTGGTATGGTTCCAGTATGGACTATTGTTGGTATGGTTCCAGTATGGACTATTGTTCTGTATGGTTCCAGTATGGACTATTGTTGTGTATGGTTCCAGTATGGACTATTGTTGGTATGGTTCCAGTATGGACTATTGTTGGTATGGTTCCAGTATGGACTATTGTTGGTATGGTTCCAGTATGGACTATTGTTCTGTATGGTTCCAGTATGGACTATTGTTCTGTATGGTTCCAGTATGGACTATTGTTGGTATGGTTCCAGTATGGACTATTGTTGGTATGGTTCCAGTATGGACTATTGTTCTGTATGGTTCCAGTATGGACTATTGTTGGTATGGTTCCAGTATGGACTATTGTTGTGTATGGTTCCAGTATGGACTATTGTTGGTATGGTTCCAGTATGGACTATTGTTGGTATGGTTCCAGTATGGACTATTGTTCTGTATGGTTCCAGTATGGACTATTGTTGTGTATGGTTCCAGTATGGACTATTGTTGGTATGGTTCCAGTATGGACTATTGTTGGTATGGTTCCAGTATGGACTATTGTTGGTATGGTTCCAGTATGGACTATTGTTCTGTATGGTTCCAGTATGGACTATTGTTGTGTATGGTTCCAGTATGGACTATTGTTGGTATGGTTCCAGTATGGACTATTGTTGGTATGGTTCCAGTATGGACTATTGTTCTGTATGGTTCCAGTATGGACTATTGTTGGTATGGTTCCAGTATGGACTATTGTTGGTATGGTTCCAGTATGGACTATTGTTGGTATGGTTCCAGTATGGACTATTGTTCTGTATGGTTCCAGTATGGACTATTGTTGGTATGGTTCCAGTATGGACTATTGTTGTGTATGGTTCCAGTATGGACTATTGTTCTGTATGGTTCCAGTATGGACTATTGTTGGTATGGTTCCAGTATGGACTATTGTTCTGTATGGTTCCAGTATGGACTATTGTTGTGTATGGTTCCAGTATGGACTATTGTTGGTATGGTTCCAGTATGGACTATTGTTCTGTATGGTTCCAGTATGGACTATTGTTGGTATGGTTCCAGTATGGACTATTGTTGTGTATGGTTCCAGTATGGACTATTGTTGGTATGGTTCCAGTATGGACTATTGTTGGTATGGTTCCAGTATGGACTATTGTTGGTATGGTTCCAGTATGGACTATTGTTGGTATGGTTCCAGTATGGACTATTGTTGTGTATGGTTCCAGTATGGACTATTGTTCTGTATGGTTCCAGTATGGACTATTGTTGTGTATGGTTCTCCAGTATGGACTATTGTTCTGTATGGTTCCAGTATGGACTATTGTTGGTATGGTTCCAGTATGGACTATTGTTGGTATGGTTCCAGTATGGACTATTGTTGGTATGGTTCCAGTATGGACTATTGTTGGTATGGTTCCAGTATGGACTATTGTTGGTATGGTTCCAGTATGGACTATTGTTGTGTATGGTTCCAGTATGGACTATTGTTGTGTATGGTTCCAGTATGGACTATTGTTGGTATGGTTCCAGTATGGACTATTGTTGGTATGGTTCCAGTATGGACTATTGTTGTGTATGGTTCCAGTATGGACTATTGTTGGTATGGTTCCAGTATGGACTATTGTTGGTATGGTTCCAGTATGGACTATTGTTGGTATGGTTCCAGTATGGACTATTGTTGGTATGGTTCCAGTATGGACTATTGTTGTGTATGGTTCTCCAGTATGGACTATTGTTCTGTATGGTTCCAGTATGGACTATTGTTGGTATGGTTCCAGTATGGACTATTGTTGGTATGGTTCCAGTATGGACTATTGTTCTGTATGGTTCCAGTATGGACTATTGTTCTGTATGGTTCCAGTATGGACTATTGTTCTGTATGGTTCCAGTATGGACTATTGTTCTGTATGGTTCCAGTATGGACTATTGTTGGTATGGTTCCAGTATGGACTATTGTTCTGTATGGTTCCAGTATGGACTATTGTTCTGTATGGTTCCAGTATGGACTATTGTTGGTATGGTTCCAGTATGGACTATTGTTGGTATGGTTCCATTATGGACTATTGTTCTGTATGGTTCCAGTATGGACTATTGTTGGTATGGTTCCAGTATGGACTATTGTTCTGTATGGTTCCAGTATGGACTATTGTTGGTATGGTTCCAGTATGGACTATTGTTCTGTATGGTTCCAGTATGGACTATTGTTGGTATGGTTCCAGTATGGACTATTGTTGGTATGGTTCCAGTACTATGGACTATTGTTCTGTATGGTTCCAGTATGGACTATTGTTGGTATGGTTCCAGTATGGACTATTGTTGGTATGGTTCCAGTATGGACTATTGTTGGTATGGTTCCAGTATGGACTATTGTTGGTATGGTTCCAGTATGGACTATTGTTGGTATGGTTCCAGTATGGACTATTGTTGGTATGGTTCCAGTATGGACTATTGTTCTGTATGGTTCCAGTATGGACTATTGTTGGTATGGTTCCAGTATGGACTATTGTTGGTATGGTTCCAGTATGGACTATTGTTGGTATGGTTCCAGTATGGACTATTGTTGGTATGGTTCCAGTATAGACTATTGTTCTGTATGGTTCCAGTATGGACTATTGTTGGTATGGTTCCAGTATGGACTATTGTTGGTATGGTTCCAGTTTGGACTATTGTTGGTATGGTTCCAGTATGGACTATTGTTGGTATGGTTCCAGTACTATGGACTATTGTTCTGTATGGTTCCAGTATGGACTATTGTTGGTATGGTTCCAGTATGGACTATTGTTGGTATGGTTCCAGTATGGACTATTGTTGGTATGGTTCCAGTATGGACTATTGTTGGTATGGTTCCAGTATGGACTATTGTTGGTATGGTTCCAGTATGGACTATTGTTGGTATGGTTCCAGTATGGACTATTGTTCTGTATGGTTCCAGTATGGACTATTGTTGGTATGGTTCCAGTATGGACTATTGTTGGTATGGTTCCAGTATGGACTATTGTTGGTATGGTTCCAGTATGGACTATTGTTGGTATGGTTCCAGTATGGACTATTGTTGGTATGGTTCCAGTATAGACTATTGTTCTGTATGGTTCCAGTATGGACTATTGTTGGTATGGTTCCAGTATGGACTATTGTTGGTATGGTTCCAGTATGGACTATTGTTGGTATGGTTCCAGTATGGACTATTGTTCGGTATGGTTCCAGTATGGACTATTGTTGGTATGGTTCCAGTATGGACTATTGTTGGTATGGTTCCAGTATAGACTATTGTTCTGTATGGTTCCAGTATGGACTATTGTTGGTATGGTTCCAGTATGGACTATTGTTGGTATGGTTCCAGTATGGACTATTGTTGGTATGGTTCCAGTATGGACTATTGTTGGTATGGTTCCAGTATGGACTATTGTTGGTATGGTTCCAGTATGGACTATTGTTGGTATGGTTCCAGTATGGACTATTGTTGGTATGGTTCCAGTATAGACTATTGTTCTGTATGGTTCCAGTATGGACTATTGTTGGTATGGTTCCAGTATGGACTATTGTTGGTATGGTTCCAGTATGGACTATTGTTGGTATGGTTCCAGTATGGACTATTGTTGGTATGGTTCCAGTATGGACTATTGTTGGTATGGTTCCAGTATGGACTATTGTTGGTATGGTTCCAGTATGGACTATTGTTCGGTATGGTTCCAGTATGGACTATTGTTGGTATGGTTCCAGTATGGACTATTGTTGGTATGGTTCCAGTATGGACTATTGTTGGTATGGTTCCAGTATGGACTATTGTTGGTATGGTTCCAGTATAGACTATTGTTCTGTATGGTTCCAGTATGGACTATTGTTGGTATGGTTCCAGTATGGACTATTGTTGGTATGGTTCCAGTATGGACTATTGTTGGGTATGGTTCCAGTATGGACTATTGTTGGTATGGTTCCAGTATGGACTATTGTTGGTATGGTTCCAGTATGGACTATTGTTCTGTATGGTTCCAGTATGGACTATTGTTGGTATGGTTCCAGTATGGACTATTGTTGGGTATGGTTCCAGTATGGACTATTGTTGGTATGGTTCCAGTATGGACTATTGTTGGTATGGTTCCAGTATGGACTATTGTTGGTATGGTTCCAGTATGGACTATTGTTGGTATGGTTCCAGTATGGACTATTGTTGGGTATGGTTCCAGTATGGACTATTGTTGGTATGGTTCCAGTATGGACTATTGTTGGTATGGTTCCAGTATGGACTATTGTTGTGTATGGTTCCAGTATGGACTATTGTTCTGTATGGTTCCAGTATGGACTATTGTTGTGTATGGTTCTCCAGTATGGACTATTGTTCTGTATGGTTCCAGTATGGACTATTGTTGGTATGGTTCCAGTATGGACTATTGTTGGTATGGTTCCAGTATGGACTATTGTTGGTATGGTTCCAGTATGGACTATTGTTGGTATGGTTCCAGTATGGACTATTGTTGGTATGGTTCCAGTATGGACTATTGTTGGTATGGTTCCAGTATGGACTATTGTTGGTATGGTTCCAGTATGGACTATTGTTCTGTATGGTTCCAGTATGGACTATTGTTCTGTATGGTTCCAGTATGGACTATTGTTGTGTATGGTTCTCCAGTATGGACTATTGTTCTGTATGGTTCCAGTATGGACTATTGTTGGTATGGTTCCAGTATGGACTATTGTTGGTATGGTTCCAGTATGGACTATTGTTGGTATGGTTCCAGTATGGACTATTGTTGGTATGGTTCCAGTATGGACTATTGTTGGTATGGTTCCAGTATGGACTATTGTTCTGTATGGTTCCAGTATGGACTATTGTTGGTATGGTTCCAGTATGGACTATTGTTCTGTATGGTTCCAGTATGGACTATTGTTGGTATGGTTCCAGTATGGACTATTGTTCTGTATGGTTCCAGTATGGACTATTGTTGTGTATGGTTCCAGTATGGACTATTGTTGGTATGGTTCCAGTATGGACTATTGTTCTGTATGGTTCCAGTATGGACTATTGTTCTGTATGGTTCCAGTATGGACTATTGTTCTGTATGGTTCCAGTATGGACTATTGTTCTGTATGGTTCCAGTATGGACTATTGTTGGTATGGTTCCAGTATGGACTATTGTTGGTATGGTTCCAGTATGGACTATTGTTGGTATGGTTCCAGTATGGACTATTGTTGGTATGGTTCCAGTATGGACTATTGTTCTGTATGGTTCCAGTATGGACTATTGTTCTGTATGGTTCCAGTATGGACTATTGTTGGTATGGTTCCAGTATGGACTATTGTTCTGTATGGTTCCAGTATGGACTATTGTTCTGTATGGTTCCAGTATGGACTATTGTTGGTATGGTTCCAGTATGGACTATTGTTGGTATGGTTCCAGTATGGACTATTGTTGGTATAGTTCCAGTATGGACTATTGTTGTGTATGGTTCCAGTATGGACTATTGTTCGGTATGGTTCCAGTATGGACTATTGTTGGTATAGTTCCAGTATGGACTATTGTTCGGTATGGTTCCAGTATGGACTATCGGTATGGTTCCAGTATGGACTATTGTTCGGTATGGTTCCAGTATGGACTATTGTTCGGTATGGTTCCAGTATGGACTATTGTTCGGTATGGTTCCAGTATGGACTATTGTTCGGTATGGTTCCAGTATGGACTATTGTTGGTATGGTTCCAGTATGGACTATTGTTCGGTATAGTTCCAGTATGGACTATTGTTCGGTATGGTTCCAGTATGGACTATTGTTCGGTATGGTTCCAGTATGGACTATTGTTCGGTATGGTTCCAGTATGGACTATTGTTCGGTATGGTTCCAGTATGGACTATTGTTCGGTATGGTTCCAGTATGGACTATTGTTCGGTATGGTTCCAGTATGGACTATTGTTCGGTATGGTTCCAGTATGGACTATTGTTCGGTATGGTTCCAGTATGGACTATTGTTGGTATGGTTCCAGTATGGACTATTGTTCGGTATGGTTCCAGTATGGACTATTGTTGGTATAGTTCCAGTATGGACTATTGTTCGGTATGGTTCCAGTATGGACTATTGTTCTGTATGGTTCCAGTATGGACTATTGTTGGTATGGTTCCAGTATGGACTATTGTTCTGTATGGTTCCAGTATGGACTATTGTTCGGTATGGTTCCAGTATGGACTATTGTTGGTATAGTTCCAGTATGGACTATTGTTGGTATAGTTCCAGTATGGACTATTGTTGGTATGGTTCCAGTATGGACTATTGTTCGGTATGGTTCCAGTATGGACTATTGTTCGGTATGGTTCCAGTATGGACTATTGTTCGGTATGGTTCTCCAGTATGGACTATTGTTCTGTATGGTTCCATTATGGACTATTGTTCGGTATGGTTCTCCAGTATGGACTATTGTTCGGTATGGTGGTCCCATTTTGGACCGTTGTTCTGCTCTGCAGTATTTGGACTGTCTCTCTCTCTATTGAACTCTCTGTTGTTCAATAGAGAGAGATAGAGAGAGGAAGTGGGAGGGAGAGACAGGGAGAGGGCGTTTAAAAATGGAGCGATAGACGGTTGGTGGCTGGAGACTAGAGAGGGTCAGCCCAGGTTGTCTGTTGTCTGTCTGTCTGTCTGTCTGTCTGTCTGTCTCGCTATTCTCTCCTGTCTCTCTTCGGGTTTGATCTTATGAACCATCTCTATAATTATCACACCTGGAGATGGACCACATCACTCAGTGCTAATCTCGATGCGTGTGTGCTAATCTCGATGTGTGTGTGTGTGTGTGTGTGTGTGTGTGTGTGTGTGTGTGTGTGTGTGTGTGTGTGTGTGTGTGTGTGTGTGTGTGTGTGTGTGTGTGTGTGTGTACGTATCTGTCAGTATCCTCCAAGGTTATCTCTCTCTGATCTGATGAGCTAAGTACTGTAATTATCAGACCATCACCATTAATCTGCAGTGTGAGTGGCAAAAATGTGTGTGTGTGTGTGTGTGTGTGTGTGTGTGTGTGTGCGCGTGCGTGCGTGCATGCACATCAAAGGGCAAGCCAAAATCCCCTTGTGTAATGTAATGTAGCTAGTGAGCTTGTAGATTTTTAGTGCAATAAATCACGCGCAAACAAGCATAAATCAGGCATTACATTATGTGTGTGTTACCTTACCTAGCCTCCTACAGTACTCAGGGGTTATGTCATGTGTTGTGTTACCTTACCTAGCCTCCTACAGTACTCAGGGGTCATGTGTTACCTTACCTAGCCTCCTACAGTACTCAGGGGTTATGTCATGTGTTACCTTACCTAGCCTCCTACAGTACTCAGGGGTTATGTCATGTGTTGTGTCACCTTACCTAGCCTCCTACAGTACTCAGGGGTCATGTGTTACCTTACCTAGCCTCCTACAGTACTCAGGGGTCATGTGTTACCTTACCTAGCCTCCTACAGTACTCAGGGGTTATGTGTCACCTTACCTAGCCTCCTACAGTACTCAGGGGTTATGTGTCACCTTACCTAGCCTCCTACAGTACTCAGGGGTTATGTGTCACCTTACCTAGCCTCCTACAGTACTCAGGGGTTATGTGTCACCTTACCTAGCCTCCTACAGTACTCAGGGGTCATGTGTTACCTTACCTAGCCTCCTACAGTACTCAGGGGTCATGTGTCACCTTACCTAGCCTCCTACAGTACTCAGGGGTTATGTGTTACCTTACCTAGCCTCCTACAGTACTCAGGGGTCATGTGTTACCTTACCTAGCCTCCTACAGTACTCAGGGGTTATGTGTCACCTTACCTAGCCTCCTACAGTACTCAGGGGTTATGTGTCACCTTACCTAGCCTCCTACAGTACTCAGGGGGAGGGGCTGACAAACAGGTGACCCCTCCGCCGTGACCTCCCAGGTTCCTCTGCTCCGTCGCCGTAGGGACATGCCACACTTTCACTGTCGTATCTCGACTTGACAGACAGACAGACAGACAGACAGACAGACAGACAGACAGACAGACAGACAGACAGACAGACAGACAGACAGACAGACAGACAGACAGACAGACAGACAGACAGACAGACAGACAGACAGACAGACAGACAGACAGAGATAAGTTACATAAGTTAGATTTCCCTCCGTTGCATTGTAACAGCTCTGTGTACACATAATTTCTATTCCCTTTCAATTGTGCATAATTAATTGCATTTTTAATGAATTGCATTTTTATAGCGCTCTTTCAAGTGCTCAAAGCGCTTTACAATGGTTCGTTCATTCATTCATTGGGGGGGTGAAGCGGCGAACAGTCGACGCCAGCGTCCTCACTTCCCACATTCACACACCAATGGTGGCGAGCTCACACAGACCGACTCATTAGAGGCAATGTAGGGTTCAGTGTCTTGCCCAAGGACACTTTGACATGTGGACATACATTATTTTGTTTAGATTGTATTGTTTCAGTTCCACTCTTGCTTTGGCAATGTTAATGTAAGTTTTCTTATGCCAAAAAAGCCCTTTGAATTGAATTGAGAAAGAGACAGAGGCACGCGCACGCGCACGCACGCACGTACGTACGTGGGCGCACAGAGGTGAAGCACCTGTTATTACTCATCAGTAGGACAAAAAGCCATTAGAGATTATCCATTATCGTATTCTTAAACACTGAAATCAAATTTGCACTACTTGTCATTATACCGAGACCTCTGTAATGAATTATTAATGCAGGCTTTGTGTTATCACATCGGTGCACGTTCAAGTTCAAATTAAGAGTCTGTACATAGCAAAAGCCTGGGTGTTAATTTAACTGCGAATAGTGTGCAAATGGAGCCAGTACAGCCAGGGATGTGCCACGCCGCGCAGAGCACACAGAGGGCCTGCATTTGTGCCATGTGTTTCGGGCAAAAGGTACAATCACTTTATTGGAGAGATGGTGTGAGGGGACCTCACAGAGGGGAGGGACAGAGACAGAGAGAGATAGAGATAGAGAGAGCAAGGTTAAATGCAATCAACCTGAACCACTAGGCCTCAGCAGAGTTATCAGTGTAGTGTAGAGAGAGAGAGAGAGAGAGAGAGAGAGAGAGCAGAAGGGAAAGAGACAGATGCAGAGAGATGGGGATAGAGAGAGAGAAATCAAATAGAGTGATGGGGGACAGAATGAGAAAAAAAGTGAGAGAAAGGGAAAACATACAGGGAGACAAGGCAAACAAGACAGGAAGTGAAACAAAAGAGAGTGCGAGAGACATAATTATCTGCATTATTCATTCTGCAGATCTCTCTTGTCTACCGGAGGCGCACCCCCCCCCCCCCCCCCCCCCCCGCACCACCCGCTGCACTTACCTCCCGGAGACCACCAGGTTGTCAATGGCAACGACGCAGGTGACAATGTCGCTGTGACCATGGAGGAATCTGAGGCGGAACCGGGCCTTTTCCCAGAGGGCCTGGAGCGATGCAAACGTGTCTGAGAGAGGGAGGATAACGTGAATGGAAACTAATTTGCGCAGTTAGTGGTATTGACACATCGGCGACTATTGTTTGGTTCCCAGACGGTGCGCCCGAGACACACTGGTGTCGTGAGATAAGTCCAGGTGTGCTTTGGGACAACCACACATTATTACTGCAATACAGTATACTGAAAGTTACGAATTATCTTTTAATTTACTATATCAGCACTCCTTTCCAAAGACAGACACAAATTCTAGTCTGTCCCCGTTTTGGGCATTATATGCGGAAATCTGCCATTTAAAATACATAATTTAAGTACATACATAATGTACGTTGATCTTATAATTGCTTTTCCTTGATGTATTATTTTGCCTTTCTATTTCCATTTTGACATTATCTGACATTTAAAGGAGTGATGTCACATTGTGGTGTGACCAGACTGAACCACCGGAGGTTGAATAGAAAAGAAACATGTCTCTTGAGCTGATGTGTGGCAGAGTTGTGCTCTGTGCATTTGCCACAACAAAGATCCATGTCTCATGAATGCCATGTCATATCAGTGTTGTGTGGGGAAGAAAGCTGATCAACCAGCTCACACATGATCCATTTGGAGCTTCGAGATTGGCCATTTCCTATTTCAATGTGTCGCTTGTGACACCTACAATGAAGCTGGTGGTAATTGCATTGATAAGAATTTTGCATGGATAAGAATACAGGTGTAAAAGAGAAAGAGAAAAGAACCCACACACTCATCTGCTCCAAAAGTTATCGAGCCAAGACTCTTCATCTGGTCAAACTCCTTTGTTTGACCAGTTTGACCAGATGAAGAGCCTTGGCTCGAAACGTCGTCAATAAAGTATAAGTTTTGGAGCAGATGAGCAGGTTCTTTTCTCTTTTTCTGATGTTACTTACCTCTACAGGAAAGGATTCCAAATAAGCCAGCTGGCTTCTTCCTTTCCTTGCATTGTATTTTTGTTCTTCGATATGTATTGTCTATTTTTTATACTATGTGCTAAATAAATAAACCTAAAACCTAAACCTAAAACCTAAGCTTGCCCTTTGATGTGCTTGGGGGCACAAAACGTATTAAAACCAAGGCGTTTTTTGCTTAACTGAAGATAAAACACCTCAGTGTTCCTCAATGTGGATGATGATGATGTTGCCGTGAAGCCATGAGTTAATATGGCTCAGAGGAAGTACACGCCGTGTGTCCCTCAGGGAGGCAGACACAGACTGAAAGGTCAGATCGGTGTGGTTGTTGTTGCTTCTTGCTACGTACGATACACCCTTCTCTCTCTGCAGCTTAATCTTTCTGGACGTTTTTTGCTCGTCACCTCGATTCTGCACCGTGGTGTTTTTGAGAAACCTCAGACATCAACAGCCGAGCTGTTACTATAATTATTATTAGTCGTACTAGTGGTAGTAATTAGGAGTTGTAACCGTGGCATGTTTACACCCCATGTGAAAATGTGCTTCCATGCAGCTGGAAGCACATGTTGTCGTGTGTATTTTTGGTTCAAACCTGCTGCCAAGCCAAAATAAAACAAAGCTATGGGGAAATTAACTGGAACAGGAAACAGATATGCCACCTTCTAAAAATTGGGACTGCACTGCAGTAATGAAAAGATCGAGTCAATAGTAGAGATATATATATGATATTATTGTTGTTATTTTATTATTAGGTTCGAGAAGCAAGTCCACTATAGTTATCGTACTTCTTCCTGGGGATGTGACATGTCGGTCAACCAATAGGAAGACAGAAGGAGGGGGCTCAACGTCTGAATTGCCATTTGGCTCTGTTGGTCTAGAAACACACATGAATAGTTTGCGCCCGGGCAGTCGGACGCTGTCCGAGTTTTGCCAGGGACACATTTTGTGTGACACACAGACACATGGTCATACGTGCACATACACACTCACACATACACGCACACACAATTAGCCCACCTTCTTGCTCAAGTTGCTGTGTTTCCGTCCTGGGTTCTGCACTGGCAGCCAGGGCTGGACAGTCCTCTGACAAATCGGTGCGGTGGTTTGACGATTTGGCTGCTCCCGCTGTATCTCGCCTTCTGCCCGTCTCTGATCTCTCCCCCTCTAATCCCACCTGGATCTCCCCTGTTCCTATGTTTGTCTGTGAGCCGGCCAGCGTTGGCCGCACAACCTGGGCACTTGGTTCCCCTTTGGGGATCTTTGAGGCTGGAGGCATCTGTGATGGAACGGCCCCAGAGCTGTCCTCCCTGTGCTCAAGCAGAACAGGGAAGAGGAAAAAAGAAACACAACGTCATGGAATGATCAACGTGTAAAGGGACGAAGCAACCTCTGTGACAGCATGCCTAACTGTAGAGTAATGTTTTTAACCCATTCGGGCCTGACGTCGAAATTTAAAAAAAATGTTTTCTAAATCATGACAATTTTCTGAAAGATTTGAGGCACCTTTTAACGATTTTTCAAAAATAGCAGACCTACAAGTTCATAGCGCGCCACTCGGTGGCGCGCTATGAGCTTGTAGATCTGCTATTTTTCAATAGCTAAATTATAACATAATGTTTAAAACACCAAAAGGGGTTCCCGCCCAGAATGGGTTAAGGGCCCTCCAACACAGAACACAAGTGCTAACCAAACAGCAGGCATGTGAGACAGATTGAGAGAATGACTTGGTCAGAGTATGACCATTATCTCGGCTAAATCATCTGTTATCACGTTTGAATGGTGCCAAAATGTCCATACTGGCATCCTCACCACATAGCCTGGTCAAGGTTTCCCCCTGGTGGACGTGTCATTTCCAACTATTGTCGGTGCATGGAACTAGGAGCTACTAATATATACTATTCTCTGCCTATCAGGACGTAACTCGGACGGCGCCGAGTCGGGTCTGGTGGCCTTCGCAACGCTCGGCACGGCGAGTCGCTCGGCTGGTGCCTCACGTAGCTCATGGCCACCAGACACGGCGCGCCTCCGTCAGGACATCAGTGATAATGACAATGCTACAATCGCAGATAATGACATACTGAACAGTGAGGATGCCAGTATGGACATTTTGGCACCATTCAAACGTGCTGATAACGGATGATTTCGCCGATTCAATACATGATACCAGTCGAATGGGGTGGATTGAGA
Source organism: Electrona antarctica (assembly GCF_951216825.1). NCBI lineage: Eukaryota > Metazoa > Chordata > Actinopteri > Myctophiformes > Myctophidae > Electrona > Electrona antarctica. The sequence continues at coordinate 14,746,992 of NC_136811.1, forward strand.
GAATGAGTTGATCAGAGTATGAGAATGGAGGAGATTCACAAAGACAATGATCAGCAGTGAGTTCATGAACCACTTTGTCCTGCGAGTAACACTCCATGTAGAGGGAGAAAGATACAATAAAAGATACATAAGGATATATATTGCAATTTCACTTTGCATAACTACTACAACCTCTGAAATACTGGCATACCAGGGCAATCGAACAGCCAAGTGTTTTTAGGGCATTTACTGTACCATTTACTGTGTGAGGAAAATGCCCTTGACATCAACTAGTCCCTGGTTTGATTTTTGGCCGGTGGTCGTACCATTTGCTGCATGTTACTCCCCTACACTCTCTGCATTTCCTGTCTCTCTCCACTGGAACTATCAAATAAAGGCTTAAAAATACCCCCCAATGTATTACCAACAAATACTGGTAATACTAGCAATGTTGATTTTAATTCAATCTAGTTGTTATAGTTGTAGTCCCCTGTTCATGATGTTGTAGAGGTAAAAAAGTGCAAGCATGAATTATGTTCAGCAAAATCAACAGTAAATATGCATGCAACCCAACAGAGGAGCAGAACATTTTAAAAGCCCTATAGAGCAAAAATGTGTAGACATTCTGTGCATGTAAAAGATTATAACCACAGTTATATACCGCTAGTTTTGACCATAACAGATGGATTCAGAATCAAAATCACGCTGAGATCTGCACCCAGAGGGTCCTCCAAGGGGCCGATGTACAGGGCTGGAAACCCTTGGATGAGGTCTACATTGTAGACCTCATGCAAGGGTTTCCAGCCCTGATGAGGTCTACATTGTAGACCTCATCCAAGGGTTTCCAGACCACCTCATGTAGACTCTACGTGATGTGGTACAAAACCCAGGAAGATTTGTTTTAAGCATGACATGATTTGACCCCCAGAAGAAGAAAAAAATCTGATCAAAGCCATCAAAGGGAATGTTAATGCTTTTGAAGAATTTATGCCTCTCGCCATCTGTCTGGTGCCCACACCTATCCCCTCGTTTATTCCCGTGTTCTGTGACCATCTCCCTCCCGCGTCGCTTATTCTCCCTGCCTACTTACACTTGTCTTTTCATCTTCTCCTTATTTCCTTCTTCCACAATCCCAGGAGTTTGCTGTGGGCCAAAAAGCTGCAGCACCAGTCCAGCCAATCTGGAACGTAGCTCCGCCTTCCTCGAGATCTAAGGAGGAGAGGAGGCAGGTGATTGGTCGGCCACCCACCCAGGCACATTTGGCTTGTTCATTATGCATAGAAACATATTCAGGTTTTCTTTATTCATTAGTCGACAACTTGCAACTGAGCATCGATTGAGCGACAAGGTGTGTGTGCACAGACAGCACAGTACACCAAGGCAATGAGCCCGCTGTCAGTTTACAAGCGTGACATAATGTAGGCTGTAGCCTGGTTCACTTTATTCATTAACTTCAGAGGTGGAACAAGATGTAAGGCAATTGCGGTACCTCACTACCTCCATGGGCAATTAGGCATGGCCAGTCTAATCTGCCTTGCTTTAATCATTGGGTTGTAACTTGTAATATGCACTCATTATGCCAAGCAGCTTTTTGATGCAGAGGTTCAGGTGTGTAGTGAGTCTGTGAGTGAAGGATAGATTGAATGAAGGAAGGAAGGAAGGAAGGAAAACTAATGTTGAATGCTAATTTAAGACTATGTGGGTCTCTGGGGCTAAAGCAGAATAGAATAAGAATAGACTAGCCATTGAGACTAAATAAATTCAGCACTCCAAAGTACCAAAATAACAAACTCGAGTAAAACTGAACCTGTGATGTGATTAAGATGCACAGTCAGCAACTGGGTAATGTAAAGGCTGTTGATTACGTTTTCTCAGCAAATAACTGTAGCTCATTAACTACCACAAATAGTTTCTCACTATATGGATTGACTGTCTGTGGATTGACTGTTATGTTGGGTAGGCTACATATTTAACAGTCAATCTAGTCAGGGAGTATAGATTGTCTATGTGTACACTTTGACTATTTTTATACCACTGTTAATTCAGTTGACTTTGAAGTTTGAATACATTTACATTTTACAGTAGTCAGTACTGTTGATATACTATTAGTGGACTTTGACTACATTGATACAGTGGTGGTAGAAAAAGTACTCACATGTAAAAGTATCAATACTACAATGTAGAAATACTCGGTTATACAAGTAAAAGTACAAAAAGTAGAAGGTACTCATTATGTCCCATGTCACAAATATTGGCCTATAAAATGTGAGCTTGTAGATCAGCTATTTTCAAATGGACGAAAGGTACTTCATTCCTAATCTCTTTGCATTTAATACCTGCTTACTCTTTATTATTTTATTAACTTTTATCTGTCCTGTGTTTAATAATTGCCTGAATTTCACCAGCAGAATCAATAATGGTTGGTCTGTCTGTCTATCTTTGTACTGCTATTCTCGGCTTTAGTGTATTCTCAATCGGTACACCAAGGTTTTCACATTGAATTTGAATTTATTTATTTTATTTTAATTATTATTATTATTTTGTCTGGTGAACTCTACTGCAAGTATGGGTTTCTGAACTCTGCAGGGCTGTCAACATTATGTATTCAGCAGCAGCTGTTATTATTAATTCATGTTAATCACATATCCTTCTGTTTGTGTTACATCATAGCTGATTACATTACATTTTCACAGGAACCCGTTTCTCATCTTTTTGATGCATAGAAGTGCCCTTCATTAAACCAAATAGGCCTATAGGCTATTAGGCTTAATTGCCTTGTTATTTTGATTGTCTGTTACAATACAATATCTATATGTAATACCTAAATAATAGCCCTATATACCTACTGTATGCTACTGTACACAGAATATGCAGGGGACGAAAGATATGGGTTGATTGTACCCTGTGATAAATCCAATTTCACTCATGTGCTGTGCTGTCTTTGAATACTTTATTGACAGTTTGTAAACAGTAGATTGGTACGATGATTGTTAAAAGGAATCGGCTTGTTGTTTCCATTGTGGTCCTGGACGGTCAATTCATCAATTCATCGTGTCGTGAAGCAAGACACTCGAGTGAATTATAATCAGTGCAATTATGCACTGATTATAACTCACTCGAGTGAGTTATAATCAGTGCATAATTGCACAAGCGGGGAAAACCTATCGAGGATTTACAGAACCACAACAAGTAGATGATGAAGTCTTCGGTACCTTAAGTCTTTCCTCTGGGCTGAGAGTGATTTTGATCTCCAGATTCTCAATCTGTCTCAGTTTCTTTTGCAGCTTCCTCACCTCCGTGACCTCCCCCATTTGATCTGAAACCTGTAGCCTAACTAAGACCTAAAACTAAAGGAATGGGAAGGAAGGAAGAAGTGTGTCTAATATCTACAGCCTTTTGCCTACCAGTGGCACCACGGCATTCCTCTTTAGGGGGAGTTCAGAGAGATAAGTAAATGTGTTTATGTTGTTTCAGCCTCCACGTAGTAGAATTGGCGGAGACTCGTCACTCGAGAGACAACAGAGCTGCAAGTGAAGGGAGTTGGAGTTCAGTTCAGTTGAGTCGAGACGTGTCGCTGTTGCCGGATGTTGATGGTGTTGACTATATAGATTGTCCTTACAGTACAGCGACATCGTGTGGACCGTTGAGGGCCTGTGTGTGCTGCTGGGTTATTTATATGTTATGTACTTGTAATAACTGTCTGTAATTAATTTTGCACAGTAAAAATCAAAATGTGCCTTGTGCATTCTTGACATAAAGTAACTCGTACAACACGAATCATACATTTAGATAGGGATGTTTTTCCAGGATGCTGTCATGCAGGTCCAAGTCCAACAGAGTGTAAAATGTTTTTAAAATATCACAGTGACAAGCTGAAAAGCTTGTCACTGGATAAGAAACGAAAACGAAATGTAGGACAGACAGGATATTAAACTAAGTCACTCCTCTTTTTCTTTCAAAGTGAACATGAAACAACAGATGTGAGACTAGGACTTTTACAAGAACCGTGCAAGAGAAGAGATACAACATTCCAAGTGGACTCCATGCTGCTATAACGCAGGTATAAAACTGTGATGTGACAATATATATATAAAGCTGATTCTTTCTGAGTAAAGTCACTTCATCTCATTCTCCTTCTAAATGAATTGGCCTCGCTCGGCGGAAGTGACGTCACCCTCACGCATTCCTTTGTGTGACGACCTCAGTGAGAGCAGACAGACAGCAGCTCGATCCGCCGAGAAAAAAAAGGAAAAAAAAATACAACAAGGGGGAGCGAAAAAAAAAACTCGTCGATCCCCCCACTAGAAGTGGACAGATTTGGGGGTGAGAGTTTCCAAAGTGTCCCGGGGACGTGGGACTTCCGGGGGAGGTGAGACGGGAGCCGTTATCACCGGTAAATAGCCAGTGTTTGTGTTGCACGACAGTGTTTTTTGTGCTAAATTTTTTTGCGCCGATTTTTTCTCCGCCTGCCTGCTCTACTCTACGCCCGTCGTCTCCAGACAGCCGGAAGTCTGCGAGATGGGCTTTTGGTTTTTTTCTCTTCTTTGGTTTTTTTTATCCTTGCCTTTTTTTTTTTTTTTTTTGCTCTCTCTCTCTTCTTCTTCTTTGCTTGTTATTTTTTCCCAAGCACGAGCACGCTAGTAGCAGGACACCTCGCTCTGTCTGTACTCTGGACCATGTGTGTCCATTAATTACAAAGTCTGGCCTATATATATTTTTTGCTATATGTATGTTAGCATTGCCGACTGAGGACTCGAAATGGAGTCGTCACGCCGAAAGGATAAATATATAGTGTGATTGTGTCGTTTCTGCACGGCACCAACGTTCTGCAATCTGCTGCACATAATCTGTGTAGGCTAAAAGCAATAATAAAAAGGGTTTATTGTTTACAAAGTGTGTCGATCTGATCATGCACCACTAGCTACACTATCTATGGTGGTCCGATTTATAAAATCCATTCCATAATGGGTTGCATATGCATTTGCAACAGAGGTGGACGCCTCAAATATGTGATTCATGATATGTGGCAGAGAATGACAACGTTTTTTTTTTTTAGTAAACAAAATGTTTAGAACAAACACCCATTGACATGCTTCTTGTTCACTACACACACAGACATCATTTTACCCCCGTCAGTTTTATTAGCCTAACACCAGACAGTCCAGACTTTAGAGATTCCGTTTCAAATTCATAATTTGTCACTCAAATGAACAATTGGCAAATACATTGCATGCCAAATTGCCAATGTCACAAAATGTAACCGCTGTTGCTTTTGCTCTGTTGAATGAATTATGCTGTTGTGTAGATCGGTCTTCTGACATGTAAAATGGTTAATCGACTGTGTGGCTATTATTGTTTTATAATAGTAATTTATTAACTAGCCTTATACAAACTGAAAACACTATCGTTTACATTCGTTTTAGGTAGCCTACTTGTTTAGTAGGACTACCACAAATGCATTAGGACATTGACATATATTTTATTGCATTTTTATTTTTTACAGCCATCAACTTTTGTTGTGTTTCTGCCATGTCTAGAAAACCCACTAATTTCACTCCCTTTATAGCCTACTTGTATGGGATGTAACAATGGAGAATTGTGAGTCTTCCAACGTGTCCAGATAAAATTGCAATTAGATGGACTAATTCAATGTTCTTTCTGTCCCTTTGAAGAAATGATGGATGAATCCCACTTTAATTCGTCCTACTTCTGGTCCCCTGTTCAAACTGTTCAAGGACAGGTAAGACTGGACCCATCTTCAAACGGCTTCTCTGTAATTAGTTTATGTGAAGGTTAAGAAGCTTATTTAGTTACTATACTGACTCTTCAGTTTATTGTTGCATATTTGGTGAGAAAGACTATGCACTATTGCCTATAGCCTACATTATTGCTGAGGCTGGCACCGCCCTGTTATACTTGTATTACTTTTATAAAAGATGCAAAAAGGTTAAAAATAGAATGATGGCCTGGGCCGCTGGCCTAGTGGTCCGGCCACTTAGGCTCCGGTGCAGCCTGGCAGCATGTCGCAGGTTAGAGTGTCCATCCTGACGACCTTTGCTGCGTGTCACTCCCCGTCTCTCTCCCCATTTCCTGTCTATACTGTATACTATCAATAAAACGAATATCTTAAAAAGATAGATAGAATGATGGAAATGTCACAGGAGATACTAGGAATCCAAGGAACATGCTTGAATTGAACGCTATTTTGAAGGTCAGAATAGTGCTTAAATCAACTTAATTTGCGTCATCAGAAAATCTATAGCTTAGTTATAGCTCTTGAAGGCTCTTGAAATACACAAATTAGAATTCTGAACTCCTGCACAAACCCTGTATTCAGGGCAAAAAATATTTGATGCCTGCATACCTGAGCGTGACACACGTATAAAAATAGACCTGGATATAATTTTTCCGTGCACTGTTTGTTCTCTACTCCACCGCTGACAGATTGAGAATGCCATGTTCCTCAACAAGATGAAAGAGCAGCAGGAGAAGACCCCCACGACCCAACACTACTCCACCCCCCACTACTCGACAGCTGTGCTCACAATCCCTGGCACCAAGGGGGACGGTGGGGGCCAGGGCCAGGGACACCACCACCACCACCACCCAACACACAGCACCCAGAACATCACGGTTGTCCCCGTCCCCTCCACCGGCATCATGACGGCAGGTGAGCTTGGGTGGAGTGCGTTGCGGAGACACACATGATATTCTCAATGTCTGTAACAGCAACACGTATTCACCTTTTAAGGCCGGCATTGACATGTATAGAGATTATTTAGATACACTGTCATTCACCCATTCACACACACATTCACACACCAGTGGCGGAGGAAACCATGCAAGGCCCCAACCTGCACATCGGGAGAGTCTTGCTCAAGGACACTTCGGCACTAACTCTGGGGGAGCCCGGGATCAAACTGGGAACCTCGTGGTTTCTATGCGGCCACTCTACCCCTGAGCCACTGCCTTGGCCAATTTCCCATAGCCAGAAGATCATAGATCTCCGCCTACTGATTTGTCTGGTGATGTCTAATAGGTATTCTTACACAAGCCAAGTTTACCAAGGCAGAAAGTGAGCCATTATGTCATTAGGATTGTTAGTTTTGTTCTCTCCTTCAGATGTGTTTTGGGGTCACTGAAACATAATTGTGAGCTGGGTGCATTTGACAAAATTAGTTCTTAATTTGACAGGAAATGTGTTAATGGCAGCTGGAAAGAGAGACAGGTTTATCATGTTTCATTCTGTCTGTGTCTCTGTGTAGCTGGTCTGGTCATCACAACGCCTCAGGGAACGCTAGTCTCTCCCACCTCCTCCCAGTCTTTTGTCGGCCATCCTACCACTACCATGATTGTCTCGGCACTACATGCTCCTAATGCAGGTAACACACATGATGAAAATTGCGATGAATGATTATTAATCTCCTTCAAAATCTTCTTCAAAGGCTTGGGCCGTGGCTCAGAGGTCCAGGCACCTTGGCTGGCAATCCAGTCTGGCAGATCGACTCCCGATCCCGACGGCATGTCACCCCCTTGGTGTAATGGTGTTTTTTTTGGTACCACAGTGTTTTAATGATGTCACATTCACGTACACGTTGACGTCAGCTGACAGTGAGTCAACTCATGACAAGACCAGGAATTTCGTCTTAATGAACTTAAAATTGATTAATATTATAGTTTACTGGTGTATAAATATTTAATAGTAGTAGGACACTTTAGGAACTTTTATAAATCTTCTCAAGGAATGCCTTGAATAAAAATGTGTAGGCCATAATACAAAGAAAAACTATGTCAACACACTGCACATGTATAATTGTGGGAAAGGATAAACAAAAACTATGTTTTTTCTAACTCTAATCTTGCATTTGCAGATTGCATTTGCGTCTGCTGCTGGAGTTGTAGGAGGCGCGGCTACAGTAGTAGCATAATTAAAAAGTTTGCTTTGAAGGAATCTTTTCTTACTCGTTGGAGGACGAGGACGAGACATTCTTAAGAACACCAGAATGAGTAATGGAGTAAACTTACTCAACTGTGTTGCCTTTGTGCAGTGTACTTGACACAGTGTGAATCTGGGGGAGGTGTCGGTCGGGGGGACACTCACTGCCAGCTAGAAACATGTTATGCAAGTAGGCTAGCAATTGACCAAAGGATTTTTGGGTACAGTGCGTCTATGCGGGGGGACGCCACATAGCGTGTGCGTCTAGCGTGTACCGTTCCGTTCGGTTCCGTCCCTGCACGTGCACATCAAAAAATGATTGGTACCACGGCGTGGTACTGTGTTCTATGAGCATGACACCACTGGTCACCCCCCATCTCTCTGCCCATTTCCTGTCCCCCCATATTTTTTATGGGGGGACAGACAGTAGTCTGTCCCCCCATACAAAATATAAAATATAGGTGAAAGCCACAAAAAACATTTAAAAAAATCTCCTTCAAAAATCGATTACCAACATTGTACAAAACCTACCCTGGTGTCCATAAGTACAAATTCTCTGGACCAGAGGAAGAGTAGTAATGAGGATCCAATTAAACAACATCTCTCTGAAGCTTCCATTGTTTCGTAAACTGGTGGGTTTGAGGAGTTAGTGGAATAAATCTGTTTTGCTGGGTTCACCTAATTCTTTTCTGATGCTCCTGACCTTTTGAGGATAGGAGAATCACCACTTTATGGGTTTTTGCAACCCATAAAGCTGCACAATCACCCTGCTCTTCTTGTTATTGCTCAGTGCCCAGACTGTGTTGGGCAACAATCTTTTTTTGTTTAATTTGCAGTTTGCACTTAATGTAATTTTGAAACGAGAAACCCCAACGATCATTTGACATCAGAGTGTAAGCCGAGCACTAGGAGCTGAATAAGAGATGGCCACTATGGTTTTCTGTGTAACTTTACACAGTTTGTTCTCTTGAGTTGTTGCCTTTCCTACTGTATGTCCATTCCAACGTATCCAAAGTATGTCATTAAGTAACAAGAATGCAAGGCCTCCACTAAGGCCTAAAAATCCCCCTAGTTTTCTTATTTGATACACAACAAGAGATACATGACAGCTGCATAGGTCTGTGCTTGTATCCAACTGCGGTCACATGCTCTTCGGAGATGGTTACATCATGCAGCATACAAGTTCCTTTCTGTCTGTATCAAGTATTTCAGGAGGATTTAAAAAACGGGTCCAGGCTGATCAGGTGAAAAAATATAAAAGTCTTTATTTTTGTCATGGCTGGGAAAGATTTGAAAAGCTCAGTGTTGGCTACTAATGTGTTTTGGCTGACATCGGGGTCCACCTGTGTGCCTGGATCCCTTTTCTAACTTCTCCTGGAGTACTAGATACAGTGTTTCACTGTTTCTACAAAGGAAAGGAACTTGTTTGTTGCCCATTTGATAGTTTGACCTGTTGGTGGCACAAGATGAAGAGTCATGTGTTCACCTCACCAAGAATCAATGGACCTTTTTCACAGAGGCCATTTGCAGATAATAACATGAGTTGTGGTTGTGTTTCATAACTTTCATTTAGTGTAGGTGTTTCTGTGTGGCAGCATAAAGTGGCAGCATAAAGTTAAATGTTGTCCACACAGTAGCGTCATCCACATCCAAACACATCCACAATGAATAATATTACCAGTGTCAGCTGTGTTTATCTGTCAAAATGGCCACCATGAAAGGGGTCTATAGGTTTCTGCCTCTTAGGAATGCTTATAGCAAATAAGGAGGGTTCAGGAGATACATTGTTTATTTTAATAATTTAAACATTGGCCTGATGGTGGAGCTAGAGGGTCACGGGGTCACCAGAATGAATAGGTTTCGTCCTATAAGGAGCTTGAATGTGCAAAGTAAATTTCATGGCAAGCAGTCCCTAGATTCTAGTTCATCTTTCACAGTGCAAGGAACGTTCCCATTCCAGACACATTACACAGTGGGAATTTGGTGAAACCTACACCTAACACAAATGCAATGGTTTTTGGGGATGCATTTTCTCCTGTAACCATGTTGTTCTTCTCCCATTAGACAAAAAAGATGGCAACGGGATGTCCCATGTGGTTGTCATGCCGACACCGTCCAAGCGAGGCAGGAAGAAGAAGGTGACTACGTTGGTACCTAGGATACCAGGCCACCCCCTCTCACCAGGAAATGAGACGTTAATACTGGCTCACCTGACCGCCGGGGGCCAGGTAAGAACATTTACGCATCGGAAGAGAAATGTCTAAATGTGGGAAATAGATGCAGAGTTATGTCCACAGTCCCAACCTTTTGCTTAAAAAGAATCGACTTGTGACCAGTTGCGTCTTTGCAGCATCATGTCGGCGATCCATATGACCTGTCAAACGAAGACGACGACCACGTGGTTAAGGAAGGCGGCACTAAGACATACAGGTACGGACGGAAAGCCCTAGTCTGCATCCCTGCCCTGTATTTCCATGTCCTAGCAGTGGAATGCTAGCACACCTGTAGCCCTCTGTCCTGTCCTGTCTTAAAGTTGGCTCAGTGATGCTAAGTTCAAGGCTTCTGTGGATGCACTGGCCATAACTGGATGTCCCAGAAACTCACACATGCATGATGCGCTTCACTGCATGTTGTGGGGGCGGAACACTGCTGCTTTTGTAGGTGAGGGGCATTAAAACGCCTGCTTTTAGATTTATAGACCAGGCTGTCCGGACACAATGTGAGCTCTCTCTGCTGCTGTTCAGTTGCCTCTATCTGCTGCTGCTGCAGTCTACACACACACAAACACACACGCGCACGTGCGTGCGCGAGCACACACACACACACACACACACACACACACACACACACACACACACACACACACACCTATCACACTGCTGTCCTTTCTCCTGTTCCTTTCCTTATTTGCATGGCCTTTTAGTCTTAGGATCTCTTTGGCTGTCTCTATTTTTCTCTTGCTGCTACAGTAGCTCCCTTTTAGTTTTCACTGACGCCCCCCGTCCCGTCCCCTCGCCTCGCCCATGTGTTAACTCGCCGTTTAAAAAAAAAATGTTTTTATGTTGTATTTCTTGCCCTCACTTTCATTTCACACCTGTTATTTTGGTTATTTCTTTTCATTGGTTTACTGCATTTCATTGTGTGTCTCGTTCCTCTCTGTGGGTTATCATCTCATCTCCTTCCAACAATCTTCACACCTTCATTTTTATTTTCCCATTTTACTATTCCTGTTCTCTCTCTTTTCTCTCTCTCGTCTCCCTCCCTGTTTCCTATCCTTCTCCATATTCTTCCTTCCGTCTTTCCATCCTTCCTTCCTTCCTTCCTTCCTTCCTTCCTTCCTTCCTTCGTCTCCTTCTATTCCTGTCCGTATGTCTGTGTGTGTCTGTGTCTCTCCGCCCCTGTAGGTGCCGGATGTGTGCGGCGACCTTCTTCAGTAAATCAGACATGCAGATCCACTCCAAGTCGCACACAGAGGCCAAGCCTCACAAGTGTCCTCACTGCGCCAAGTCGTTCGCCAACTCCAGCTACCTGGCGCAGCACATCCGCATCCACAGCGGGGCCAAGCCCTACACCTGCTCCTACTGCCAGAAATCTTTCAGGCAGCTCAGTCACTTACAGCAGCACACACGGTACTGCAGACCAAACGACCCACCCTACCCCGCTACACACACACACACACACACACACACAGACACACACTCACAGTCACACACACACACCATTCTCCCTGTCCCGTATGCCTGTCATACTGTAGGGTGACCCAGCCATATATCGGGTATGATGCTGCACATAGTACGTTTCAACCAGAGTAATCTAGTAAGAGAGTGGTGACACGCTTTGATCTCGCCGCAAAGCGGGTGCCTATGGGCGATAGTTCCAAACATTGCTCCTATGGCTGGAACTATTCCATTGAGATAGAATGAGCACTTCCGCATTCCATTGTTACAATGAGAGTCAACGGGAGTGTCATTACTCTCTTACTAGATTACTCTGGTTTCAACCATTCACCAAGCCTTGAGCTATACCCGTATGTTTAGGCTGGTGGTGGTGTCTAGATTTGAGTGCCTTAAACTCTCATGGCTGTGGTGTGAACTGATCACGACCCATCATGACGTTCGCTTTTATGACCTCATGGTTGCGAACGATTAATTAAGATTAGGATTAATTAAGATTCACACTTCATTTGGACCAAAACCCTCAGGTGTCGTTTAGCAGTGGGTTATCGTGATTATACACAGGAAAGTGCAATATGTTCCAATGGGAAGTTAATTATGCAGACAACTTGCGGCACTCCTTGTCCCCTCACTCCCCTGTGTCTGCCATCTTGCCCTGTCATTGTATAATAGTACTGCAGATAATGCCCCCTCCTTCAAAGATCACAGATTCCCTGTAGACCCCCATGTCCAATTGTCCATTTGATTATTTTATACTCCATTTGCTCTTATAATGTCCTACAGTTTCTGGTATCAATAAGGAAAGAAGAAATAGGCCATGCAGTTGCTAAACATTGATTCATTTCTCATTTATAACTATTCAAAATAATTGTTGAATGCTCTTTGCTATAGGTCTCATCACAACACAAACGGATTAAGTATGAAATAAATGCAAGAAGATGTTCTCATTTATTGATAAACACTGACATATTCACAACTATATATCAGCAAAATAACAACTATAACAAATCAATAACCAAACTATCTCTGTGATAAACAGGACAGGCTACCTGAACTCACTAAACCTGAACTCACTAAACCTATTCTCTAAATTAGAGAATATCTATTGTAGTCTATAGTTGTGTTTCATCCCATACTGCACTGGGCTATATTACTTACATTATTATGTGCAATGGCTTGTGCTATACAAAAAGGAAAGAGGGCAGGCTCTAAGGGTCCATGGTCAAGTCTACATCTCATTGAGAACATCCAAAATACATAAAACAACAATTGTCTGTAATTCATGACTTGTGGGTTTGTCCGTTCGATATGTTTGTCTGTGATTGGTGCTTTGCTGGTGCTTCTCTGACAAATCAATAGCTAGAAACCCACCAAGTGCACAAGCATAAGGGCACAGACTCTGATTGTCTTCCGCTCCATGTTAATAAATTGAGCCGTTGTCACTAGACAATTTACAATTTAGGCATTTAGCAGACGCTCTTAATCCAGAGCGACTTACATTAGGCAGGAACAAAAGTATACTACTAGCCGCGCACAGATGCTCCACTCGTGCACGTGATTTTTTTCTTCTTCACATGCAGTCTCATTAAAATGTATTGACCAGACATCCCGCTGTGGCGAGGACAGTCGCGCACATACCTGTGCTTACAATACATTTGTGTGAGCGACGCCCCTTTGGCCCTGCTTGACCCTGCTGGAAATCACAGAGTAGCATCCCGAGTAGTTGCTGTGCTATGGAAAAGTGACTCGGGGGGGGGGGGGGGGGGGGGGGGGGTGCGTGTGCGTGTGTCCTCATATTCATCCACTATGTGGGTGTTTGTGTGTGTGTGTGTGTGTGTGTGGCGCACGTGTTCTCATATTCATCCACTATGTGGGTGTTTGTGTGCGCGATGCCGAGTGGTTTGATCCACAAGTGACCTTTTTGAGAGAAATTGTTTTACATTTAAATTCAAATTGCACCCTTTGAGTTAGACCCGTTTAAAAAAACAAGGCGTTGCATAATTTACAAGGTAATCAGAACAGTCATTTAAAATGCATGGAGTTCAGAGATATCGACTGGTATAATGTGCATTTCTACCCTTTTTTTTCAATCCACTTGTTTGCAATGCATGCTTGTTTTCGTTACTGTCGTACACTTCCTTTTCTTTGTATGCCCTGATGTGCTGCTGTTGGATTTTATTTTGCATGTTCTGTCATTTCCTCTAAATCTGCTGCCTTTTCTGCTTCCAACATGCATACTGAATACAACCAGACAAACACACTTGGGATGCATATTGATGTTCCGATTCATACGCAGACTTGGATGCATTTGTGCTTTTCCATTCAACCCCGCTCTGTGTGTCGCTTTGCTTCATTACCCCCCCGCTCTTCATTGAATGACGGCCGAGCGTCTTCAGAATGGAAATGAAAATGTTTTTTTTGTTTTTTTGTTTTTTTCTCACTGTTTCCACTCATTATCCCTACTGCTAATGTTGTTTGTATTTTCTGTTTATGCTTCATACTTTATGATCATTACTGGAGATACTATTTAATATTTGGTGTAGTCGGAGTAACTTGTTAGCCCCTATAATTATGTTTAAAGTATACTACCAATGGCTTGCAGTTATTATAACCTGTTAGTCTCCATTGTTCAGGGAGCCAAATTATTTTCGTCAACATCAACATGTTGCCGTTTATGACCACAGCAAACATACTTACGGTAATGATAAGTGAACTAAAATCACAGCTTACGATTCAATGTGCGACCTGTATTATGCAAATATTGTCCCCTCTGTTACGCTGTGATTGTTGATAGAAAGTCCTTGCTGACTCAACTGAAAGGTTTTTTCAGGTACAAATCAGACTACAGGGCACTGCAGAATGTGAGAGCATGCTTATGCTGTACATGTTTTGTATTTTAATGAGCTTTCTTTCCCTGGAATGACCTCCATTCCTGACAGGCTTGGACAGATGTTGCTAGACCTGTTGGGCCAATTTGCAGCATGTTATGTTGCACATGGAATCATACCGTTTCCCATCAATCCTTGTTCTGTTGATTTCAAGAGGGGTTTCTTTTGTCACTAATTCATTCAGGTACACGCAGCTAAATGTTCCTCAAGACGACAATACAATATAACAACAAGATAGTGATAATATACCGGATCTAGTGACCATACAATTAGATAAGGAGAATAAAGTTAACTTAAAACATGATCTTGACAATAGTACAGGAAAACCACTTTAGCAACATTCGGGAATGTGCATGTGTTACAGGGCTGCATTTTCTGTAAAATGATTAAGTGCTAACCAGTTTTTACCGCTGTTTGTATTATCTATACAATATTTTTGTTGCTCCTTCCTTCATTTGTCTTGCTGTTAATTGTATTCAGACATTGTTGCCTTTTAGCTCTTTGAGATTCGCTTTCATTAAAGGACCACTTCACCACTTTTCAACCTATCTTCGTATAATTGGTCCTCACTAATGTCCATGATAATATTGTGGTATTTTATCATGAACATTAGTGAGGACCAGTTCAACGACGATAGGTTGTAATGTGGCAAAGTGGTCCTTTAAACAGTGCATTTCAAACAAGGGATGTCAATACTCGTATTTCGCTACTCATTCACACTTCCCTTCCTTTCTCTCTTTCACCGACACTTTGTTTTGCCCAAAAGCAACCACACGGAGTCAAAACCCCACAAGTGTCCGCACTGCACCAAGTCGTTCGCCAACTCCAGCTACCTGGCGCAGCATGTACGCATCCACACGGGGGTGAAACCCTACACCTGCTCGTTCTGTCAGAAGAACTTCAGACAGCTCAGTCACCTTCAGCAGCACAACAGGTAAGTGACTCTTCAAGGCTTCGGCTTTCTCGTCTTCCACAGTAGAGGTGAGGTCATTACAGGTGAGGTCATTACAGGTGAGGTCAGTGGTGAGAAGCACAGGAGGATAGGGATGCATGGGCATGCTGTCTATTAACCAAAATGTTTTGCTAGCTGATATAAGACAATCATGTTAGGATTATTTTTTTGTTTTATTTCATACTGCATTGAGAGACATTTATTGTTTTTTTTTGGTGTAATAAATATCCCTACCTACGATAGGTAGTTAAAGTTAAAGTAATCTTGTTGTGTCATAGCTCACAGAGAATTCATGTATGGAAAGAAAGAAAGAAAGAAAGAGAAAGAAAGAAAGAAAGAATTCATGTATGGTAATCATATAATTCATGTTGGGCAATGCTTGTTTAAAAAGTAGTTAAAAGCACAGGTAGTAGTCTACATTTCATTAAAACAAACTCAGGCCCCGCCCAGAGTACTACTACACAAGAAACCTCATAGCTACCTGGGATGGGTGTTACACAAGGACAACAGAATGTGACAGTTTACTGAGTGAGTGCTGATTCGCGAGTGTGTGCCTTTTTTGCTCATACGTGATTCAATATAAGTCAATATTGCCGCAGTGAAATTTGTTCTCCACATTTGACCCACCTCTTGGAGCGGTGAGCTGCAGCTGTGCCGCGCTCGGGAATCATTTGATTAGTTGATTTGACCCCCCCAATCCAACCCATTGATGCTGAGTGCCAAGCAGGGAGGCATTGGGTCCTTTGGTATGACCCGGCCGGGGATCGAACCCCGACCTCCCAGTTTCAGGGCGGACACTCTAACCACAAGACTGGCATAGAACGTTCGCCTGCATATTGTTGTAGACTACACCACTCATGGTTTGGCATGTAGTAGTGATGGGAGTGAGTTAGGGGTTAGGAAATTAATGTATTTGATCGGAATCAATGAAACAAAAAATATTAATCCAAACGTGTGCGTGTGTGTGTGTGTGTGTGTGTGTGCGTGCGTGCGTGCGTGCGTGCGTGCGTGCGTGCGTTCAGGATTCATACGGGAGACCGACCTTACAAATGTGTCCATCCAGGATGTGAGAAATCCTTTACACAGCTCTCTAACCTGCAGGTAATCAGTTGTTCCCTAATTTTGCAGAATACTCTCTATGCCTTTTTCCATTCCCGTTTCCTGTTCCGGGTCAGTTTTTCATGGCTACAGTTGATTGGCTCAGCAGTAGATTTGAACCGGAAACACATGAAGGTGTTGTGGGTAACTGTGTGTAGGTACGGGGGCAGACATGTGCGACAAATTGAGTCAGCTGGTCGTCGCAAGCCCATGCTCCGTCTTCCGGCCATTTCTGTCCGTTCCTTTGATATCTTCCGGGGCTTTGGGCAGCTGGTGGGCAGTTTCAACAAAGTGTTGTTTTTCCGGATGTGTAGTTCTTTGACCGGTTCCAGAGCCATACGGCTCTGACTAGTGCTATTTGTACAAGTGAGGACAGAGGAATGCACACTACTCAAAAGGAAAACATATGCACATTATAAAATATTATTATTATCCATATTATCCAGCAATATGAAAATATGAGTGGACCTTGACAACATTAAAACACCATTACATTATTAAAAATAGCCATTACCATTACCATTAACCACATGAACCCCAGCATGCCTATTCTGCGGGGAACATTGTAGATCGGCTGATTTTGCCAAAGACATTGGGTGTTTGTTGACAGAAAAAAGCATCCAAGAAATGTAGGTATGTTTCTACTAAGAAATTGTAAAAATAGAGGGTTCAAGTAGGCTAGATGTGAATTACATCAATAATTATGAATGACAGGTTCTGGTAGCTGGGTGCAATTTATCACTATTGTTTTTTGTAGCCCACGTTTGTATGTGAAACAACAATTAATAAAACACTTATTTTAGATATAGTAATTTATTATTCTGCTATCAAATAAGGATGTTTACATTTATTGAAATACGAGTGCATATTTCAATATGTGTTTGCTCTGGATCGTCTGCCTTGCATTTGGTGTGCTGGATCCCTGAAAGAAAACCACAAGTGAAAACCCCGTCCTGTGGAGTGAACGCAGGCAGGACGCATCTGTCCCATTGGTTAGTGCCTATCACTGCCGGGTGATAGTTCACCAATGCTAAACCCGATGTGTCAGACTTCACATTTGTTGGCGCGTACCAGCTCCTTCAGTATCATAGCTTATATATGAACATACAGAACATATGGTTCATCACATCTGGCCGTAGTATTAATAAATGTCAGATTTTTAGTCTAGTGTATGGGCTTTACTATTCTTTTTTACTACGTTATTTTTTTATCTCTAGCACCGTGCATGTACGTATTTATTGTTTGCATGTGCGTGCTTTTGTGGCATATAAATGTCACATGTCATTTACATAATGTAATGGAAACATAATTGAGACAAACAAAGCTTTCAGTGATTATTTTACCACCCACTCTCTCTTCCAGTCCCACCGGCGGCAACACAACAAGGACAAGCCATACAAGTGCGCCAACTGTAACAGGGGATATACAGACGCAGCCAGCCTGGAGGTGCACCTGTCCACACACACGGTCAAACACGCCAAGCTCTACTCCTGTGGCCTCTGCAACCGCACCTACACTTCGGTGAGTGTCTGTCGAGTGCCCCCATCTCTACGTCGTAGACATACAATTCAGCCACTAGCCCAAACACTACATGTCATTAATAAAAATCACACCCGTGTGAACTGAGTGGTGTAAGGTCTTATATAGACTGATCAGCTGTGGTCTGACGTAATGTCTGACGTAATGAAATCACACCCGTGTGAACTGGGTGACCATAGCAACCGTGCTCATTTTTTGAGCACAGACAGACAGACACGTAAACTAACAAAGCCAGTCGTAGGAGTGGTTTACACCACTCAAAAATGACATAAACCCATTCAGACTGTAGGACGTGTGGGAACGTCAAAACTAATCAAACCCACGGATCCAAAGGACGCGTGTACACACGTCCTAGCGCATTGTTATTGATTTTTGCCTCTCCTTCTGCACCATACTCCTTGCTCTTCGCACATGCGCGTTGTCGTTCACTACCCCGGTTTACCGCTCACAAAGAAGGGCTCGGCGCGCGTAATCTAAGGAGCTCTCCGTGGTTATTACCAGATGGATATACTAAGCTCTTCATTTCTGACTTCAACATGCCTCTCGTTCAAAATATGAAGCGAGGGATTATTATAAGCAAGCAAAAATATCTCTCCCGTTTTTTGTCCGGAACGGAAGGGGGGGGGCTTACAGAGTAAAAGCGGCCATATCTTCCCGGCACCCCGAGCTTCTATTTTGAAAGAAATCCCGGCGCTGATTGTGTTAAGCATTAAGCATTAAGCACTCCCCACGGTGGAAAGATGGCCTTATGCTGTGAAAGTGTCCAATAACGGAAAGGTCCTAATTTCAGTGCTCACCTCAAACATTGACATCTGTTTTATACTTGTTTTGTTGTCCAGTGACAACATTTCTTTTACAAATCATTGAATGACAATGTTTTTGAGTCAGACGAAACACTGAACTGTCAATGTCCTGTACCTTTGGTTCCCCCCCCCCCCATCAGGAGACCTATCTGGTGAAACACATGCAGAAACACAACCCAGACGCGCTGACGGCGTCGGTCGTGGCCGCAGCACAGCGCACGGCACAGAGGACCCAAAACCAACGGGCCCAGGTGCAAGCGAGCCTGGCAGCCGAGGCCGCCGCTGCTGCCGCTGCCGCTAGTGGGGTGGGCCAGCCTGGAGGAGTTGGTGGTCGAGGAGGTGGGCAGCAGGGGCAGAACCAGACCTCGTACCCGACGGCGGAGCAAATCGCCTGCCCCTTCGACCTGCACCAGTATAAGACAGTGGCCGCTGGCGACATCCAGTACAAACCGGTCAGCATGGCGGACCTCGCCGCCCACAAGGACCTCTGTCTCACTGTGGCGACATCTGCTATTCAAGTGGAGCACCTCAACTCGTAGAGGTGGCAAATGAACGTGGGGGGGGGGGTTGAAACGAATCACGATAATGTAATGGAGGACGGTGCTTGATTGGATAAAAGCAATACTGAGGTAATAGAGGAGCTTTGCACTTGACAGTGCCTAAACTATCGACTGATGGATGGAGACGACAGAAGAGGTAGAAGATTTTTGGATATATACCATGGACTAAATTTGTTTTTAAAATTAAAATTAGTCACTTTTTACTTTGTCTCTGCTCCGTTTGATTTCCCCTTTATAGTTTTTGCTCTGCTGTGTTGTCTGATGAGGCGGAGCTGCATGTAAAGGCTGCAATAACGTTTGTTTCAGTCCATCACAGTGATGGTGTTATTATGATAGGAACAGAGAACACGCTAAAAGAAAAGAACCGCTGGTTCTCTTTAAATTATGGTCTTTTCTAGCCTTGTGTTCTTCCCCTCTGAATACAACAACAGTGGTTGTGATCACTCTGTTAATAAAGCTGACAGGTAACTGTGAAGGTATTTTTTTTTTACTTTCATACAGGCTCGTTCAGTTCTTTTTATATCAGTGTTATTACAGTACCTCTACCGTTGTGTAAAATATATGCCCACAGGTGATATTTTTCATGTTATTCTTTTTATTTTTTATGTTTTACTTAAAAGGGAAGCAAATTGATATTACCATTTCTGGAAAGCAAAACAAAAAAGAGCAACTACAGTATATATATATACTTTGTAACAGTATATACAAAATGTTTGTGTGGTAATCTATATACACTATTGATCATATCGCAGCTCTTTTTTACTTAAAACATTAAGTGACGAACTGGTTAGTGTTTTATGTAATCTTTGTATTTCTTTTTTTTTTCTGTGTATATCATAAGAATTACATTGTTATCCAAATGCATTCTTGGTACTATACTTCCACTGCTACCAATGTTTATAATGCTCGTTTATAGGCATACTGGCATACATGAGATTAGTGGGTTATTATTATGATACAATAAAATCTCACTGAAACCTTGGCTTTTTGATATTGTTCTATTAACTGGGTTTTTGTATTTATTATGAATGAATGGTTTAATTCTCTGAATCTAGAATGGTACTTATTAGAACAGAAGAAAATCCGCTATAGTTTATTTACACTTTTCTCTGAAAAGCTAGGAAACAAAGTTGTTTTCATTATCTTGTAGTCTACATTTTAATTTATTTAAGTAAATATTTTCCTAAAGTCCTCCTAACCACCGAATATGCCACTGTATGCTGGAATGTGTGACATGCAAATTAGCGAGGTGTTTACAAAGAGGACCGTACCAATAACAAATGTTTATTCCGTTTGATCATAGTCTGCCTTTTGCCAATATAGACTGAAAGTACACACAGTGCATACATTCGAGTTTAAAATGAATACTCGATGTTTAGATGATCACTTTGAAGGTATATGATAAGTAGACGCCACTAAAAACAAATATGTTCGTGGACACTGGACATAATGGTTTGCCCCGCCGTTCTGCAGTCTGCAGTGGGTTGCACTATGGTTGCATGGCGTCACAGAAAAGTGGACGAGTCCAGAAACTTCACATCAATGTAAATAATAACGTTAGCGCCCTATAACACTGTAGATACCCAGGTTAAACGTACAAAAGTGAAATCTGACAACATACAAACTAGTTTCGTTGCTAAATAATTTGTAAGTATGCCTCGGAAAAAGCCATTCAGCAATAAACAGAAGAAGAAGCAACTGCAAGTGAAACGGGAGAGAAAGAGAGGTGAGAAGAACCTTAACGTGAGGCTACGTGTTAGCTTAGCTTCAATGCTAACGAAGCAGTTAGTTCAGCAGTTGACAATATGCGCGCGTGCGTGACTGCGTGTGTGTGCGTACATGTGTGCGTTTAGAAACATAAATTGTTGTTTACTTGGCTTGGACTGAAGCTGCTAACGGTATAGGCTATATCTAAAGGACAACAGATACGTAGTTGGAAAGTCCGACACGATGTGTAAACACAGTCTGATTTTGAGTTTTGTAACGATACTTATAATGCTCTAATGACAATGTCAGTCAGTGTCACCTTTGCTTGTGTGTTTTGTTTGTTTAACAGTGCAGCTAGAAGATGCCTGGTCATTTAGTTTATTTGTGTAGAACCTTTCATAGGCAGTGAACTGCTTGATGGACCAAAGAGACATGGTAATAAATAATAATCATCTGATCATCATCATCATAAACCTTTATTTGTAAAGCACAAATGCAAATGATGAAGCTCAGTTGTGCTTTGCATTCATCAGGGTACAGATTAAAAGAAACAAAATCAGAAAACAAAGCAATAAGAGAGTACAAGAGTAAAGCTAAGTTATCAGTAAGATAAGTTCAATGGAAATCAAATGAATCGAAAATACCCATAGAAATATGATGAGAAATTGTACTATAGCCTATCTATTCAAAGGCCAGGTTAAAAAGAAAGATATTTTTTCAAAGATTTCAACAGAATCTCTCTAGGTAAAGTGTACCTTAATTTGGGATCATTCATAACAGAAGAAAACGTCATCTCCGGGAGTCTGTGATGTAGGTCGGCCCTAATCCATAGAGAGTTTTATAAACCAGTAAAAGCACTTGAAAATGGACCCTGGGAAAAAAACAGGGAGGGAACCAGTGTAGTGTAGCTAAGACTGGACTAATATGTTTTCTCTATTTTTATGAAGCTAATGTGTTCTCTATTTTTGTTAGCAGTCTTATTTAGCAGCAACGCAAAGAATACGCTGGAATCATTTTAACGAAGAATTGCAGTAGTCCAACCTACTTGAGATAAAAGCATGAATTTGTTTTTCAGCCTCTTGCTGAGTTAGCAGTGGTTGTGCAATATGTCTGAGATGTAAGAATGTTTTGGTCCTGGTATGGGTTGGAATTAAAACTCAGTGGCTCAGGGGTAGAATGGCGGTAGAGCAGCCGGATGAGAACAGCAAGGTTCCCAGTTCGATCCCGGACTCCCCCAGAGTTAGTGCCGAAGACAAAGTGTCCTTGAGCAAGAGTCTGAACCCCTATTTTGCTCCTGCTGTGCAGGTTGGTGCCTTCACTGCCTTGCATGGTTTCCTCTGCCATCGGTGTATGAATGTGTGTGTGACTGTGAATGTAATGCACAATCTATGCAAGCGCTTTGGATAACAATGCTATAAAATGCCCCATTTACCAATGCATAGTCTAAAATAACACCTAGGCTTGTTAATTCTGGTCTCATGTCTTTTAAAGAGCTGGGTCTCCCACTTTGTTCTGGGCCCTGTGGCCAACTTATAAGATTAAAGATTTCTGTCTAATCCTTGTTTAATTTTAGAAAGATATTACTCATCCATGTATTGATTGTAAACAGACACAGCCAGCCAAGACAGCCAGTTAGAAGCTAACATAATATCCTCTAATGTACAACAGGTATACAAAGTACAATGTAAAAACCATCCATCCACACATTCACAAGATAGTAGATACAGCATTTATAACTCACACATTAGGTCAGCACTATGTCAGATATCCAATCTGCGCTTTTATTGATTACTGTCAGCTACTTAGTACAGCGGCTTATACCCCAATACAAGAGGTATTGTGCACTTTTTCAAAAAAGCATGAAACTTCTACCATAGTTAGATGATATCATGAGGTGTATTTTCAGATGTGGAGTCAAGTCAGATTTGACCCCTGAGGCCCGGTAGAGGTCAAATTCTAAATGGCTGCCGAAAATATTGAAAAATGCTTAACTTTGGAACCAAACACAGTAGAAGAACATTTAAGGTGTCATTTCCCACTCATTTTTGGGTGCCCAGTCAGTTGGTGATACTGAGATCAATAGAATTCAAGAAAATGCATTTATTTTAAGGTCAAGGTAAAAAAGATCTAAAAAAAGACAATAAATATTTATTTAATTGTATCCATGTTCCCCATAATGTTCTTCTATACCTTTGTACTTTCTGTTATTATTAACTGTGATGTGGTTATTTAATTTTTATCTAGGATCAGAACTACCACCAGGTGCAGGTGGCCCTCTATCAGTAGCTAATTACATTAGAGTTGTCAGTAGGGTGGGTGACATGATGAGTAGCCTAGGCTAACATTACAGTCTGCAGGAGAGACAACTTCTGGCAGGAATATTCTGACATGGATATTCTGACAAACCTCTAACAGGTAAAGTGATTGAATAATTGAACAATATTATTAGTAATCTTCTGAATGTTGTTAAAATAGTAATTTGTGAGCTAAGTCAGTTGAATGATTGAACACAGTATAGACTTCAGTTTTGCAATGTAAAGGATATCACATCTCTTGATAGCTACAGGTGTACTGTACTTAATAATTATTGAAACCAAACTTAGCTTGCTAGCTAGCTAGCAAGCTAAGCTAAGCTAGCATCGAACATCAGACCACCACAAAAGCTGCCCTATCAATCTCCCAATTGATGGTCTTCAATAGTAATAAGCACACACAGAACAAGGATTCACCAAGCTCTGCACGTTCAAGGCACAGACGAGAAACTCCTCTCCCACTATATCTGTCCCTCAAGATCCATGCAGTCACGAGAAGTAGAGGGCTAGTTGACTCACTGTTCAATCTGGGATTGTGTGTTTCCTATGACAGGCTGTTCATGATATCACATCAGATATTGCCAATGGTGTCTGCCAGCGATTTAGGATGGAGGATGTTGTGTGCCCACCAAAGTTGCGTGATGGACTGTTCACAACAGGAGCTGTGGACAACATAGACCATAATCCAAGTTCTGCCACAGCCAAAGACTCCTTCCACGGGACAGGAATTTCCCTTATGCAGCATGTGTCACACACAAATGGCGGAACTGATCGTGGTGTACTAGTGATAAGTCAAGATGGCTCTTCCACCAAGTCAGTGACACCTCTGCCATCAGCCTACACAGCTGTGCCACCAGCCACCCTCCGGACAAAGGAATTCACTGTGCCCCAAGCACATGGTCCTGTGAGACCTCCCAACCTCCTGGCTTCTACAACTGCAACAGAAGATGAGTATGCGTGGCTCAGAAAAGTCAAGACAGCTGTTGAGACGTCAACCATTGATGGCATGATATCGTGGTCTGCCTACCATGCTGATTCTCAGCAAGCTGTCATCCCACCTGCAGCAATCAATGCACTGTTGCCTCTGTTTCTTGACAATGCACATTCAGTAGCAATGATTCGCCACTCTATGGACATCATCAGAAGAGCAGTTCAACACGTGAACCCTGGTCAGATTCCTGTCGTTGCTGCTGACCAACCACTGTTTGCTCTTGCTAAACAAGTGCAATGGACTTGGCCAGACACCCATGGAGAAGATCAATTTGTGATTATGTCCGGTGGTCTACACATCGAAATGGCCATGTTGAAGACGCTGGGTGATTGGCTTGAAGACAGTGGCTGGACCAATGCCCTGGTCCAGGCTGACATTGCAAGTTCGGGCACTGCCAATTCCTTCATACATGCTAACCATGTCACCAAGACCCGTCATGCACACCAGGTCACGGCTGCAAGCCTCTATACACTCCTACAACAAGCTTACAATGCCGAATGCATATCTGATGATGCCATGCCACCTGACAGTGTATCTTTTGAGGAGTGGTGTATTCAGCGAGCAAAGGCCAGTGTTCACTTTGACTACTGGTACAAGACCTTGTCATTGGAGCTCCTCCTTCTACGGTATATCAGGTGCATTCGAGAAGGCAACTTCCAGCTCTACGTGGAAAGCCTAACACAGGTCGTGCACTGGATGTTTGCCCTAGATCATACGCACTACAGCAGGTGGCTGCCCGTGCACATCCGGGACATGATGGCTCTTAAGGACAGACACCCAGATGTCCTTGCAGAGTTCATGTCAGGACATTTTGTGGTGCACAAAACCACCAACAAATTCTCTGCTATGGCAATCGACCAGTGCCATGAACAGAATAATGCTATGGTGAAAGGTTCTGGGGGGCAATTGGATTGACTGGGAATCCAGGAGCACTGAGACGCTGGATGGTAGCTGGGCCAGAGATTGCAAGGATCACTAAAGAGTTTGAAGAACAGGCAACAAAGCAACAGTGTGAACCTAGTGACTCAAGACACCATGAGCAGCAACCTGCAGTACAAGCCAAATTCCTGAAGGAGGTCCAAGCACTCGTGACAGTGCTGCAAGAGATGGGAAATCCCTTTCTAGAACACAGCCAGGATCTTCTAGTCATTGACACAAGAGACATTGTGGATACCCAAATAGCTGACACTGTAAGAAGAATTGATACCCTTGGTGAGGAGCAGTACACCAAGTTTGTGACTGAAAGGCTGGAAAAGTGTACAACACCTATCACACATCCTCTTCCAAAGAATAAGTTGCCACTGTTCAGCAGGCCACCTGTCAAGGTCAAATCAAAAGAGAAGGCACAACTTGCTGCACTGAAGAGTGACTGTGGTCTTTTTTCAAGGCTGTACATCTCGTGTCAAACAAGAGATGGAGACATCGAGAATTTCTTTTCCCATGAAAACCAGGCAGCACCCCCAGCTCTGTCAAGTGGAGGAAAACTTCGGTTTGGGGTTAAAGCTGATCTGCTTCGCTGCCAAGTCAAGTCAAGTCTGCCCGAAAACAACAGTGTTCCCAAGGCTGATGCAGTTATTCTAGATGGTGCAGTTATTCTAGATGGTGCAGTTGTGGTTCAAATGCTGAAACCAAATACATCAAGAACATTCCAAGAGTATGGAGAAACTGTTTTTGCGCCTTACATCTCTGCTCAACTTGATGTAAGCTCCCGTGTTGACCTCGTCTGGGATGTATACCTATCTGCCAGTCTGAAAGCCTCAACAAGAGAGAAAAGGGGGAAGGGCGTGAGGAAAAGAGTGGCTCCCCTCAATATGATGCCCAAGAACTGGCAGGACTTCCTTCGATGTGATGGAAACAAAACAGAGTTGTTTTCTTTCCTGTCACGAGAAGCCATTCGTCTGCCTGTCGCACAAGGCAAGGAACTGTATGCAACAGATGGAAGTGGAGTCCTCTGCTCTCCTGCTGACTCATGTGTGGCCTGCCTTGCCCCATGTCTGCAAGAGGAGGCTGACACTCGGCTACTTCTGCATGTGGCAGATGCTGTGCAGAAGGGTTGTAAGAAGGTCACCATACGTACAGTTGATACAGATGTGGTTGTATTGGCAGTGGCTTCTTTTAGCAAAATGGCTCCTGATGAGCTCTGGGTTGCCTTTGGTGTTGGGCCAAGCTTCCGATACATTGCTATTCACCAAATCGTTGCCACAATGACTCCTGCCAAGTGCCTGACTCTCCCTGTCTTCCACGCTTTCACTGGGTGTGACACTGTGTCTGCATTTGCTGGCAGAGGGAAGAAGACAGCCTGGGAGACTTGGAAGTCTTTCCCAGAGGTCACTGGTGCTCTGCAGGAACTCCTGGCCATGCCAAGTGAGGTCAGTGAAGGATCAAGGTCACTGATAGAGCGATTTGTGGTGCTGATGTACGACCGAACGAGTGACTGTATGGAGGTAAATGATGCTAGGAAACACCTTTTCTCACAGAAGTCCAGGACTTTGGAGAACATCCCTCCAACCCAGGCATCCCTTAAAGAGCACATCAAGCGGACTTGCTTTCAGGCCAACCTGTGGAACCAGTCACTGGTCTTGGATCCAAAGATACCAGAGCCATCTGACTGGGGTTGGACAAAAGAATCCACTGGGTGGCAGCCATTCTGGACAGCTCTCCCTGAAGCAGCAAAATCTTGCCATGAGCTGATCCGGTGTAACTGCCAGAAAGGGTGCACTGGACGGTGCACGTGTGTCAAAGCTGCACTTGCATGTACTGATCTGTGTTTTTGTTCGGGAGACTGTGTTAGGGTTTAGTTCTCATCCGAGAACCCTCTAAGGCGAGGATCTGGGGAGGGGAGTCAGCCAGGGGGCGCCACCCAATACTATACTTAGACAGATAGACGGTTAAGACATTTCAGTACGGTATTTCCATTACGTGATCCTGATATGAAAGAACACTAAGCATGGTCCGTTCGCCGTATCTCCATCCACTGATTGTTTCTGATTGTTTTTTTTGTTTTGTTAAGCAACCTTTGGTTCAATTGCAGGTGCTGTATTAATTTAATATAAGTATAATTTTTTTTATTTTTGTATCACTTGTTACTTTCATTATTTGGGAAATAAACCACCTTTTTGCACCTTTCGCTTCCCTTTGTCCGTATAATTTGACCTTGACATTGATCTGAAGGTATTTTCTTGAATTTTCTTGATCTCAAAAGTATCACCAACTGACTGGGCACTTAAAAATTAGTGGGAAATGACACCTTAAATGTTCTTCTACAGTGTTTGGTTCCAAAGTTAAGCATTTTTCAATATTTTCGGCAGCCATTTAGAATTTGACCTCTCCCGGGCCTCAGAGGTCAAATCAGACTTGACTCCACATCTGAAAATACACCTCATGGTATCATCTAACTATGGTAAAAGTTTCATGCTTTTTTGAAAAAGTGCACAATTTTTTGGTAATCCGCTGTACTAACTGTACCATCACAGTCTAGTAAAGTCATCAATTTGTCCTGCGCACATCAGAGTGTTGCTCTGTTGCATTACTCTTTTGGCTGAAGAATGTTGTGAATGATGTTAATAGAAAAGTTGAGGGTAGAAAAAAAGGTGCAGGAGAGACAACAATCAGCTAGAGACTTCATAAACACTGTACAGAAAGCACACATTAAGATTTTCATAATAAAAATGAAACATATCCACCATTTAGGGGGAAGACCTGGCAGACATTGTTACAAAAGTATTGCTTTTTCTTGTAAACAACACGCTCTGACTTATCTGGTACGCTATCCAAAAATTGTCAGTGATGTTACCCATGTTTTAAATGGAGAGAACCAAAGTGGAAGTACATTAGGTTTAAAAGATCGTTTGTACCAGCATCAACTAAGATGTTGAACGAGGCTCTGAAACAGCAGTGACTGTGAAAGGTAAAGGTTAGATACTCTATGTGTACACACATGTTTTGTGTGTGGCTGCAGCAGTGGTGAAAGCCCAAGACAAATTTACCTTGACTTTGATCTACACAGTTTATAACAGGTAATGGGTCGCACACAGTGGCAAGAGTCAGTCTTCTCCTTTTATTTTATTTACAGCAGCATAATACAAACAAACTTTCAGCTATCCAGACTTCGTCAGTGTGGGCAAAAGTTTTGCTGCCATTATTATTTAATATTATCTTTTCTTTTGTGCCTCTATTGATGATAGTTACAGGGAAGATGGACAGGAAAGAGAGGGGGGGAGACATGCAGCATAGGTTGTCATGAACGGGACTCGAACACGCAACGCGCTGTCTGGCCAGAGCCTATATGTGGCATGCGCCTGGACCACTAGGCCAGTGGGCGCCCTTAATTTGTTTTTTTAATTAAATTCAATTATATAATAATTCATCCTATGGTATGTCAAAAGCATTTCTGTTTCACAAATGCACAGACCCTGGCAGCAATTATTTTGCAGCAATTATTTTGTAAGAATGGTTGCCTTCATATCGTATGTGCTTTTGTGAGTTATGCTTTTTGAGGTTTAAAAAAAATAGGTTAGGAAACCTTTCCCAATAAGTCTATATAGCAAGTAGTAGTGCTGCAATTATCGATTATCTTCTTAGTAATGTATTTATTCCCTTTTTAATTAATCGAATAATCGAGAAGCGTGCTTTTTTTAAAACATTTAAAAAATATATATATATATATATATATATATCCTCAAATTGATTAAACAATAACCACTTCAGTGTTTTTTGTTGTTTTTTTAATACTTTGTCATACAGGTGTCATGCAGAATCAGATCCACAAGCTTACAACACACTGTGATCACTGTGTGATCTTGAAGATCTGCTATTTTCACTATTCTTTCCATTTTTACCCATAATGAAATGCCCGAAATAGAGATTGATTAACCATTAACGGTTGCTCTACTACCAAGTAGGAACTCTATTTTGGCATCATGTATGGCACTGTATAAATCATGGTAAATGAACTTGCGCATGCATGCATTGCACGCGCACACACACACACACACACACACACACACACACACACACACACACACACACACACACAAACAATGGCACAACACCCTCATTCGTTACGTGCTACAATGCGGTACACATTCACACTCCCATCAGTAAAACGTCTGGGTTTCCGAGGCTAGGGGTTCAGTGTCTTGCTCAAGAATGGAACACTTTGTGAAGCACGCAGGAAGAGCTGGGTATTGAACCAGGAGCCTTCAGACTCCCAGAAAGCCACTCTACCTCCAGATCCACTGCCACACACACGGCATCTTGTGTGGAAGATCATGGCTGACCCCGCACACCCAGGCCACAGTCTTTTTGCCCCGCTTCCCTCAGGCAGGAGGTTGCGTTCCCTAAAGACTATCCGGCTCCTCAATGCTGCTGGTGTCCCCCCCCTGACCCCCCTCTATCCTCCCTCCATCCCCACTCGGAGTGAATATGGACTGACTTGTGCTCTCTGACCTGAACACTTGAACTCTCTGCACTTTATATTTATTCACTATTCATGTTCATGTTGTGTTTTGTCTTGTCCTGTTTTGCAATTGTCCTAATGTTGTAACTGCACTCTGCTGTTCACCAAACCAAATTCCTAACATTTACATGTCACTAGACCTGTACGTGCCCGGCGGCTACCGGCCTACTTGAGAACGATGCAACTTGGGAACCTAATAATACCTGTTGTCAACTTGTCATACCACCCGCTTTAACTGTCTGTCTGTGTCCCACATGGACTATCTCTGTATCTGCCTGTGTGTGAAGAGGGCAAACTGACTGACTGTGTAAAGCGTACTGGTTAAGTAGGCTAATCAATTGTCAGGTGTGGGGTTGCCATGGCTTCTGATTTCTGATTCACATAATATGACTTTGACCTTTTGCTCTCTGTCTTCCAGGCGACACAGGCCCATGTGACGGTCCCAGCAGTCGTAATGCCAGTGTGGAGCGAGGGGGTGCGAGGCACTCGGACACCTCGGACAGTGAGACCACTGATATCAGGAGAATAAACCAACAGCCCTCCAACAGAGATGGCAGAAATGAAATGAACAGGTGAGTAACAGGGCTGTCATGAAAGTGAGGGTCTTTTCAAAATGTTTTCTTCATTAGAGTCTGGGTATATGCTAATGAAATCCTAAGGGACAAAGGGGCTCTTTGTTGAGTGTTTTTTTCATTTCATTTCTGAATAACCAGTAAGTGAGTCATCACCATAATTTCTGACACTGCGCATGTAACGCCTAAAGATGTTGACTGGTAGGACGTGCATAGATGAATACAAATTTCTATTAGGGCTTCAAAATGATGGCTAAAAGCTTGTGTTCACATGATTGCTCTTCACTGGTTTGGAGTATGTTGGTTCATTAAATGATAAATGTTGCGTTTCTATAGTGCCTTTCTCCAAAGAGGCACTTTACAATGTGCTTTACATTTACACACACTGGAAGGATTATTATTAATAAGGACACACACAGCCAGGAGGAGCCAGGGATCAAACCAGGAACCTCCCTATATCAAGAAGACTTCTCTACTTCCTGAGCCACTGCCGCCCTGATGAGATTCAGGCTGATGCCTGAATTGAAATTGAAAATAAAACTTAAAACTGAGAAATACACCAGAGGTGTGATAAATGATTATATGCTATTAATCATGCAGATTTATACTGGTCTCATAAATGTGTCCTTAACCCATTTCGACCCGAGGACGATTCTACAAAGGCCTTCTAAATCCTGACAGTTTTCTGAAAAACCCATGTTTCTATGTCAGTCGTTCTCAAACATTTTCATGTCAAGGACCCCCAAAAATATATGTAATTGGCCGCCGACCCCCATCTGAAAATATGTTGTTCCAGGGACCCCCCCCCCCCCCCCCCCAGAAGCAAAGATTTGAGTTAAAAATGTCTGCTCTGAAAGGACATATATTCAAGATTTGCGCCACATATTCAAGAATAGCAGATCTACAAGCTCGTAGCGCGGCACTCTGTGCTTTTCAATAACTAGGGTATAACATAATGCTTAATACACCAAAAGGGGGTCCCGTCCAGAACGAGTTAATCATGCAGATTTATACTGGGTCTCATAAAAGTGTCCTTCATCTCTCTCAGTGGTGATGATGCGGTGCCTGGAGCGCTGATTGCATGCTTGAATTGGAAATGGGAGCTAATGTTTGAAAATTCTAATTGGAGCAATGTGTGTGTGAGCCTGCAGACAATAAAAGAAGGAGGTCGCATATGGCACTGAGAAGTTTAAGATTCTTGTATGCCCGTGTAAGAGATGCACACTTATTTATGGACTGCAGAGCGTATCCAGTCCGGTAGGACCTTTAATAGCCCTAATTCAGTTGTAATAATTAGTATTTCATGATAACATGTGTTTTATATTGGCAATTTTCTATTTTACCCACAAATACCACTGTCTAGCTAGCTAGCTCAACCTACTCATGAACCCTAGTAATAGCACATGAACCAAGCCGTTTATGTGTTGCATCAGACAGTGTAATTATCTTCACCCACATCCATTACACGTTACAAGAAACGTAACCTTACTCGTCGTAAAACTATTAAGTGATTTCATCAATGAAATGAACAGGTGAGTAGGGCTGTCATGAAAGTGAGGTTCTTTTAAAAGAAGCTAAACATTTTGTCTGTTGAGGTAAATTCTTTGCAGATATGTATATTTGTGTACACATGCATTTATGACTGTCACAACTAAATGGTTTTAAGTGTTTATTCTTTTTTTAAATTCAGATATTCATTCATATGCCTCACGTCAATCCAAGGACCTGCACATACCTTATAGTTGTACTTCTCTTAGGCAGTTCTCAATGACATATAGAGGGTCTACTCTTTGGAACGCCTCTGATCCTAGGCTAAAAACATCACCTTCTCTGCTAGCGTTCAAAGCAAACTACAAAAAAAAATGCTCATGCAGTAGATTAATGTAAGGTTGGTTATATGTTTGAGTAGGTCTGTAGGCAGGAGGTTATTATGCTTGTAATAGATGCAAGTATTGTGTGTACTGTGTGTATGTACTGCATATATTATATATTTGTATTTAAACATTGAATGTATTGCTGGTATTTTTAATGTGCATAGTAACTTTTAGGGGAAGTTCTCGATATGCCTTTTGGCTTCTAACTTCTGCACAATATCAATATGTATGTACCTTTCTTCTGTTTTTAACTTTTTTACGTGCTAATAAATAAAATCTAAAACCTAAAGGCAAGGCAGCCTAAAACAACTGCCAGGGCTTTCTTTGGAAACTGTTCAGCTGAGGGTGAGAGTGCACAATATTGTTAATGTACTTTATTAGTGGAGAGTTCTGGAAACCACTTTAAGACATGGCTAGCAATTAATCTGGCTCTTTTCAATCCCGTTCTGTAGTGGCTGGCTGCACTTGTTGATTTAACATGAGACACCTAATTGAAGATAAACCCATTAAGAATAGGTCATATTGACTTCCTTCTGCCAATCAGGTTTCGACTGCACTTTGAGAAGGAGAGTAAAGAAGAGGTGGAGAGAAGGAAGAAGATAGCCAGAGAAAAGGTTCTGCAGCCAGTGTCCGACAAAGAACTTGAAGTGGACATTGATGACATCTACCCCTCAGAGAAAGGTGTGTGTGGGGGGTGGCTGGGCTTTGCATAGCGTCATTCTTTGCATAGTTTGGTGGCCGGTGATTGATTGGGGACCGGTTAGTAGTCGATTACTAAGCAACCTGCACCACATACATATTGAAAGGTGGTGGTCAGGCGCGTAACTACCGTGACGCAGACAACGCGACTGCGTGGGGGCCCAGAGGCAAGGGGGGCACACGGCCGCCCACCCGCGCCGTCTGTAAAATGAAATTATAATACAGAGATGCAATGACAGTTGAGTTGACAGTTGTCGGGGGCACTCGCTGATCAGCCTGCGTCAGGGCCCAGTGACATCTAGTTACGCCCCTGGTGGTGGTCCACTCTTCTCTCTTAAAAATGATATTTTTATTGTACAATCCTGTCTTATAGCTGCTACCCGATTACTAATCAGTAGTTGCCGGCTACTATACCAAAATAAAGCTTGTAGGTTAACTACTGTCGTTATGGCTGAACCTGAGATCAAATCGATAAATTCCCTCACCTCTCATATAGCATATTGTGAATGATGTGGCATTATCCTTGGGAGTTAGATACCATTATACAAGCAGACATACTAGCCTGCTTGCTCTTTACTAGTAGCCTGGATCCAGCCCAGTGGATCATGATCCACTCAGTCTGATAATCAGGCTACTTTGCTAGGCTACCAGCATGTCGATTAACCTTTTAACCTAACTTGATCCATACTTTACTATCTATACTTGGTTCACTTGTGTTTTTCCATATACATACACAAAACCTCTTTGCCAAAAATCTGCTATTCTTGTCAAATGTTTGTCCCAGAATATGGAAGCTAGGGTTCATGTTGTTAAGTTAGCATTAATGGAAATGGATGTAAACAAAAATGACCCAAACATCATTGTGGCTTCAGTACCATGGTTTCATACTGTATAGTGATGCAAAATACAAACGGGTAACTGTGGGTCACTGCTTGACATCTGACCTCATTATTATGTTATGCTACATACAGTGTATCGTTCCTGCCGGGCGGAACTTCATCATACAACAGGAGTGTTGCACAAAAGTAGTGAAAATAGCTGACCTACAAGATTGTCTTTTTATTTTCATAATGATAAAAAACTGAATTGGTTTTGGACATGCAGTACAAGGTTTCTACCCAACAGCGATGACATAATCATCGTAATGAAATGACTGAACAGCGTGTTGTGGTTCATTGTTGGAACGGCAGGTCTTGGTTTCCCGAGGAGGCCGTCGTGGAGTTATGAGATGAAACACGAGGAGCTGCTGAGGAAAGAGGAGAAGTCATACCGAGACTACCTGGAAGACCTGCACTCCAGAAACCCACCCGGCTCCCTCAGCCACTTTGAACACAACCTGGAGGTGAGC
The DNA here is from genome assembly GCF_951216825.1 of Electrona antarctica. Taxonomy (NCBI): domain Eukaryota; kingdom Metazoa; phylum Chordata; class Actinopteri; order Myctophiformes; family Myctophidae; genus Electrona; species Electrona antarctica. The sequence continues at coordinate 14,781,382 of NC_136811.1, forward strand.
CAGTAAGGTCCAGAGAGACGCGTTCAAACCTATTTATGTCAGGATGAATTGGATTTTGATCTCAACCTGATGGTGCCACGTTTGGCTCATGACCTGGTGGTGCATTAACCTGACTCCGCCAGATGGGGCAGCAGAGAGTACACTGGGTTCCCCCCTCCTGCTCCCATCTGGGAACTCTCAGGCAGACTTGATGCCCGGCCACAAAACGTCCTGGCCAATCAGCAGCAGCTTCTAGCAGCTTCTAGCATAGACATATATACATAGACGCCTCATTTGCCGCTGCAGTTCATTGGAGCGACGTGTATCCCAATGAAGGCGGAAGTGCAGTGCTGAAGGCTTTTTTTTTTTTTTAACAAATCTTTATAACAGTCATGACAATATACATTACAAAACAAGACAAACAAACACAAACAACAAAGTTATTAACAATACAACATCAGAGCCAGGGGGGATTAGATTACTAACAGAAAACATTAAAAGAGTGAACACAAAGCAACAGTTCTCCGCAGCTTTCTTATTTAGAAGTGCTGAAGGCATTTGCTGAAGGCGACTGCGTCGCTGCCCGAGTGACGTCACTCATGTGAATCCTCCATGTCTCTCGCTGTCACTCAAGTGACTACTGGCCAATCACAGCGCGTCTTTTCCGGGACTTATGTTACGCACGCGGAAGCTTGACAAGCTTCCGCTTTGCTTCCGCTATTCTTCGCAAGGAATGTCGGGAAAATAGTGCCTTCAATTTTGACACACGCCTCAGAGCCGGAAGGGGCGTCTATGTATATATGTCTATGGCTTCTAGCAGCAGCTTCTATCTTCTAGCTGCTGCTGATTGGCCAGGCCGTTTTGTGGCCGGGCATCAAGTCTGCCTGAGAGTTCCCAGATGGGAGCAGGAGGGGGGAACCCAGTGTACTCTCTGCTGCCCCATCTGGCGGAGTCAGGTTAGTGGTGCATCCCTGCAGTCTGTACACACCCTCTTTACTTCTTGTTCTTGGGTCTAAAGAATTACAAATGTCTCAAAATGACCTCAAATAATACATAATCTAAAACAAATAATATACACTGTATACACTTAGGAATTCTGTTCTTATCGGATGCTGTGCTATCAGTAGAGACTGAGTGAAACGTGTGGACAGAATAGACATTTTTATTGCACTCTACATTCTCATTGTACTGACTTCTGCTAAATGAGATAAAGAACAACTTCGACCGGTGGATAATGAATTCCATGCAAGTTTTTAACAAATAGCATACATATTATACTGAACGTATTTTCCCAAATTAATACAATAACCTATTTATGAGATATCGCTCTACTACACTCACTCCTCTCATCCATCTGCCATTTTTCGCAACACATGGCCAAAGCATTTCTGGGGGGTCCCCAGCCAAAAACGTTGAGAACCCCTGGACTACACCACTGCATATAATGCAGTTGTTTCATGTTATTGACCATTGGTTGTACACTACTTTTCACAATGCATATTGGTATACGATGAGACAACTATATATAGGGTATAATTCTCACTATACATTTGGACCGAATTGCAAGACGTCAAACTCATTTTAGATGACTAAAACTTAAACTGACTTTTGACACATTACCCTTCAAAATCAGAAACAGATTTATTGTCACGTCGCAGGTTTGCAGAAGTTAAGAAGTGGGTGAAATTCTTTATTTGGTGCATCGTTCCCATCACATCGTTTTTTGAGTGGTGTAAACCACTCCTACAACTGGCTTTGTTAGTCTGTCTGTCTGTCTGTCTGTGCTCAAAAAATGAGCACGGTTGCTATGGTCACCCAGTTCACACGGGTGTGATTTCATTACGTCAGACATTACGTCAGACCACAGCTGATCAGTCTATATAAGACCTTACACCACTCAGTTCACACGGGTGTGATTTATTTCCATAGAGAGAGAGAAAGGGAAGAAGAAAGGAGGGGGGAAAGGAGATCAAACAAAATGCAAAATATCTACATATTTATTACATGGTACCTTATGAACATTAGTTAAGGTGCTAGAAAAACATCTTCTATGCTGAAGTAAGGCCGCACTGGGGTTGCTGATCCATCCTTTGTAGGTGAGTTAGATGACTCTGTGCACTCCTTGTTTTTATCATCATCACTTTAACATCAGCTTCATCCTGGAGAGTGGAAGGCAGCCTTTGTGTGTCTCCTGCAAACCGTTGATGACTTTGCAGGCCTGCCATGTCGCGTTCCATCTTAAAAGACCTAACCCCCTGAACATTAGATGAAATTGAATTAGATTTTATTGCCTCCCAACCAGGGGTGGTGGGAATTGCTTTCGGTACGGCGTGACGAAATGGAGGTGCTCTGCTAACAGAGGTCTTTGAAACGCCTTTTTCTAGAATAATACAGCACAATTATCATTCACATTCAATTGGGAGAGAAATGAGAACTTTAAATATCGTTATTTTTTATTTTGTAAAACTAGATAATCTGGTGAGATCCAAAGATTTTGTCCAGTGTCGTCTTTTTATCCAAATTCTCATGTGAATGTATTGATACTGTGGTTTCCTGAACCAGGGTACTTAATCAAATGTATTGAATGGATGAACTGCTACACTCCCACTTTACTGCTATATACTCTCTCTCTCTCTCTCTCAGACGTGGAGGCAGCTGTGGAGAGTGATGGAGATGTCTGACGTGATCCTGTTCATTGTGGACATCAGGCATCCGGTAGGTCATGTGTTTTCTTTAAGCTTAGTGATGCCATGCATGGTGTTGTTGTGACTCCCTGGGTGAGCCACTAGATGGAGACAAACAACAAGACAATCAACAACTCCTTGAATGGTAGCACTTTAAACAACAGAGAACAGTCATTTGACTCTCCCACACACACCTATTTTCTTCTAGAATAGCACAATCAATTATCATTCACATTCAAGGACATAATCATGACTAAAGACTTGAATATAGCAGAAAATATTTACTATGTGTAAAAGACATAATCATCATGACTAAAGACTTGAATGAATATAGAACTAGATAAAGTGCCCCTCGGGGCACAGGTCTCCACCAGGGCAGGTCAGGTTGTGGCCTCCTGGTGGCGCTATAATTGGCCAATGTGAAAAGGGTGCCATTTCTTCTTACGCCTTGGATTGGATGATTTGAGGCATTTTGTTCCAAAAATGTGTTGCAAAAATCCACTGGTGGCGCTATAACAGGCCAATGTGAAAAGGGTGGGATATATTCCTCAGCCTAGTAGGAAAGTCTGTGAAAGATTTCACTTAAATTGCATGCTGTGTTCATGATTTGAGGCTTTTTGTTGAAAACGGGCCAATCCTGCAAACTTTGAAAGCCAATGTTAGCCAATTAGGATGGAATATGAAATATCGGACAGATCCGTCCTGAGCACATGACTATAGAGATACTGTGTGTGTAACGATTTGCGGGAGTTTTGGACAGAATCTGGAGGAGTCATATAAAAAAATGTGTTTTACAAAAGTCGGCCTCCTGGTGGCGCTATAACAGGCCTTTCTGGAAAATGTGGGGCAGAGGTTCATCGTTGACATCCAGGGAGTGTGTGCAAAATTTGGCACCGACTGAGTTAACAGTGCCGGAGATTAGCTGTACACGGACGGACTCACACACACACACACATGGACAAAACATACTCTCTCCCCATGCCTTCTGCCTGGTGGAGACAATTAATATTTTAGATTTTTTTTTAAAGAATTGTAAATATGAAATAATACTAGGTCATATTAATAACATTGAATGTCTACTAATAATAGCGGATCGTGTACCGAGTAGCGACACATTTTCACATTTCTAATATTTGTGTCACAGATATTTTAAGTGGAGAGATGACTCACCGCCTCAACAACGAGTTTCCAAATTTGACCTAAATTCAAGAAGAGCAAAACCCGGAACAATCGTGTGTTCTAGTTACTACTTTTGGAGCTAATGCGTTGGAGGTCGAATTTAGCCCTGTACAGAAAGCCACTGTGAAAAGAAAGGTGCGTGTGTTTGTGTTTGTGCATTCCTGCCTTAAGTGTCGTGTGGTGTGTAAACCCTCCCAGGTGCTGCAGTTCCCCCCCGCTCTGTATCAGTACATCACGGCAGAGCTGCACAAACAGGTGGTCCTGGTGCTGAACAAAGCGGACCTCTGTCCACCGCCACTGGTCATCGCCTGGAAACACTACCTGGCCTCCAAGTTCCCACACCTCAACACCGTGTGCTTCACCTCCCACCCCGGACAGGGCTACAGCACAGGTGAAGAGAAGGGGGTGTGTGTGTGTGTGTGTGTGTGTGTGTGTGTGTGTGTGTGTGTGTGTGTGTGTGTGTGTGTGTGTGTGTGTGTGTGTGTGTGTGTGTGTGTGTGTGTGTGTGTGTGTGTGTGTGTGTGTGTGTGTGTGTGTGTGTGTGTGTGTGTGTGTGTGTGTGTGTGTGTGTGTGCGTGCAGGAGGGGAGGGACGTTATTTTCTGGTCTTTTTCTGAGGCTTTATTTGACAGTTATACAGTGGAGAAAGACAGGAGACACATACAGTAGTAGACTGTGTAGGGGAGTGTCATGCTGCTATCGAACCATTAGAGCCCATGGGCCATATTTTGCGTGTCTTAAGTACCAGGTCTTATGACTTAACTTAAGACCTGGAGGCGTGATCAATGCCATTTGGCTATTCTGAGTGGCCAAACAGCATTGACCACGCCTCCAGGTCTTAAGTTAGGTCATAAGACCTGGTACTTAAGACACGCAAAATATAGCCCCATGTGTTATGTGCCCGAACCACTCGGCTATCGGGTAGGCCCGCCACATTGTGAGCTTGTAGATCATATAGTTTTGCTATTCGGGTGCAGTACTAACTAAGCATGCACCCCTTGCTATTCATCTTATGATATATAGTATATAGTGGTAAATGGGAAATCTCTAGGTACATGACTATTGCGATGATCCCGATTCAGAGCTACGATTCGATTATAAATCGATTACCGATGCATCTCGATTCCAATAGGATTTATTTCCCCCTCACTGTGTGACTAATAAACAAAGTGCTTTCTAATGATCCATAATGAAACAGATGATTACATTTCTCGCGAGTGCCGTGCTACGAGTTTGTAGATCTGCTATTTTTTGATCTGAAAATGTGGTGCAAATCTTTGAATATATATTCTTTCAGAGCGAACGTTTTTAACTCAAATCTTTGCTTCTGAAGGGTTCCCTGGAACAACATATTTTCAGATGGGGGTTGGCGGCCAATTACATATATTCTTGGGGGTCCTTGACATGAAAATGTTTGAGAACGGACATAGAAACATGGGTTCTTCAGAAAACCGTCAGGTTTTAGAAGACATTTGTAGAATCGTCCTCAGGTCTAAATGGGTTCAAGTAATTTACTGTACAATGAGACGGTTATGATTGGAAAATGAATTATAACATAAACAGCACAACAGGACTGAATTATAACGGCACAACAGGACGGCACACGGCCTAACATGTTGTTGCACTGACTGTGCCCACAATGACCTCCGTCCGTCTGTCCACAGTCCTCCAGAAGAAGCGTATGAAGAGGAGAGGTGGCTGGGACAAGGCTGGGGGTCTAATAGAAATCCTCAAGGCCTGTCAGGAGATCACTGCTGGTAAAGGTATGACTCGCTCTCACTCCGTTCGTATCCATCTAACAGAGGCAGGACTCACTGTCTCTCACCAACTAAATGGAACAATAAAAGATGCTCGCAAGACTGACTCAGATGCAATTTCTCATGTTTATTTGAGAAGAACGCTGACGCGAGACAGTGGCCTTGTGGTTAGAGTGTCCGCCCTGAAACTGGGAGGTCGGGGTTCGATCCCCGGCCGGGTCATACCAAATGGGACCCAATGCCTCCCTGCTTGGCACTGGGGTTTTTTTTTTTTTTCAAATCAACTAATGATTCCCGAGCTGCGGCTCACCACTCCAAGAGATGGGTCAAATGCGGAGAACAAATTTCACTGCGGTAACGTCTGTGACTAATCGTACGACTTTGACTTTGGCGATTCGGCAGTAGCCATCTTCAGAGCTGACTCTGCTCTGAAGAAGGCTACTGCCGAAGCGCGTCGGCGTTCTCAAATAAACGTGAGAAATTGCATCTTAGCCAGTCTTGCATCTTTTATTTTGGGAGTGCCGCATTTTCCATTTAGTTGGTTTATGAGTGAAGTCATTTTCAAAGCTGAGCACCCACTGCCTCAACCAAGGGCAGTTTCCAGAGGGAGCGCACACTGTTTTTTCTTTCGCTCTCACTCTGTTCTTCACTCTTATTTGTTTTTATCTCCGATTTGCATTAAAACGTCAAAGTAGGTAAAAGCCCGGTCTGGGTTTGACAACAGCAGGCATGTCTAATTGACTGCCACTGTGATGTGTTTGTCTTTCGTTTATATTAATGGTTGTTTTGCATGAATCAAGTGTCACACCATTATGGGATGTTTTTAACACTTTGTACTTTACTAACGCAGGCGTCTGTATTATGTCTGTCTCACCTGGAGTGGAATGCTACACAGTATTTAAACGTTTTGGTAAATACTGTACCTCACAGTTCATTCTGCTACAATACAAGGCTATAAATTCCGGTGTAAAACGTTCGGAAAAGGTTTTAATTTACAGTATCCAGTGATGAGGATGCTTATTGCTGCAGATGTGAGACCACATTGAGAATGGTCTATATTGTTCATATTTTATGTTTATATTACAGATTTGACCAAAAGCCTTCTAAAGCGTGAGTGAAGTGAAATTGTCACAACATTTTTACACCCTCTTCCACACCAGTTGACCTGTCCAGCTGGGAGCAGAAGATCCAGAGAGACACGGTCGCGGAGCAACTCGACAGGGATCGGTCGGACGAGGGGGCGGAGTCTGTGCTAATGGAGCACCAAAGTGACGTTGCCATGGAGATGAGCGGCCCAATGAAAGAGCTCTATAAGGACGGCGTCCTCACGTTAGGATGCATAGGTAGATAATCCATGTAACTCTATAAGGACGGCGTCCTCACGTTAGGATGCATAGGTAGATAATCCATGTAACTCTATAAGGACGGCGTCCTCACGTTAGGATGCATAGGTAGATAATCCATATAACTCTATAAGGACGGAGTCCTCACGTTAGGATGCATAGGTAGATAATCCATATAACTCTATAAGGACGGAGTCCTCACGTTAGGATGCATAGGTAGATAATCCATATAACTCTATAAGGACGGAGTCCTCACGTTAGGATGCATAGGTAGATAATCCATGTAACTCTATAAGGACGGAGTCCTCACGTTAGGATGCATAGGTAGATAATCCATGTAACTCTATAAGGACGGAGTCCTCACGTTAGGATGCATAGGTAGATAATCCATGTAACTATAAGGACAGCGTCCTCACGTTAGGATGCATAGGTAGATAATCCATGTAACTCTATAAGGACGGCGTCCTCACGTTAGGATGCATAGGTAGATAATCCATGTAACTATAAGGACGGCGTCCTCACGTTAGGATGCATAGGTAGATAATCCATGTAACTCTATAAGGACGGCGTCCTCACGTTAGGATGCATAGGTAGATAATCCATGTAACTATAAGGACGGCGTCCTCACGTTAGGATGCATAGGTAGATAATCCATGTAACTATAAGGACGGCGTCCTCACGTTAGGATGCATAGGTAGATAATCCATGTAACTCTATAAGGACGGAGTCCTCACGTTAGGATGCATAGGTAGATAATCCATGTAACTCTATAAGGACGGAGTCCTCACGTTAGGATGCATAGGTAGATAATCCATGTAACTCTATAAGGACGGAGTCCTCACGTTAGGATGCATAGGTAGATAATCCATGTAACTATAAGGACGGAGTCCTCACGTTAGGATGCATAGGTAGATAATCCATGTAACTATAAGGACGGAGTCCTCACGTTAGGATGCATGGGTAGATAATCCATGTAACTCTATAAGGACGGCGTCCTCACGTTAGGATGCATGGGTAGATAATCCATATAACTCTATAAGGACGAGGTCCTCACGTTAGGATGCATAGGTAGATAATCCATGTAACTATAAGGACGGAGTCCTCACGTTAGGATGCATAGGTCGATAATCCATGTAACTCTATAAGGACGGAGTCCTCACGTTAGGATGCATAGGTAGATAATCCATATAACTCTATAAGGACGGGGTCCTCACGTTAGGATGCATAGGTAGATAATCCATGTAACTCTATAAGGACGGAGTCCTCACGTTAGGATGCATAGGTAGATAATCCATGTAACTCTATAAGGACGGGGTCCTCACGTTAGGATGCATAGGTAGATAATCCATGTAACTCTATAAGGACGGGGTCCTCACGTTAGGATGCATAGGTAGATAATCCATATAACTATAAGGACGGGGTCCTCACGTTAGGATGCATAGGTAGATAATCCATACAACCACCTCAGTCATTTATGACGGTGGTTTTCAACCCTTTTCATATCAAGGCCCATTATGTATTGGGCATTTGAGCCACAGACCACCATTTGATGACATTTAGCCTCTCGGACCCAAAACTAAAGAATATTTTGTTGTTGGTTGTTGGTTTTTTCCACAATTCCATGCTGTGTTGATGTTGGTAAGATAGGAGAGATAACAGGCAAAATAACAATTATACTACATTCTGTAATTGTGCAATTAAGTAATGCAGATGTTTCATTCATGGTTTCATTTTACGCTCTCAAGAGTTAAAGATCTATAAGGGTCCATTTGGTTACCAACTCTCCATCATTTAGCTGGGGGACCAACTGGAACCTCTTCAAGGACCACTGGTGGTCCCCGGACCACTGGTTGAAAACCACTGATATAAATCACAGAGCTATAACTCATATAAAAAATAATGTCTTCCTCCTGTCTCTCTCTCTTCCAGGCTTCCCCAATGTCGGCAAGTCGTCTGTGTTGAACAGTCTGGTCGGGAGGAAGGTGGTGAGTGTGTCTCGAACTCCAGGCCACACCAAATACTTCCAAACGTACTACCTCACCCCCACAGTCAAACTGTGTGACTGCCCTGGACTCGTCTTCCCCTCCCGTGTCATTAAACAGCTACAGGTACGTGTGTGTGTGTGTGTGTGTGTGTGTGTGTGTGTGTGTGTGTGTGTGTGTGTGTGTGTGTGTGTGTGTGTGTGTGTGTGTGTGTGTGTGTGTGTGTGTGTGTGTGTGTGACTGTGTGTGACTGTGTGTGTGTGTGTACACTTGTGACCTTTACTGCGTGTGTAGACTTGCATTCGGTGGCTTGTCTCTTCTAGAATAGCGTGCTCTATCTCTCTCTACCTCCCTCTCTCGTAAAGAAATCCTTCTTGGTGATTGGATTATTGATGATATATCTCAAAGACTGCATTTCCAAGCCAATGTTTGAAGTTTGTTTGGTTGCTATAGTGACCTCCTTTACAATACATCAGGGGCCTGATTTGTATACTTGTTTCTGCTTTCCTTTTGATCTGCGACCCTACCTTATAACTTTGATCCTTCATCTACAGTACAGTACGCCATCTTCATGCTTAGATGTGGGCCTTACCTTTGATCTTCATTCCATGCCATCCTCCTGCTAATTTTACAGATGTGGGCCATGTCCTTGGGCCATGTCCTTGTGTATAGTGTTGATAACTAAATAACAACTAGACTAAATATACTGACAATTTTGTCAACAAATAAAAACTAGGCTAAAATGTTAGGGAGGGACTAGTGGAGAAGAGATCCAGTAGAACTGAAAGACAGATCTACAAGCTCACAACATGTCGCAGCATGGATATACACACAAAGCTGTGCATAGGAAGGGCTAGTGCCCCTCAACAAGTAAACTAGGTTTTAAAGAAGAAAATCAGTTTGTAAAAAAAAAAGTCTGGAATTTCTATATGGGTGAATGTTTTTAATTCACACTGTGCAAATGGGGAGAATTAGGAGACAATGTGCAGACAATAAAGCTTTCTGTTGGAGGCATTATAAAAAACTGTGTGTGATGCTATTTATTATGAAATGATCCGTGTATACATTGCTGTTCTGTTCCATAACTAAATGTAGTTTAATGAATAGTCTCAATTCTCAAATATAAATGAAAAGTAAAACAACGTGATCAGAAAGGGAAGGTGTGCACTTATCTCTCCCCTGCTCTCACATGTTTGTGTTCCGTCTCTCCGCTGTAGATCCTGTCTGGTATCTACCCGATTGCTCAGCTGCAGGAGCCTTACACAGCGGTGGGATACCTGTGTGAGAGGACTCCCTTCTTGTCTGTGCTGAAGCTCAAACACCCCAGCCTCCACGACGTAAAGCCACATCTACAGCAGCAGCAGCAGGAGGAGGAGGGGCAGGGCTCTGCGCAGCACAGCTGGACTGCTTGGGACGTCTGCGAAGGTATCGGGTCTCTTCTAAGAATTTTACTTCCTTTTGATGTTCACTCCAAAATGTGTCTCCGCTTGAGGGTGTCTGGGTGGTGCAGGACGGGGTACCGTGGAGAGACTGGGCTTTGTTTCCTCCACGGTGCCTCCAGCTTGGCCGGGTGCTCCAACGAACTGCAGGAGGGAGAGGGTGATTATTTGGGGGGGTCCCAAGAAAAGAACAGCAACTGAATGGCTGGAAAATGAAAATTCTGAGTTTAGCATAAACTTTCCTTCATTCTTTTTGCGCCGGATCTGTATATATACGGACCCCGCCGCTAGGTGACGTTATATCCCAGGTCCGTATATATACGAACCCCAATGTATACTCTACGTCTATATAATGGTTGAGTCCCACGGCAGCTTTTAACATTGGTCCGGTTGCTATGGCAACGCCCCACAGTTAGCTGCATTAAAAGAGCTAATGATTATATCTGGTTTCAGTATTTATTTATGATGTATTTTCTCTATTATTAAGGTTATTGTAGCGGTCAATTTGTATCGGGTGTGGGGCGAGGGTCACGAGACATGGCCAAAGCCAAACGTTGAGAACCCCTGGAGTAGACATATGTATTAGGAGGGGGGGGGGGGGGGGGGGGGGGGTGGCGTTGGGTTTGGGGATAGACAAGTTAGTTGTTTACAAACATTGAGACTGCACGTGCGCATCTAAATCATGCTGATTCTATGTAAGCCGATTCCCAGCAGATTCCCAAACCTGTTGTTTTAAGGAGCGCTCGTTTTGGTTCACTCAATGTCCTGTGGCTTGTGAGGCGGGTCCCAAGTGAGACACTGAGCAAGTGCACGCACCAAGCAGTCGATTCCACTTTCTGCCTGGCATCCCTATTTTAGGCGAATTTAACAAGCTTTAAAAAATAGGAAAACACAATTAAATGCAACTAGACGAGCTTGTAGATCGTCTATTTTCATTGTGTGATACCATTTTACAATGAAATATAAAAACTCCAATAAAATCACATTCCACACTCTTATTATCTCCAATTGGACTCCAATCTGTCTGTTTATCCACATGCAATCCCACCAGGAAGCTGACTGGCCTCTGTTGCTTTAACAAGAATACTGTGGGCCACAAATTGGCCTTCATCGAACATCCATTGACAGAGCAAACAAGGAATTATTTTAGTGATGGAGAAATAGAACAATCGACAATATTTTCAGTTCTTTTCATTACTTTTATTCTTCTTTTCCTTGTTATTTTCCAGCATTTTAGTTTTATTGCTGATACTTATGGTGAGAGAGATCGAACCCAGCACCACAGGAAGAATGGTTACTGCAGTGATAGCTAACGGGGATCCTAAAGAAAGAAACAAAGAGAAGTGGGGGGGGATCACGTGCGGCCAAGCGCCTCAGGTCGGAATCGAACCTGGACCAGCTTTGGAAAAGTATTCATTGTGATGCTGCACTCTTACCAGGCGAAGCCCCCCTTTTAGTGACACTTTTTATGTGTGTGTTACTGTTTACCCTCTCCTCTCTTTTGTCATGCAGCCTGGGCAGAGAGACGAGGCTATAAAACGGCTAAGGCGGCTCGGAATGATGTCTACCGGGCGGCTAACGGCCTCCTAAGGCTGGCCATTGATGGGAGAATGTGCCTGTGTTTCAGGCCACCTGGATACAGCTGCCTCAAAGGTGAGTTGGAGTTGTGAGTGCTTGACATTTTAGAAAGGGTAACAATGTAAAATGCTCTTTACAGTTCAGACAAGGCTTCTTCTCAGTGGCGTGCACAGACATTTAGAGGGGCAGGTGCTCAATTGGAAAAAAAAGGGCACTTTGTGCAGCGCGTGGAACTGGCCGGTTGCCTTAATAGTGTGAGATTTATAGATTGTGGGGCCTAAATAATATATTAGAAGCTTTTTATCAAGAATTGATCAATGTTACCATGGTCCACATACTATACAGTGTAACTGTACAAAAAATAATAATAATAAAAAAGGGGGTGCTCTAGCACCCCCTAGTGTCTATCTGTGCACGCCACTGCTTCTTCTTGTTCTGCATGGTGTTGGAGCGCAATCGATATGACTCGACTCATGTATGCTCTGACTGGTTCAAACCAAATTTGATCAGTCACATCCCACAATTTCCGTCCTGAGCCCCGTTCATTGCAGATTGTTATTATATTATTATTTCAACATTCCCTCTAGCTACACAGAGAGTTTGACCATGTTCTCATTAACTCATTCTGTTTGCATTGACCATTGATCTACAAGCTCATAGCGCGCCACCGAGTGGCGCGCTACAAGCTTGTAGGTCTGCTATTTTTGAAAAATTGAAAAAGACGCCTAAGGGCTAGTAGTCTATACCAGAAAGACGCCTAAGGGCTAGTAGTCTATACCAGAAAGACGCCTAAGGGCTAGTAGTCTATACCAGTAAGACGCCTAAGGGCTAGTAGTCTATACCAGTAAGACGCCTAAGGGCTAGTAGTCTATACCAGTAAGACGCCTAAGGGCTAGTAGTCTATACCAGTAAGACGCCTAAGGGCTAGTAGTCTATACCAGTAAGACGCCTAAGGGCGAGAAGCAACCTCGCCCCAGTTTTGAGTGACTGACTGACGGACAAAAATGTACGACTACGATTTCATAGTAAATGCGACCTGCGGTCGCAATAAGAACCAGTAAGACGCCCTGAGGGCTAGAAGCGACGTCGCCTTAAAGGACAGAAAGGTAGGGTGGGGAAGGATCAACATACGGAATGTCAGAACAGGTCAGCTCCATATATGGACATATAGGTCATGATCCAGTCTTCTCCATGTATGGTTAATATCCAGGGTTAGATGAGGTCAGTGTCCTGTCGTGATCTTCATATATGGAGATGGCCATTTATCTGTGGTGTGACGTGTTTCGAGGCGCGATGCGTCATCATATATGGAGGCGTGATGTCACTAGGCGTAACCATATATGGAGGCGTGACTGACGGACGGGAGATGCAGGTTTTCATAGTTTATTTCATTTGGACACAAAGGGCTGTATTTTGAGTGTCTTAAGTACCAGGTCTTATGACTTAACTTAAGACCTGGAGGTGTGGCCAATGCTGGTTGGCCACTCAAAATAGCTAAACAGCATTGGCCATGCCTCCAGGTCTTAAGTTAAGTAATAAGACCTGGTACTTAAGACACTCAAAATACAGCCCAAAATGTGGTGCCAAAGTAAGCATTTAGCTTAAGTGCACAACCAGTGGTTACTTTACTTCTCTCTACTCACAAGTGACCAGAAGTCCTCCTCTTTAGCTCTGGCCTTCAATTCAATATCACATTGAATTTCAACAATCTCCATGTCAACATCTGTAGCTCTTCCCTTGCAATTCTCCGTTGAGATTGTTGAGTTTTGTCTAATATGCATGGTTTGGGGCCGGTCCGTCCAAAGCCGAAACAGCCGGTCATGAAAAACTCAACGAGTACACACTGCTTTACTGAGATCTGATTGGCTCACAGTTTTAGGAATCAACGAAGGCTTCAAGCCACGGTGTTGGCTTGGCAGACAAATCTATTCGTGTTTCGATCGGTTGGTTACCCCTGTTATATAGAAACTACAATATCAATGATAGAACCGATAATATTGCCCCTTCTATTTTTTATTTCTTTTTTAGCTTTTCTCTGTGATTCTACAATTCCCATAATGGTTTTGGTTGCATATCAGAGACAGAAAACTGCTCTGTGTTACTGTTATGGGTGCAAATGGAGTGTTACCCTACACCAAACATAGAGATAAAATCAACTGGCATAGTGTTTCAGGTCAATAGGGACATTCTATCACCCTACGTTGATTAGACAGCACAGTCACTTGAAGTAGATATCTTTAGGATAGCAATTGGTTTCTTGAACTCCAAACACCCCTGCCTGTTTCTCTAATTACACGCGATTGGGTAATGGCTTCTAGCTGACCTTACTCCACAGCTGAGGCAGCACTAACAAAGTGTAATGTCTGATTTAAACTTTGTTACACTAGAGTGTCGCTCGTCTTAAAGAACGGATTTTCAATAGAATAACGCAGGTCAACGTACAAAGTATAGCGCAGCCGCCTGGGTAGCGAGACTACTCCAGGGAGAGCTCACTCAGATCGGTTGATTGATTGATTCACAGAGCACTGGGAAAATCACCCCGACCTGCCGGACATCCTGGCCATGCAGGGGCGGACGGAGGAGGACGAGGGGGCGGCCGAGAGGGACGAGGAGGAGGACGGGGAGTCCAGCTCCGAGGCGGAGGAAGAAGAGAGGGACAGGGACGCGGACGATGATGAGGACGATGGGGACGATGAGGACGAAGGGTTGGGAGGCCCGGGGAGGAAGGACGACGCGCCGTCGTCATGCCTCTCTGTCAATATGTTCGACATTCTTCAGGAAAATGATTGCGAGTGATGGCGGACGGACGGACGGATGGATGTATGGTGTGGTCTGGCCAGCGAGGAAGAACAAGGGCATCTCTTCTCTCCTCAGCATCTCCCTGTCCACCCACCAGTGCACTATCATTCCTTCGTCATTTTTTCTTTCTTTTTTTCCTTTTCTTTTTTGCATTCCTTCCTCACGTCGTCTGTCTCCCATCATCAACACTCCTATCTGTCCTCCTCGCTGTTACTAACATCTCTGTACATTAACATTATCCGCTTCTATACATTTGCCCTCCTTGCCCCACCGTCCCCTCCATTTCATCATTGACTATGTTTACACGGGCACCAGTATCCCCTTTATATTTGCAGGCATGACACCCTCATCCATCCATAGTGTTAAAACCCATCCACTGATTTATTTCGCCCAGTATTCTCCTGTTGCCAAGGTCTTTTCAGACGGATATCTTAACAGCTCATTGGCCTAGAACTGGAAGTGAAATGGTCTAGGCTAGATTAGCTGCAGTCTTTTTATCATTCAGTTATGAGCCGTGAACATCGCCGCTTTTGATCAAAGAACTCAATCTGGGAAAAGAATCCGAGATGAAAGGGTTTTAAAATTTCAGTTAACATTGAAGTGGACGGAGGGCAACTCTTTCACCGACGGACCATTCCTCTTTCGCTGACGGACCATTCCCTGTGTAGCGATCACCTAGCAACGGAGACGCTGCTAAACGGTGATCTGGGCACTGAATCAAAAACATTTTTAAAGCCGTTACAGCCGTCCTTGGCAGATGGAGTCCAAAGTCGGGAAAGTTGTCCTCGGCAGTAGATGAGTTAAGATAAATAAGTGTCCAATTTTGAGATTATATATTTCTACCAACCTTGTATTTTCAGTGACTTCTAACAGCCAACGAGCATCCAAAGTGATCGCGGAATTCCCTGGTTGCCACTGGAACCAATATATCTTTATGTTGTTATCTTTACCTTGCATCGCTAGCTACCAGAAAATTGGGTAAATAAATATAATATATTGAATATGACCTTAGTTGATGCGTTAGTATTGGTATACTGGTGTGCATGTAAATATTATATCTTCCATAATGTAGAGAGACCAGTGTATCTCTTCCATGCCGTACCTCTGCTTTGCTTCTTAATCCATGCAACTCATAACTTTTTTTCCCCCCTCAGTATTACTATTACGACGATTAGGTTTGGTTTTGGGTTTGGTTTGAGAAATTGTACCTGCATGCGGTTGTTTAAAAATAAAAATCTCCTTTCAGCTCATTATACAATCATCCCACTGTACAATCCAATCCATTCAGATCTATTCAATCTGTTCAATAAGTGACCTCAAAAGCTTATAATGCCAAAGGTAACTAAAAAGGCAACTCAACTGACTGTGGTGTCAGTTTTCCGAGGGGGGGTGGGGGTGGGGAGGCAGTCATGTGGCTTCCAGAGAATAGAACCAACGTTTCGCACATTAAGCCACGTTTTGGGTGGTTAATGGAGTTATTGGACCTGTGTTTGGTTCTTGTTCCTCCTATCCAGTTGTATCAGCTTGGTTGTGTGTTATTTCAGTTAGCATGATTCTACCTTTCTCAGTGGTGTAGTTGAGAGTGTGGGTTTAGAACAGTGGTTTTCAACCAGTGTTGTTTTTCGTCGACTAAAACTAAACAAAAAATGTTCGTCGACTACCTTTTTTCATTGACAAAAAATAAATAGAAACTAAATAAAAACTAATCTATGATGACTAAAACTAAGACTAAATATATCGACAATTTCGTCAACAAATAAAAACTAGACTAAAATGTTAGGAAGGGACTAGTGGACAAGATATCCAGTATAAGTCATTTTACACTTGGTTTATGCTGAAAATAGCCGATCTACAAGCCCAGCGCGACGCGTTGTGAGCTTGTAGATCGGCTATTTTCAGCAAGTGTAAAAACAGTCATTACGACGGCATCAAGCCCCGCCAAAATACATTTTAGTCGACTAAATCAACCGTAGATTTAGTCGACTAAAATCTCATGACATTTAGTCGACTAAAACTAGACTAACACTAAAACATTCCAGGTGACTAAAATGTGACTAAAACTAAGTGAAAACTATTCAAAAGACTGACTAAAACTAAAATCAAATTTCGATGCCAAAAACAACACTGTTTTCAACCTTTTTCCAATCAAGGCCCATTATTTATTTGGCATTTGATCCACAGACCACCATTAAATGATGAGGTTTAGCCTCGCAGACCCAAAACAAGAATATTTTGTTATCGTTGGATAAGGTTTTGTCCAGAATTCAATCATGCTGTTGGCAAACGTTGATCAAAATACATTCTCTAATTGTGTAGACTTCTTGCTAATTAAGTTATGCAGATGTTTAACAATGATGTAACTCTTGAGAGCGTAAACGGGGTCCATTTGGTTTCATTTCATGCTCTCAAGAGTTAAAGATCTATAAGGGTCCATTTGGTTACCCCCCTCAAGGACCACTGGTGGTCCCCGGACCACTGGTTGAGAACCACTGGTTTACAAGGAAGAGATACGGATCATTTATGGCTGGACAAGATTCCATTTTCAAGGGTCAGACAGGAACGTTCTATGACTGTGACTAAACGACTAAACTCCTTTAATTCAGCAAGCCATAAAGAGAGAGAGAGAGAGACCAGACTATTTCACACATGCTTTGTTGCTAGTAAGTCATGGTCATTTAACAAACATCTTCAAAAAAATATATTTTCTTGGCAGTTGCACTCCATCATACTGGCATGTTTCCCCCAATCTTCTCACTCATTCTTTCACCGCTCTCTCGCTTTTGAGAACACGGACAATCTCAAATGCCTCTCTCTCTCTCTCCTCTCTTCCTCTTTTGACATATTGGCTCATTGCTACAATCCTGGAAGTGCTGTAGTATTGTGTGCTGGCATAATTAAACATTTCACTCCAAGGGGAACACCGTCTACACTAGCACAGCGCTGTGTTACTGTGTAATACATCACTCTGCAGCCAGCCACACCATCGGTACTATCTACTGTATAATGTTAAGAAGTCATTCAACTCTACCCTGCTGTCTCAGACACGGTCGTGTCGCTCTGGACTATTGTGGGAAAAATCTTTAAGAACTGACATGTGAAGTTTTGGAGAGCTTTTGGTTTATTGTGTGTATGTGTGAATGGTTTGAGTGCACAGTGAAATACGTGTTCATTTATCCTTTTGTAACTCTTAAGTCAGAGTTAAATTAACACAGGATTTGACTGTGTACGAGGTGTGTTTTTCTTGGACTATTTGTTGCATTCCTCATTTCATTCCATGCCTATTGACATTGAACTGGATTGCTCTTTGCAATAAAGAATAGTCATTTAAACAAACTGTCTTGGTATTATGAGGAGTTGGAAAGCACTCTTGAGGCTATTATGTTTTTTTTCTTTTTTCCTACTTTGCATTTGCACAAGAGCCTTGTAAGAAATAGTCTGCAGTAACAAATATATTGCTTAATGTGCAAGAGAGAGCCCATTAACCCATGCCAACACAATGGCTTGGACACATTTAATTAGATGTCTAAGCATGAAAGTGGTCTTTATATACTGGGAGACTCCGAGATGTTAATTTATTCTCAGTAAGAATAGAACTGTATCCCAATAGCTATGCTGTAATAATGGAAGGGATTTGCACAAGGTACAGCGATTGTAATGAAATGTTATGAGCTTGGAACAGCACTGTTCCCCAGGCTAATTAAAGGCCTCCATAGCCTATTGCTGGGTGACTTTCCATGCAGTCACATATTTCATCATTTGAAGGCAGATATCATAAATAAATAATATTTTGTCTTTACCAAGAACAAGCTCAGAGCTCAATGCTATGAATTGACTCAAGCAAAAAACCATTGCTCCCTCAAACTAGCTTCAGTATTTTAATTAAAAAAAGACAGAAAGATGCAGTTTGGGTGTACACTTTAATGCCATCATCTCACGCACATGCAATGTATTGACCTCTCCAAGATGACGTCTCTAGGCATGATCTTGTCAGTCAAGTAGTTTACTATTAGATGCTTCGAAATTTATATTCCATTGAGACCGTATGGTGTAACTCAGTGTTATAACTCGTTATGTCAGCTCGCTCATCAACCACCCATTTGTTTGAGGTCCGCCCATAGAAAACACATTAAATTGGTTTAACAACTATGAAAGTGTGGGCTGTCTTAAGTCTGTTAGTTGGAATAATGACAACCATTACAGAGAATTGCAATAACTATTGTTTATGCACTGGAAGGTTGGTGGAAATCCCTTGCCTTGCATAACGCAGACACTGTGCCAAATTGTATTGTACTTGTAAGCTTTATTTGCTGACTAGATAAACCAAGATTGGAGTGTGGAGATGAGTTTTAGTAAATAGGGGAACTCATCTGGATTTGTTTCCGATTGACAGACATCACCATGAGCTGCCTGATTTCCTCAAGCTCCAGTTTTAATTGCGATGTGAGGTAAAGCCTGTATGGTAATAATTACAGCCAGACAAAGACTCCAGATTTACTGGCTCGAGTGACACCATAAATTTAGAAGGCTGTTAATTAAATTCTGGTGTGTTGAATGTTTTTTCTTTTTTTTTACTGCAGCAATGGTCGCGCCAATAATGCCCATGTGGTTTGAATTTGGAACAGTTTCTTTTCTTTCTCTCTCCCTCCTAAAGGACTCATTTAGGGAAAGCTTTCTCATGACGTAGTCAGGTCCTGCTAAGGAGCTATACCCCCTTCACCTCTACCCTGCTCCCAGTGTGACCCCAAATAACATGTGGGTGAGACCCTTTTCTAGTAATGACACGATTTCACATGAGAGCCAGAAAGAACACTGAGCAGACCTGAAAAAATGTCTGGTTCACAAACTCCCCTGGGTGTAGCATGAGAGCGCACATGTGGGCACATGCACACCTGCACACACTCACAGGTGATGCAGCTAATATATAGGGCACCTGGGAACCTGTAATAACTCTTCCAGGAGGAGGGAGGAACAACACAGGTGTGTTAGAACCAAATTAAAAGAAAAACACCATGGATAGAAAATGTCCCTCTTGGCTCTATTACAGCACCTAGGCGGAGGTTAGTCTCCATGAGCCAATATTATAGTTGTATGTCTTCGCTGGCATGTACACCCATGTGGTCACTAGATGGCTTTCAAGGCCAGCACGAGTACAGTATGTCCATGGACTACTACAGTTAATGGTCAGGTGTAGCCTGGTTAATAAACCAGACCGAATCAGCTGTTGGCAAAAAAAAGTTGCCTACCAGCGGATTTCGGTCTGGCGAGGCTCAGTAGCACGCCTCTTTCCTACAATCGAGAACAGGTCGGACCAATCGGGACACGGTATGCAATATGGGCGGGCTTTGGTACAGTGACGTTCAATGCTTGAGACTTTTGACTGACAGTAGCTCTGACCAATTGCGTCAAAGAGAAAATGTTCCCCGGGAAATGAAATCCAAGTGGAGCCAGCCCAGACTGATATACCGCGACAGTGTTGTGTGATATTAGTCTGGCTTATTAGCCAGGCTAGGTCAGGTGCACTTCGATTGATTGTGCGCACAGGCATCTCATTTGTGGTGTTTACAGTGTGAATGTGTGCTATGTGTTACCTGATCTCGCAGCCATGTTCATGTTTTATCACCCTGGGAAAGGTGGGTCTCACACCGTGACACGTGTGGACAGAGCCGCCCTCTTTCTTCTCATTTTCACTCCGCTGTCGAGACGAGTTTGCACTCAACTTTCCTATCTATGGAGGGAGAAACGTGTACTGTCATGGTCATGTGCTTAATAGACCACACACACACACAGATAGAAAAGGTCAATAGAATTCACACATCGCTGGCATTATGCACACACACGAATGAACACATACAGATTTCATATGCAAAAGATCAGCTCTCGACACTGCTGAGAAAAAAACGCATCACACTCACGTATACGCAGTATTTCAATGCTTATATTGGCAGCTGGCTACTGGCATTCACATTCGCATACACTCAACCTACACAGTACATACATACCGGTAGGCACATGTGCTGTACACACTGCTTTTATATGGATCGTTTTCATAATATCCCAAGCACTGCACAAGGCTACAACACACACGCACAACACAAGTAAGCAAACATGAAAACAGATTTAGTTATAAAGGTTTTATTTACAGTATGTGTTTAGACATAGACCAATAGTCTCTCTATCATTCTCACTTAAAGGGGCATTCCACTCATTTTCAACATTTTACTATGTCATTAATATACATTAGAGCTGTGTGGAAATAATAAAAAAAAGTTCCCCCATTCTGTGTTTCCTAGAACTAGAGGTCTGAAAAAAATCATTAACATGGTGAAACACATCTTGATGATGTCATCAAGATGTGTTTCACCATGTTAATGATTTCTTTCATAATTACAGTTCTAGGAAACACAGAATGGGGGGACCTTTTTATTATTTCCACACAACAGCTCTAAGGTATATTAATGACATAGTAAAATGTTGAAAATGGGTGGTTTTCCCCTTTAATACACTGCTGAGACCACACACGCCAGATCAAAACACACGCACACGTGCACGTTCATCCACCCACCCACCCAAGTACACGCGCATGCGCACACATACACAAACACACGCAACACGCACACATATTGATTTATTGCCTAGACAAAATGTCTCCCAGTCTGCCTCCTGGTGCTGTAGCACACTGGGGGGTGGCAAGGCTTCTGGCCTCGACCTCGGCTCAGGTTTGTTTCCAATACACAGCCGAAGAAGTTAATACCAAGATCTAGCAGGAGTTCAATGGACCTGAACCTGATCGCATCATGGATGCATGAAGGAGATCGTCCCAAGGGAACTGGAAAAGTCTTGCTTTGTGTGATAATCCTGCATCAACACAGGACACACTCGGCTATCACAGAAGCCCCCCTGCTCCCCCCTTCCTGCATTTACACAGGTATATGAAAGTGGTTTCTGATTCTAGAAGGCCTCTAGCTATACACAAGTAGTGCAACATAACAACCCTTATGGGTCAATTGTCACACTTTCTGCATTCAATTGGCACTCCTGATTTAGATTTTGTAGGCTTCACATGACTCTTCTAGAACCAAGTGGTTATAGTTTAACATGAAATCATTAGTGTCTCTCGAGCAAGCTGTGTCAGACGAGTCCTTGTGACTTTCTACGGTGGATAAAAAGAGGTGAAGTGTGACACCTTTCTGTGCATTTCTCAAAAGTGGGACTTCATGCACGTTGCCTGCATCCGCTAAGTAACGGGTAGACGCATTCTGATGACATATTGGCACTAATCAAAGACATGCCATGAATTCTTCAGGGGAATTGGCTTTCACCTCCCTGTCAAGATTTGAGTCTGAGTCGGCCCAGATGTGGTTAGCGGTACAGACAGCTGAGACGAGCATTTCCCAGGCTCCTGCGCCAGGCTGAGGTTTTAGCAGGGAGCAGCCAGTGTGCTATTATCCCCAACAGAGCTCATCCAGGTAGACTCACCACACCCATGTCTGATAGGGATGACTGTAACCAGAGAATAACACCGAGCACATGTTTACAGCAACCTCATTCCATATGTATTCCCCTACGGAAAAGCACTGTGCCTACTGTGCAAGCCAACCACTTGAACCCTAGTATCCCTATTCTGGTGCTAAATGGTGCATTTATATAGCACCTTTATCCAAGGCGATTTACAGAGATTGTGCATTACATTCACTCATTCACACACACATTCATACACCGATGCCGGAAGAAACCATGCAAGGCACCAACCTGCACATTAAGAGCAATTAGGGGTTCAGTGTCTTGCTCAAGGACACTTCGACACTAACTCTGGGGGAGCCCGGGTTCGAACTGGGAACCTTGCGGTTCCCATGCAGTCACCTGAGCCACTGCCGCCCCTAACAATACTAACAATACAACAGCAGAAATGGCAGATCTACATTCTCACAACATAGAGAGTTGCAACGTGTTGTGAGCTTGTAGATCAGCTATTGTCAGTGAGGAGATTCGGTGCAGAGGTAAATAATAGA
>NC_136811.1:14809129-14836416 GCF_951216825.1 Electrona antarctica
AATAATGCACAAAATCACAACAGCAACAACAGAAGAAACCAATAAAACGGTGGGGGGTTAAATGCAGCTTTGTAAATACTTTGTCTTGTAACGATTTTCAGGTCTATATTGCAGGTATTCTTTTATTATTTCTATCTCACTCACTCACTCACTCACTCACTCACTCACACACACACACACACACACACACACACACACACACACACACACACACACACACACACACACACATACAATACAAACAAACACTCACAAATCATAATGCACAATGGCAGATGCTTTTTCTGGCCACATTCTCAAACCTGCTTTCTCTCTCTGAAGGAGACATGTCCCTGACTTGTCCCTTCCTATCTCTGAGGGACAGAGGACATTGTTGACATCCTGATGTTCCTGACATTGACAGGAATGATGGACTGCAGACCTTCACAAAGGAAGACCAATAGCTCGCAGCTAGGAGATGTTTGCCGCCTGCGGTTCCAAACAGCCATTGTGAATGTGAGACATTGACTGGTTTCCCAGTGAAAAAGACACTAGAGGGGGGACTGGGACTGGGGGGGGCGACGGGGTGGTAGAATGCATGGTATGCGAGTCTGTGTCGGTTCCCAACATACTGCAGGCCTGGCATACTAGAACTGAGCTGTGTTGTCAGACTTCTACAGGCCCCTACAGCTGTCAGAAAGAACGACAGGGGGTGGCCAATGGGGGATATGGGTGCATGTGCATGTGCATGTGCATGTGCATGTGCATGTGCATGTGCATGTGCATGTGCATGTGCATGTGCATGTGCGTGCGTGCGTGCGCGCGCGCGTATATGCGTGCGACACGTGTGATTGAGAGTAAGTGTATTCGCATTTTGCATGTGGCTTTGTGTGCGTGCGTGTGTGCGTGCGTGCCTCTGTGAGAGCATGTGACATGTGTTTATGACTATGACTGTCTGTCTATGATGTATATGTGTGTCCGACTGTGTCTGTGTGGGTACTGCGACTTGCGTGCGTGCGCGCGCGCGCGTGCAGACGCGCACATCACATTCATCTGCTCTATGTGTGTATCTATGATGTATGTGTGATATTTTCCCATGAGCTTTGAGGGAGACACTTTCAATTCCATTTCAAATGTTCCCCTGATTTAGGTGCAGTTAAAGAGGTGATAAATATATACCATGTATTCAGGTTGACAGGCAATAAATCATCTGAAGACATTTAGCATGACATTATTTTATTTTGTTTTTCTAAAGAGCCCAAATTCCACTCTGAGATAGATACAAGGAGTTTCGTTTCAAGTTGTCTCCCTTGTGGCCGCTTTTCTTTTTTTGAGAGGACATGAAATGTTTTCCTTCAATCGGCTGTCCATTTAGCCATCCTTTCCTCTCCTCACTAATGTAGGTGCGATGATTCATCAGGGCTTCTTCATTTACCGTACCTGAACTTCTCAGTTCTCTCTCACTTTCTCTCTCTGTCATTCCTTCTGACTCACAATGCACTCTCTCTCTGTTCCGTCTCTCTCCACCTCTGGGTTTCTCCTCTCCTTTTCTCCACACCTCCCTCCCTCCCTCTCTCTCTCTCCTCCCCCCCTCTCTCTCCAAATGAATTCCTCGCAGGATCAGACCTGCTTTTTATGCTCCATTGCTTCTCCCTCTGTAAAGGGAGAGCAGGGAAAAGGGGGTAATGACAACAATCTGAGACGGTGTGGCGAAAGTGCTGGTTTTTTGTTTTAAAAAAAAGAGGAAAGAGAAGAAAAGAAAAGAAAGGAGATATCATTTCAGCGAGAGAAAAATAGAGCGGTGGCAAAGGGAGACAAACACACCCACATTCACGCACAAAAGCAATGAGTGAGGAAGAGGAGGAAGAGGAAGAGCAGGCACACGGAAAGAATGGAAATAATACCGAGGTCATAACTTGTGCCAGGGGGATTTGCAGTTGCCAGGACAACCAACAAAGCTGAGCCAGTTGGCTGATCAGCAGAAAGAAAGAAAGGAGAGAAAGGGCTGTTCCAAAGAGCAGGAGCTGAATCATGTCTCCCCTCCCGCCTCCCGGGCAAAGGAACTTTTTAGGACATACTAAAATATTCGGTTTCTGTTTGTAATGCATAATTGTCGTCTGTTGAAGGACAGACAGATAGATAGATACTTTATTAGCCACACAGCCAAGGCCGGCGGAATTACATTTTGGTACAGGTTGTAAATTAAAAGCACTAGTAGACTAGACAGACATAACACAAGACGGCAAGCAACAAAGACACAACAGAACCTTCAGAGTGATGCACACAGTACAAAATCCACAAACAAAGAAGAACAGTTACCACAATTACTTATGACTTAATGTTGCTGTGAACTACAGTATAATGCCATACTACTCACAACAACTCAGATCTAAACTTGAATCTGAACTTCTCTATTGACCTTTTCTTCTGTCAACAGATAAGATCAAGCTTGTGTGTTGTGTAGGTAGTAGCACTAGTCACTGCACAAATTTGTGTTGAAAACTGAGAGTTTCATATTTTACTCCATTACACTCATCTATACATTTGTATCAGATTGTGCGAGTTAGACCCTATGATGATCATTTGCTGTTTGCCCGTGAACTGAAACCCTGAAGACCACCACAGCAGTTGCTCAAGCATAGGAAACAAACCCCGGGAAGATTAATAAATCAAGTCTGTAAAGTGACCAAACAGATTAGATGAAGAAGAGAGGAAGAGGGAGAACTGGGTTCATGAGCTGAGCATTTCTGAAGTGGTTTATATGAACTGGGACTCTGGGAGGAAGGAAGCTTAACCATTAAACAGTGCACAGAGAGAGGGAGAGAGAGGGGGGGGTTGTGTATCATTGAACAGTAAACTGGTGATACAACGTTAATACTATGCAAAGAGCCCAGGCCAGACCAGATAAAAGTGTAGCTACACCCTTCACAGACCAAAGGGGCTACAGGGTGATGGAGAGATGGAGGACAGCATGGGGTTATGGGAGGGGAGGGGCCGCTAAGGAAGTGGCTTTGGCCTCTGTAGAGGAGCAGAAATACGACAAAGACCATGCAGTGCTGGGAAGAAATCAAACATTAACCCGTAAAACAGAATAACTGGTTGTAGATACAGTTTAATGGAGTGGGTTTATTTGTTTATTAAGTGGGTCACAACTGTGTGAAGTGTGTGTGTGTACTGTAGGCTACATGGCTGGCCTTTATGGTATTGCTTTGTTTATTATATGCCAGTTTAATAACATAATAACAGATATGGGACATAGGGAAACCAGCTGTCACACACACGCACGCACGCACGCACGCACGCACGCGCGCACAACACACACACACACACACACACACACACACACTAAAGAGGGTATGCCAGTAACGGTGTTCCTCTGCTCCTGTTTGTCCAGGGGGCGGCTCAGAGTTTGTTAATGACCTTTATTGTCCCCGGCTGGTGATTGAGCGTCAGCTAAAGTTTCCCTCTCCTCAGTCAGACGAACAAGTACTGACACATTCCTTATCAGCTGCCTGTAGCCTTCTCTCTCTCTCTCTCTCCCTCTCCCTCTCTCTCTCTCTCGTCTTTAACTCATACTCCTTTTTATGTTCTTTAATTCAATTATCCACCTTGTGGCCAGTGGCCACGCACGCACGCACGCACGCACGCGCACACACACACACACACACACACACACACACACACACACACACACAAACTGTTTAATATTATTTTGTATTTTTACATTTGCCCTGTCCAAGGATGCCATGATCATGTCTGTATTGTTTTGTAAAGAGAGGGTGAGTCACCGTGAGTGGGCAGTCCATGGCCATCTATGACGTCTATGTACTTGATACGAGATACAGCTTGTTGTTGTTGTCCTAATTACAGCATGTTCATTATTGATATGAGGTGCATCTGCTATAGATGCCGACAGTAAAGGTCATCCTTCTCTTATCTTCTGGTCCGAGTGGAATAGTAAGAGAGTGGCGACACTAGCGTTGACTCCCATTGTAACAATGGAATGCGGAAGTGCTCATTCTATCTCAATGGGATAGTTCCAATGTTTGGAACTATAGCCCATAGGCACCCGCTTTGCCACTCTCTTACTATTCCACTCTGCTTCTGGTCACGTCATGATGTGTCCAGCACTATATGTATTCCCCCTAGCTGTCGTGTCTGTGTAATAAACTTTGTGAACCTGTCGCGTGATACTGCCTCTGTGTCATCTTGTCCGCTCCGGGCCTGCCGCTTCACCAGAGGAATACTTTATCTCAGGGGTGGGCAACTTTGAAGATGGAGAGGGCCACTATATTTCCACACTCACTCCAGAGGGCCACTTTGCATATTACTGCCGTAGCAAAAAATTGCCGATCTACGAGCTCAAAGCGCGTCGCAGTGCGACGCGTTTTGAGCTTGTAGATCAGCTATTTTTGCTATATTTGAAATCAATAATATATCAATATTCGGATATTAACCTGCAGGGCCACATTAAGTGATGGTGGGGGGCCTGGGGCCGCATGTGGCCCCCGGGCCGGCCCGGCAGTTGCCTATGTATGCTTTCTCTGATAACACCATAAAGTATTACACTTGTTTACAAGAAGGTCCACCGTTTTCAATTCATCATAACATTTAGAGACGTACAAATATACACTTCTATATAGCCAAAAACAGGAAATCATCATAGAGGAGGTAAAAGGGGAAAAAAACATATACAGTGAGGGGGGAAAGGGGGTGGGTGGGGGATTCAGAATTTACGGGGGCCAGTTTCGAATTGCAGCCGTCCGTAGGTGCCCTTTGAAAGCGGTTTTGAAGGAGTCAAGGGATTCGCATGTTTTAATGACTGTTGATAGGGCGTTCCACATTTTGGTGGCATAGGACGCAAAGTGAATTTAGTCCTTTGTTTGTGCCGAATCTGGGTTGCACATGGTTTGTTGAACTCCCTCTGGTGTTGTCACTGTTGTGGGTGTGGCCTGTAGTTTGTGGAAGGGAGCTTATACCACCATGATGTCTGTGTGGACGAGCACACTGACTGCAGCGTGTTTGAGTAGGAACCCTTCAATCTGAGTCATTACAGCCCAGGGCACTAATGGTATACAGTTACACGGAAAAGGTGCTCTGTAATAAACTCACTTTGACTTCAGAGTTAAACACAAAGACATAATCCTGAAAGGTCCACATTGCATGGCAATGCACTGTGGATGAAAGAAGTGAGGACAGATTGATATACTGACCTGCTGTAAAATGTTAGTATATACAGTGTAAGTTGATAGAGTCTGGTGACTTGTTGTGTATGAGTGTTATTTATGCCTTATTTAAATGGCCTAAAAGTCTAATATCTCCCACAAGTCATAGGGAGTTCCCTTTGGCTTAGTGGTTAAGATGTTGGCTTTCCACACGGGAGACCCGGGTTCAAATCCCAGGTTAATGGTAAGTATATCCCCGTGTGAGGTCAAAAGGGGGGTGGGTGTAGCAGAGTGGCTCACAACCTCAGCCTCATTGCCTAAAATTCTAATATCTCCCCAGAGCCATAGGGAATTCCCTTTTGCTTTAGTGGTTAAGATGTTGGCTTTCCATTCGGGAGACCCGGGTACGATTCCTGGGTGTTGCACATACAATGAGACAACTCCTGGCTTTATTCAAAAAAGGAAATAAAATAAAAAAGTGCTGAATCCACAATTTGAAGAAATTAGAAGTAAAAAGCACAGCCCCCACTCCCCCTCCCCAGGCCCCGAATCGAGTTTCAAAGCAGTTGAGAAACATTTCTCAATGTTACATGCAAGGAGTTTTTAGGGTGAAATAAGTCATGCATCCTGTCCGTGTGTATCACATGTCCTGCTCCCCGAGTCTGGGCCGCTCCTTCCTTTACAAATAAAACCCCCATTCTCCAGTCCCAACGGGATCACATTGAATTTCCTTCTAAAACAAGCGTTGTTGTTAAGGTCACCGGTCCCGCCCACGAGGAGCACCGATTGGCGGGTTCGCCCAGGCGAACATCCGAACAGGCACCTTGCTCCGCGTCGTGATTGGCCGCAGCCAGTGCAGTTATGTTAATGAGCACCTGGTGGGCCGGCGGCAGGCGGCGAGGCGAGCTAGTGAGGCTGGAGGAGCAGCGCTCTGACAACACACAGGGACCACCGACGGTCTCACGCGCTGCTGTGTTTCTTTATATTACTTAGTTATACATTGAGGACAACTCCCCCCCCCCCCGTGTTTTTCCAAATCTGACAGTTTGCCGACTAACTGTAGGCAACGCGTAGTCGAAACAGTTTCGGAGTA
The DNA here is from genome assembly GCF_951216825.1 of Electrona antarctica. Taxonomy (NCBI): domain Eukaryota; kingdom Metazoa; phylum Chordata; class Actinopteri; order Myctophiformes; family Myctophidae; genus Electrona; species Electrona antarctica. The sequence continues at coordinate 14,815,367 of NC_136811.1, forward strand.
TATTTTGTTTAAATAACTGTTTTTGATTTTTAACAAACGCGCAGCCGCTAGAGCGCAGCAACTGTTGTGTGTGTGTGGTGTGGGTGCCCGTGTGGATTACAGAGACGCTCAGTGGGCTGCTGAATGTTTTGAAGGACAGCTGCAGGAAAACAAGAAGAAACACTCTGTTTTAGCCTCTCTTTGTAGAACAGAGAACAAGAAACACTGTTTTATTCCTCCGATAGAGTCGATCTGAAAAGAGTCGGGGTCGGGACGGGACTTCAAACCACACTTCTTTAAAAGTGTATGTTAGGTAAGTGGTGACACTTTGATTCAATCCGTTCCACCCACCCACACAGACACACCATATATATCAGTGTAACTTAAGCTTGACCATTGGATTCGTGCCATTACTTGGTTATTGTTATGGTATTTCAGTCTATCTGTGTGTGTGTGTGTGTATGTCTGTCTGTGACTGTGTAGTCGTGTGTATATCTGTCTGTCTGCCTGGCTTGGCGTCTTCAAGTCTCGCTGTCAGTTGGGGACGGCTGGCTGCTTGGACTGCAGCCATGAGAGAGACTGTGACACACACACACAGCGAATAGGAGGTGTAACGTTGCGCCTGTTTGTATAGTATAGTTCAGTTGCTGCATGTATGTCCAGCTCACTTCAGACAGTTATACTAGCCTAAATGAACCATATTTAGTGGAGAATATTTTTAAATAAAAGGCTTTTCTAAACTGAGATTTATGTGAACTTGAGCCGCGTTGTTCATACAGCGCCGTTGATTGATATGTATTGACACAGACGACAGTCTGTAATTTAAGTTAATTTGACACGTACAGTGTATGCTTCGCCGTTTATGTAGGCTGCTACTCCTCCTGTGCTGTATAATCATTCTCTCCATTCCAAGAATCACTTAAACAAACTGTTTGCAACGAGTCCAACATCGCAATGTGGGTTTGGTTTAACTTGTCAAAAGGTATTCCCTATTTAAATTGGCTAAATGAGAAGGCTAACCTTGTAGACACACACACACACACACCCACACACCAAGAGGTCCACTGTGTTTTTAAGACGATACATTCTTCTTAAAGTAAGACTGCAACCCGCGGTTAGATGAATGGGTCAATAAAATGGACGATGTTTGCGATGACCTCATGTCGCCCAGGTGTCCATTATCACACCAGAACGGAACATGGAGCTGTTATTAACCTGCTGACCCTACCCGCACCGGGCCGCACGGCAGGTGACCTCAAACAGGTCAAGACTTGCTCTAGTTTCCTCCCTCTGGAATAAACCTCTGGCCGCGCACAAGTGTGTGTTTGTCATGTACAGTAAGTGTGTCCAGTAGATTAGTGTGTGTGCATGTGAGTGAATCTGCATGTTGTGTGGCTCTCCTTTGGGAGTCAGTCGGTCACCAGAAACAAGCCTGTCAGAACAGAAGCATTGCCTGTGTTGATACAGAAAACATTAGTGTGTCTCTCTCTCTCTGGCTCACCAAATCATCTGGACTTTAAAAAGCAGTGCATACAAGGAAGAAACATTTGTCCTTGCCTTGCGGTGGGATTAGACTGACAGGAGGTGATGATAATGGAACCATCATGTGCTGAAGTGGATTCTCCCTTGGCTTGTACTCAGTTCACTTCACTTCAATACAGTACACACAAATTTTATGACCCAGTGCGTATTGTCAATTTGTACTCAGGACTTTGCTGTGTTTACCCACCAAAGATTTGCGTGCGTATGTGCCTCAGAAAGTCGCGAGCAAGAGAAAAGTCATGCACGTTGGCATGCATGGGCGGCCATAGCTGAATGGGGCGAGACCTCCTTGGACATTAAGTCAGAGCAGGTCGTCCAATGATCCCTGGGTCGGCGGTTCGAATCCCGGCTCCTCCTGTCCACATGTCGAAGTGTTCTTGGGCAAGACACTGAACCCTACCTTTTCTCCAATGAGTTGGTCGGTGTGAGCTTGCCACCATTGGTGTGGGAATGTGGAAAGTGAGGACGCTGGCGTCGGCGGTCGACTGTTCGCCGCTTCACCTCCCAATGTATGAATGAATGAACCATTGTAAAGCATTATTTAAGCAAATACAGTGACAAATTCCCCAGTTATTGTGGGCTCCAGTAGCGAGTCCACTATTGTTATCTGGGCAGTGATGTCATGTGGGTCAACAGGAAGACAGGGAGTGGGGCTGTGACGCCATGTGGGTCAATAAATACATCATCGAGTAGAGAGCTGCTCGAGCCCACCCCGTTTCTTCACAAACAGTATTTTATAGTTATTCTTATTTTTTTGGCTTTTTGCCTTTATTGATAGTAATTAGTGAAGACGGACAGGAAAGTGGGAAGGATAGAAGGTTAGAGACATGCAGGAAAGGTCGTCATGAACGGGACTCGAACACAGGCTAGAGCCTAAATGTGGCATGATGCGCCTGGACCGCTAGGCCAGCGGGCGCCCTATTTATAGTTATTATTTGGGGTCATTGGGTCAAGGGCGTAGACCCCTTTTTGTTTTCGCAAAAAATCCGCCATTTTAGCAGTTTTGGCAGTTCTGTGGTATCGTTTTTCACAAAATGTGTCAATATGGTAGAAGGCAGTGAGGATCCCTCAGGAACTGAAGCTCACACTCATTTGTCAAAAGACCTTTGACCTTTAGATCTCTCGATGAGTAAATTGTTATGATTTACTTTTCAGCCCTTTTTTTGGCCACGTCACAGAAATTGCGTTTCCATACATGCGAAGGGAGTCTGGTGGGGTTCATCCATCATCTTTTGCTAGTGGGTAAAACAGTAGATAAAATAGAATAGGTGCGTATCCGTATATCTGATAGCGGTGGTGGGGCGGGCCAGGGGCAGAAGGGATAGTGCTCTAGGGCAGTCGCTGCATTGTTTGGTTGTTTGGATGAAGGGGTGGTGGAGGGGTGGCTTTGCTGGACCGCCTGTGGTATTTGCCAATAGATAGTGAGGCAATAAAAGCCCATTCTTGCTGCACTTCCCTCCCCTCTTTGTGCTCTGACTGCAGCATCAGGGGCACATTGAGAGTGGAAGCTATGAGTGTCGGTTAGACAGTCCCTCTGGGCCAACGCTGACCTGCCTGCAGAGCCCCGTCTAATGGGAATTTGCATGCTAATTGACCCCTCCAAAGTCCCACAAGGACCGCTGGCTTCGCATAGCTGTCCCCAATCAGCTGCGTAGAGCAGACACGGAGAAGAGCACGCTGTGCATGCACTCACTTTGGGACTAGTTATGTGAGTATAATTTAAATCATTTAGACTTTTAGAGAGTATAGAGAGATCGAAAATCTATGGTGGTAGATTATTTATCTTATTGTATAATTAATTGTATAATTAATTTCAATTATTTAAACTTTCACAGAGTATAGAGAGATTGTAGGAAATGGACGTACAATTGAGCCTCTCCAGACCGTAATCCGCCGGCAGGCAATTTATTTTTGCCAACGGCTGATTCGGTCTGGCTTATTAGCCAGGCTACGAAAATCTATGGTGGTAGATTATTTTACTCTTATTGTAGTTCGTACACAAGATGTAACAATATAAAAGCTTGAATCTCGAGAAAGGGGAGACATGCAAGACATGATGGGAGTTGGATTCAAACTTGCGTCCTCTTGTCTCAGAGGGAGCATATCGTATCGACGGCGTCAGGTGGAAACCTTGTATATCCAAAACTGTTGCTTTTCAGGAAACATATATTCGAGAAAATCTACAAACGCAACACATTGCATCGATTTGCGATGCTTTTAGATTGCCTATTTAGTATTCTATTGACAGTCTTGTACAATGAAGTAGGACATTAATCTGTAAAAAAAACAAAACGTGAAAAGTTGAAATATATGGAATATATGGAAATATGAGGTTTCTGACCAACATCAGTGATATGGTCAGTGCACTAACTGGCTGAGCCACCAGACAACCCCCATGAGACTTTATTAGTGTGTGTGTGTGTGTGTGTGTGTGTGTGTGTGTGTGTGTGTGTGTGTGTGTGTGTGTGTGTGTGTGTGTGTGTGTGTGTGTGTGTGTGTGTGTGTGTGTGTGTGTGTGTGTGTGTGTGTGTGTGTGTGTGTGTGTGTGTGTGTGTGTGTGTGTGTGTGTGTGTGTGTGGACATTTTGGGGTGTTGTATTGATTGGGCCTTGTGCTGGCAAGAGAAAGGCAAAGAATGAATTGCGCTCGTAAGACTATAGGGCATTATTGCAGTCAACGTTATGGGGGTTGCGTGCGCAAAATTGGCGCATGGATGTATGTTTGTGCATGCGTGTGTGCGTATGTGTTTGTGCGTGAGCGCTCGTGTGTGTGAGAGAGTGAGTGCATCTGCATTTGTATGTGTCTTTCAAAGGAAAGAGGGCGCTGTTTTTTTGTTTTGTTTTTTCAGATTGCACAAACACAGACTCATTCACACACGTGCAGAGTGTGTACCGCTGCTGTTTGAGATTGTTTGGTCCAGACCTCCATGGAGCAGTTTGATGGCTGGCCAGGTCTGGTTAATGACTGAACCCAGTCTGTTGTCCTCTATCTGGGTCATTGTTCTGACTCACTGGAGAAAGACACGCTCTGTGTGACTTGACTGACTCTGTGTCCTTTTGTGTTTCTTTACCGCTTGTTGATCATGTTGAAAAGACTCACAGTTGGCTGGACCTCTGTACACGTTTTGAAAGGCAGGTTCAACATTGTTGGAACGTCTTTGAACAATAAAGTTAGTCCGAAAATGATGCACTTGTAGTACACTACACTACAGTATACTGTAGGTACAGTAACTTTCTCCCATTGCCCAAGTTTATTTTTTCTTTGTCAATTTAATTGGCTCCCGGCAGACAGTGAGTTGGTAGAAACCCGGCAGCCCAGAGGAAGAATTCAATAACCGTGAAAGCATGACAGTTACTCTGTCAGATGCTTTGTCTCAAACACACAGAGGATCCTTTTAAAGAAAAGAGATTTTACTGATTGAATGGAGAAGTAAATTGTCTATTGTCACTAGGCTGTCAGCTGTGGTCCTCCCGTGCTCTGCCACATGTCCTCCAGCGAGAATCCCACATCCATCAGGCAGTTGGAGGCACAGCTTAAGGAGAAGTGACCCTTGAACGCCACTTTTGATTTGATTTACCGTTCTCTTCGTTTCCCATCGCCAACCCATCACTCCCCCACTCTCCTATGGCACTCCACCACTTCCCTAATAGCACCACCCACTCTTCTATTGCATTGACCCCCTCTCGTATAGCTCGCCCTCTACTCTACTCGAGGGCCCTCATAGAGGGTATGCGCATGACATCATCATCATACCTGGAAGTTATGCGCGAATGCCTACTGAGTGGCAAAAAACGACTTTCTGTCCTTGACAGCCCATCCATCCAAACAGAAAAGTCCTATCCTATCTAACTCACTTTGCCACTCGATTTGCCACTCACTTTATGCATGCGCATTGCGCATACCCTCTATAGCACTCTCCAACTCTGCGGTAGTGCTTCCCACTCAGCCATTGCACACCTCACCGTTATATGTCGCCATTCTCTTTCCTCCACTCCCTACCTAAGCCCCTAGCCACTCTTTCCAAGTTCCCTCTATTCTCCTATAGCCTCCACCTCTCCCTCCCTCTTTCATCTACTATACCTTTGTCTTGTTGCCATAATTGATCATTCTGGCAGTCTCTCTCTCTCTCTCTCTCTCACACTCTCTATCCCTCTCTTTTTGTCCTTACTTGGAACACGAGTTCTCTGGTTTCATCTTCGATCACTCCCTCGCTCTCTCTATTCCCTTTGAAGTACCTCTACCTGTACCATTCATCATTCTCCCATCCCCTCCTATTAGTACCCGCTTGAGAGCAGACAGGAAGGATTCATATACACCCATAACTTATGACATGACTAATGTATAACTTTCTAACTTGCAAGTATCCGCTCTTGCCCTCATCCTCACCCTGAGTATATGATGACATAAAAGCAAAACCTCAGAAGTTCAAACTTCACGCAATGAATGTGAATCCTACTTCGTTAAACAGAGCTAACAGTGCTCCTCCATTAAGTGTCTCTCTGTAGACCTTCAAATCAACTTAACTCAGTTTACTTAGCCACAAAGAAAACTGTGTGATTGCGGTGCATTCGTGGATGACGTACAGGTACTGTAAAGCCATTTAAAATGTATTTTTCACTGGGCCAGTGTTTGGGCTTGGCCTCTTTTCCCCTATTGTCACCACTGAACTTGAATCTGGAGTGACAGTAACGGCTACTGGACAGTTGTGTTTAACCCATTTTGACCTGGGAACAGATTCTAAAAATGTCTTCTACATCCTGACAGTTTTCTGAAAAAGCTATGTTTCTATCTCAGTGGTTCTTCGATTTTTTTTAAAATAGCAGACCTACAAGCTCATAGCGCGCCACCGAGTGGCGCGCTACGAGCTTGTAGGTCTGCTATTTTTCAATAGCTAAAGCATAACATAATGCTAACACCAAAAGGGGTTCCCGCCCAAAATGGGCGTGTTTTCATGCCATGATTGATGTGCTAGTTGGTTGGTTGAGTCCAAATGTAACTAGTTATGTATTGGTTTTGACAGGCGTGATTGCGTCTTCACATATTAATGTAACAGATGACACCTGCATTGGTGTAACTATAGTTGCGTCATATAATGTTTTTAATAATGGCCTTGGACTTGGGATATTTTCTTATCATTTTGGAAATAAATTGTATTAAATCCCCAAACTTTGCAGCTTTTCACTTACCCCTGCATGCAAGCTGCTCGAGTACGGTCAAAAATCAAGAGAATCAACATGGGTTTATTTGTCACTGGTTGGGAACCAATTTTGGAATCAAAGTTGAAGAGATGGAAATTATCACAAACTCTGAAAAGCCTAAACCAGCCCAAGCCCCCCCCCCAACACCAGAACCTTTACCCCCGCATTTCTCTCTCTCTATTCATCTCTGATCTGGTCTCGCTCTCTCGTCATTTGCTGCTTTCTGATTCTTCGCCCTGATGTTTCTCTGTTCAAATCCACTCACCTCCCAGTGTTTTCTGCCCCAGTCAGCTAGTAAACTCTCATGTCTCATAATATGGCACCATACACCACCAGTAATTACTCATGGCTTCCGGCAAATTCTAAAGCTTTTGAACCCTTGTTAGAAGGGGGGAGACAAGGTGGAAGAAATTAAATAACATCAAAGCGTTTCTTTTTCTAATCTGTGTTCCTTTCACGTACAGTAAACTTCTGTTGAGGGGAGTGTGTATGGACGTCACTGATGTTTGGCTTGCAGGGGTGTGTGTGTGTGTGTGTGTGTGTGTGTGTGTGTGTGTGTGTGTGTGTGTGTGTGTGTGTGTGTGTGTGTGTGTGTGTGTGTGTGTGTGTGTGTGTGTGTGTGTGTGTGTGTGTGTGTGTGTGTGTGTGTGTGTGTGTGTGTGTGTGTGTGTGTGTGTGTGTGTGTGTGTGTGTGTGTGTGTGTGTGTTAGCTGATTTTAGGAGGCTGGTTTGGTTTGCTGAAGGGAAGATGGGGGGCGGGGAGGGTGCTACAAAGGTGGTTAGAAGTATCAGCCCAAGCCAGAGGGTCCTCATAATGAGGGCGTGGGTGTAGTTGTGTGTATGGGCGTATTTGTGGGTGTGCTCATGTTTATAGGTAGGAGTGCGTGCGCATGGATGTATGTTTGTGCATGCGTGTGTGCGTATGTGTTTGTGCGTGAGCGCTCGTGTGTGTGAGAGAGTGAGTGTGTCTGCATTTGTATGTGTCTCATAGAGTCACAACCAGGCCCATACATCATGTATTAGTCAGGTCACGATGAACTTAAGAGAAGAGCTTGCGTTTATTTTCGCACACAGTGCACGAAGAGTAAAGTTCCTTTGTGAGTGTGTTCTATTTTTGATTTACTATCATTGTGCATTATAGTGTGAGCCCTCATCCATTCAGAATGAAAGGCAGTGAGGCTCCGTTTCTCTCAGTTTGACTCAAAATGCTGAGTCTCAGTCAACACATTCCAGTTTGACCTGATCTCTCTCCCTCTTTCTCTTTCTCTCCCCCGAGCCATTCCCACCCTCCATACTTCTCACTTTGCTCTCTCTTTTCCAATTGCTGGTCCCTCGCTGAATAATTCTCACCTTTCTGCTGGCAATGGCTGTCTTCATTTCACACTACTCTGTATTTCTGAGTCAAGACAAATTATTTCATTTTATCACGTTATCATGCATTATTCTTCCAGCCTCTCGCTTTTGCTCTCTCCCTCCGTCTCCCTCTCTATCCCTCTGTTATTGGCATGGCTGTTAAAAAAGTTGGCTGTCAAGTATCCAATGACATGCGTTCCTGTCACTGTCCCTGAGGCCCATCGCTCTCCATCTGTAATATCTCTCTGTCTGTCTCTGTGACCGTGACACACTGTCTCTGTAAGTCTGTATCCACCTGTCTGTGTCTTACTTCTGTCTGTCTCTCTCTCTCTCTAGCTGTCTCTGTCATCATCATCAGGTTGTTTTCTCTCTGCTCATTGTGAGAGTAGCACAGTGCTGTCACATGCCGTTCCTTACACACACACACACACACACACACACACACACACACACACACACACACACACACACACACACACACACACACACACACACACACACACACCCATTGCTGTGACAGGTGGTAGTGTGAGGGGTGGTGTAAATTGAATTCAGGGAATTGGTCTGTGGCTAATGCTGCCAGAGAGCTACTACGTTCCTCATAGCTGTGAAAGATGAGTGTTAACAGACAGGCTCAACCTCGAAGCTCTAGTCTAGAATAGCGGTGGGCGACCAGCCAACCACCAGGTGATCAGATTGGGCAAATGTTGACTACATCTAGTACAATACCCTGTACATTACATTATGTAAAGGATAAATATACTGTAGTGCAGGTTTAGCTCTGGTCCATAGCTCTAATGCGTTTCATTTAGAGCTATGTTACTCTCAACTTCCGCCGCTCGCATGAATGCAGACCAGCCTCTCCTCTTTAGCGTAAATAAAAAGAACGTTTTTGCTACTCACCAAAACAAAGGCGGGTTGTGTCATTAGAAAGCCTACTTTCCTTGGTGGAAGCACTCTGATCCCCCCACCACACGTATAAACTGTACTTTTTGAAGAAAGGGAAAGGGATTTCTTTTCACCGGAGGAAAAATATTCTCTATGAGGCAGTTCTCTGGGCAATATAGGTAGAGGGCGCAGCGGAGTAACTAAAAGTATTTTTTTCCCGGTGGAAACAAAATCCCCTTTTGGCCAAAAAGTACAGTTTATACGTGTGGTGGGGGGCTCAGAGTGCGTCCACTAAGGAAAGTAGGCTTTCTATTGACACAACCCGTCTTTGTATTGGTGAGTAGGTCAAACGTTCGTGAGATTTCCACTAAAGAGGAGAGGCTGGTCTGATTTCGATTTGAGATTTTAAACTGAAAGTCCCATAGCCTTATACTGCAGGGCAGAATCGTAGAAGCAGTAGAAGGCTATGGACCAGTATGGGAAGCCGTTTAGGCCATAAATGCATAGTCAACTCGCACATACATGTATACTTCTCTTGCACATACATATATATTGGTACTTCACTTGCACATACATGCATATCTCACATACACATACATGCATACTTCACTTGCACATACATACATTTAGGTACTTCACTTGCACATACATATATATTTCATTTACACATACATACATACTTCATTCGCACATATATAAATACTTCACTTGCACATACATACATACTTCATTCGCACATACATACATACTTCATTCACACATATATAAATACTTAATTCGCACATACATACATACTTCATTCACACATATATAAATACTTCACTTGTACATACATACATACTTCATTCGCACATACATACATACTTCACTTGTACATACATACATACTTCATTCGCACATATATAAATACTTCACTTGTACATACATACATACTTCATTCACACATAAATACTTCACTTGCACATACATAGGACTGCATGTATACGTGTGCGTGCGTGCGTGCATGCGTGCGTGCATGCGTGTGTGTGCGTGCGTGTGTGTCTGTGTGTGTGTGTGTGAGAGTATGAATGTATATGCACAGCAGTATTTTTATAACAGGAAGGCAATTCCTTTAACAGGAAGCTCGCAAGATGGTCACATAATTCGTCAGGACACAATTTTTGCCATAACACCGCCCACGCTGCGACAAGAGTGTCTGTCTGGCTGACCTTTCATTTCTCAACCGTTTTGGACAGGGGTGGGTTTGTTGGAATCGTGTCGCCCCCCTGGGGGCGTTTTTGGGTGTCTCAAGGTTCGCGGACCCCTAGGGACCCCCAGGGACCCCCACATGGTAACTCTTTCATTTCTCAACCGTTTTGGACAGGGGTGGGTTTGTTGGAATCGTGTCACCCCCCTGGGGGCGTTTTTGGGGGTCTCAAGGTTCAGGGACCCCCCAGGGACCCCCACATGGTAACTCTTTCATTTCTCAACCGTTTTGGACAGGGGTGGGTTTGTTGGAATCGTGTCACCCCCCTGGGGGCGTTTTTGGGGGTCTCACGGTTCGCGGACCCCTAGGGACCCCCAGGGACCCCCCAGGGACCCCCACATGGTAACTCTTTCATTTCTCAACCGTTTTGGATGGTGGTGGGTTCGTTGGAATCGTGTCGCCCCCCTGAGTGCGCTTTTGGGGTTTTGGAGGTTCGGGGACCCCTGGCGAACCCCAGGGACCCCCACATGGTAACTGTCATTTCTCAACCGTTTTCGACAGGGGTGGGTTCGTTGGAATCGTGTCGCCCCCCTGGGGGCGTTTTGGGGGGTCTCAAGGTTCGGGGACCCCTAGGGACCCCCAGGGACCCCCACATGGTAACTCTTTCATTTCTCAACCGTTTTGGACAGAGGTGGGTTTGTTGGAATCGTGTCGCCCCCCTGTGTCTCCCCGTGCACGGACGTGTGGTTCTCAAAATTAGGGTTAGCATTTCACCATTCAATACACTAAACGTTATGAGGAAGGAGGAGAGACCCGCACACTGCCACTTGTTTTTAAAGAGTCATATAGCGGCCTTTCGGCCTTCTTCAGGCATAGTTTGAGAATAGGCTGACATTCATTAAATACACAACAGTAGGTTTAGACAACCAATCAAATTGTATATAGTAATCATTCATCAGATAGCAGCTGTGAAGAACCCAGTCATGTGACTTAAAGGTGCAGTACTTCTGTAGAACATTCCTAGTATATTATTGAAAGTCACCAATTACAATAATACAGGGAATAATATATAAGTCATGCCATAATACATAAGGAAATCAACATACAATTAAATAAGTAAATAAATGTCAAAAAAAGTCCATACTCAAACAAGAGTGGACATAATGGATAGAAAAGAAGACACATGGTGCTTTTAGTACCCCACTGGACATGAAGTTCAAATCAATGATATAATAAATACAGTTTATGGATTACAGCATAACATTTAATAATAGCTCATCATTCAACCCTTTCGGGTAGAGGGTTTGCAATGTGTGTATCCAGTACGCTTCGCGTTGTTTGAGCAGGACATCATGGTTACCACCTCTGGCTGGTAGTTTGACTTGTTCTATACCAATAAAGCGAAAAGTGGAGATGTCATGTTTAAGATCATTGAAATGAATGGCAACAGGATATTCACGGTCATTTCTTCGAATAGAGCTCTTTTGTTCGCTCATTCTCTGTTTTAACTGTCTAGTAGTTTTCCCAATATATGCTAAACCACAGGGACATTTGATCATGTATACCACATGGGTTGAGACACAAGTTATAATGCTGTTAATCTTAAACTTCTTGCCAGTATGGGGGTGATTAAAAGAGGACGTCTTGTGTGTATTGCCACACTGGGCACAATGGCCACATTCAGCGTCGAAAAGTAAGTCTAGATAAGTACATTTTTATACTATACTGTGTTTCCCCTTCCGTCTGCTATTTCACCACTTTCTAGACGTCGCACAGCAACAGCAATATGTGCATTGGATGCAGCGTCAAAAAGTGAGTCTACATAGGTACCTTGAGAACCTTGAGAACCCCAAAGACACCCCCAGGGGGCGACACGATTCCAACGAACCCACCCCCGTCCAAAACGGTTGAGAAATGACAGTTACCCTGTGAGGGTCCCTGGGGGTCCCCAGGGGTCCCCGAACCTTGAGACCCCCCAAAACGCCCCCAGGGGGGCGACACGATTCCAACAAACCCACCCCTGTCGAAAACAGTTGAGAAATGAAAGAGTTACCATGTGGGGGTCCCTGGGGTTCGCCAGGGGTCCCCGAACCTCCAAAACCCCAAAAACGCACTCAGGGGGGCGACACGATTCCAACGAACCCACCACCATCCAAAACGGTTGAGAAATGAAAGAGTTACCATGTGGGGGTCCCTGGGGGGTCCCTGGGGGTCCCTAGGGGTCCGCGAACCTTGAGACCCCCAAAAACGCCCCCAGGGGGGTGACACGATTCCAACAAACCCACCCCTGTCCAAAACGGTTGAGAAATGAAAGAGTTACCATGTGGGGGTCCCTGGGGGTCCCTAGGGGTCCCCGAACCTTGAGACGCCCCAAAACGCCCCCAGGGGGGCGACACGATTCCAACGAACCCACCCCTGTCGAAAACAGTTGAGAAATTACAGAGTTACCATGTGGGGGTCCCTGGGGTTCGCCAGGGGTCCCCGAACCCCCAAAAACGCCCCCAGGGGGGTGACACGATTCCAACAAACCCACCCCTGTCCAAAACGGTTGAGAAATGAAAGAGTTACCATGTGGGGGTCCCTAGGGGTCCGCGAACCTTGAGACACCCAAAAACGCCCCCAGGGGGGCGACACGATTCCAACAAACCCACCTCTATCCAAAACGGTTGAGAAATGAAAGGTCAGCCAGACAGACACTCTTGTCGCAGCGTGGGCGGTGTTATGGCAAAAATTGTGTCCTGACGAATTATGTGACCATCTTGCGAGCTTCCTGTTAAAGGAATTGCCTTCCTGTTATAAAAATACTGCTGTGCATATACATTCATACTCTCACACACACACACAGACACACACGCACGCACACACACGCATGCACGCACGCACGCACACGTATACATGCAGTCCTATGTATGTGCAAGTGAAGTATTTATGTGTGAATGAAGTATGTATGTATGTACAAGTGAAGTATTTATATATGTGCGAATGAAGTATGTATGTATGTACAAGTGAAGTATGTATGTATGTGTGAATGAAGTATGTATGTATGTACAAGTGAAGTATGTATGTATGTATGTACAAGTGAAGTATTTATATATGTGTGAATGAAGTATGTATGTATGTGCGAATGAAGTATTTATATATGTGTGAATGAAGTATGTATGTATGTGCGAATGAAGTATGTATGTATGTGCAAGTGAAGTATTTATATATGTGCGAATGAAGTATGTATGTATGTGTAAATGAAATATATATGTATGTGCAAGTGAAGTACCTAAATGTATGTATGTGCAAGTGAAGTATGCATGTATGTGTATGTGAGATATGCATGTATGTGCAAGTGAAGTACCAATATATATGTATGTGCAAGAGAAGTATACATGTATGTGCGAGTTGACTATGCATTTATGGCCTAAACGGCTTCCCATAGACCAGAGCTAGTGCAGGTTTAGTTACACTAAATGGTGATGTAGGTATGGGGGCCTTTCACAGAGTGTAGAAATGAGCCACACCTGAATGGTGGTCCCCCTCCCCCCCCCCTATTAGCCTATAATCAGGCACTGCCTGGGTGAGCACCAGCCTTGGAAAAAGGCTAAGTGATCATATGTCCAAACAGGTTGTCCACCCGTGCTGTAGAAGTTCCTTGTCAAAAAATGTCATGTCTGTGCCAATGGTGCACAGGTTAATTTGTAAGCAGCAGGCAACTTGGACCATTAAAAGGTGACAAAAAGAGCTAATATTCATTTGAAAGTTGGAAAGTGAACTTAAGCTTTTACCAGGCCAAATGGGTTACATACTGTAGAGCAATATAGAGAGAGAAATGGAGAAATGGAGATAGAGACTCGAGAATAGGCCCTTCCCTGAGTCTACATGTACTGACAAGTCAAAGTAATATAACTGTGTGTACAATATGCAATGCTCCTCCATGCGTGTCATGGAGGAGCTCCTCTGAGCCGTGAGAACCGAAACCTGGCGGCTGTGGCAGTTTGTTGGAGTTTAAACTAGCTTCCCTTGGGAAAGCACCAGACTCTGACAGACAAGTGTGTCTCTGCTACCTTACAGTATGTGGGGAGATATATGGCGTCACGCATTTACCGGCTTAAAACTTACAACTTACTATGGTTCCTGTCAGCTCCCAAGCTGCTTACACTAAGCAAGATATTTGTCAAGTTTATGTGGATTTATTTCCATAGTATGCACCAATGGTGTAATACATATTGTGTATTATGCTGTACTATAACATACCATAAATTAATAAATCGTAGTCCAGGGGTGGGAAACTGGGCAACCGTGTCTTTTATGATGAACTGGTCAATCCCGGGGAACTCTTTTTGTTGGTTGTGGAATTTGCGGACGAAAAACTGTTCCTGCGATCCTCACGTTTGCTGGTTTGAATGTGAATCCCAGCAAATCATATCAGGGGAGATGTGCAGCATGAATTAACACAGTACTGGCTGGTAGCATATAGTTGGTTCAAGTGTGTTGCCTGTTTAGTGTTTAGTACTAGGCTGCAACTATTTTCCAACCACAATAACGACACAGCAGTATTGAAATTGAATTCCGGAAGAGAGGCACTGAGACAAAATATATACAATGTCCAGGCAGACAGAGAATATATATTTTTACGTCATGTCGTGTGAAAGATATGCTTGTCTCATAAGCAACAAATAAATGGAACTGTGAAAGACTTTATTGATAAACTGGACGACAAAGTAACTGAAATCAAATCATATAGGCTACCGGTATGTATTTGTGCTTTTCCATTACTTATTTGCAGATACCTGTACCTGACTACCTCTTAAGACTAAAATGGATTAACTCAAGGGCACTATCTAATTTATGTAGACAGTCAAGGGTAGGGGCGCCATAAGTGTGGGGACATTATTCATTATTATTATTTATTATTATTATTTATGGGGGGGCGGGGGGGCGACATCATCATTGTTGTTTATTAGCCCGTCTGACACCTTGATCAAGTTTAGATTAAGAGCACTTATTTACTGCACGTATGCAGCCAATACACAGTGAGTCAACGACTATAGAGCGTTGCAGTCCTGCCCCCTTTCAGGACGACGAGTGGCCCCGAGTGGATTAGTAAGAGAGTTGCGACACGCTTTGATCTCGCCGCAAAGCGGGTGCCTATGGGCTATAGTTCCAAACATTGGAACTATCCCATTGAGATAGAATGAGCACTTCCGCGTTCCATTGGGAGTCAACGCTAGTGTCGCCACTCTCTTAATAGATTACTCTGGAGTAGCCCAGGAAATTATTCTCCATTCATTTTCTCCATTGGCTTTTCAAAAAGTATTTATATAAAGACGGTTACGCCGCAGACAAAGCCAACTCGGATCGTAACAAATCATGACAACAAACACAATATTTTGGGCCGATCAAATAATTAGAAAAAATAAAGGCAGGATAAGACACTATTTTTTTCGTTTTTCTTCTTATAAATTATTTGATCGGCCCAAAATATTGTGTGTATTGTCATGATTTGTCACGATTCGAGTTGGCTTTGTCCGTGGCGTCTTTAAATAAATACTTTTTGAAAAGCCTATGGAGAAAATGAACGAATGCGACGCTCTATTGCGCAGCTAAATAAAAATAGACCATGGCATGCACCAGCGCCGGTCGGGGAAAATAAATGAATAGACCAGGCATCCCCCAATAGTGAGGGGACATTCAGAACCAAATGACCCCCCCTCCGGCACCTATTGTCACGGGTACTAATACAGTGTGTTCTACATTCACAAGTTACTGTACACATATAATGGATTCCAATTATATAACGCTTTTCTCGAAAGCGTTTTACATTACCATGTACTTCACATACACCCATTCACACACCGATGGCGGTAGAAATCAAGGCACCAACCTGCTCATTGGGAGCAGTTAGCCGGGGTTCAGTGTCTTGCTCAAGGACACTTTGAAACTTGGCCAGTTGGAACCGGGAATCGAATCTGGAACCTTCGGATTCCAAGACGGCCGCTCTACTTCCTGAGCCACTGCCGCCCATAAACCACATAAACCAACTTCAGACACATGGCCGGTGGGTACAAAAGGAAATGAAAATTTCGAAAACATTTTGTATGCTTCCTGACACACTGTGCTGCCACATACTGTATATATTGTTTGGGCCAATTGATGGCCTCACTCCCACCTCTGGTGATGAATCACCAATTGGTTCCTGTCTGCTGTGCACATTATGCTGAAGAATGTGCCATCGCTGTAAGGCTGCAGCTCAAGCTCGATGGAGAGGACCAGGCAGGAGGAGGGCCCACTTGACAGGGACTCGGGGACGGGTCCAGGGAAAAGCAAGGATGGAGACTAGGGCATTTCTTCCTCCTGGTTATGATTGATTTCGACTTGGCTAAGCCGCGCGGTAATGAATCTAGGTTTATTGCAGACATTCTTTACCCATGCCACACTCCCCCCTAAGCCCGTTCTTTCATGACTGTTATTATGTAAATGTGTCCCGTTAGTTGGCGGGGAATGGGATCTTTTAAGGGGCTGTGTTGTTGCCCACCGCTACTTTGTAGTGCTGCCATGCTGTGCCTGTGACTGAGCTAGCAGGCACTTATAGTTGAAGTTCTGAATTGTTTTTTTCTTTCTTTTGGAGAGCAGAGAGTAATGAGTCAGTCCTCACTCGGTAAAGAACCGTGCTTTTCATTTTTTCTGCACTTCCCCTTTTCCTCCCCCTTCTATTTCCCTTTTCCCCTTCTTTATCTCCCACTCTCTCTATCTCTGTGTGTCATTCACTCCATCTCTTTCACTCATTATCTCCCTCCCTCTCTATGCCTTTGTCCTTCTCCCCGCTACTCTTATCTTTATCTCTTGACACCCCCCCACAGCTATGTCTTCAATCACTCCCCGACTCAAGGCTGTTTACTCCCGTTTTGCCTTTTTAGTGAAATTGGAGGCGGCTTCCTCCTTCCCTGCCACTATTGTACAGTTTTCCCATCAGCTCTCCTCAAGCCGTGACTTATCCTTTGTGTTCCCTTTATCTCTTCCTTCCTCATCACCAGTGTGATGATACTCAACTGGACCCCATTGAGATTCCACAGGCCTGACTGTCACTTCCAGCTATTCACGAGTAGCGTGACGCGCCGGTGTGCGACTGGACAAACATCACCAGCCGACTTACTGGAAGGACCAGTAGTATTGAGTGTTGTTTTTGGCAGCAAATTTTGATTTTAGTTTTAGTCGTTGGTCTCTTGAATAGTTTTAATTTAGTTTTAGTCACATTTTAGTCACCCGGAATGTTTTAGTGTTAGTCTAGTTTTAGTCGACTAAATATCATAAGATTTTAGTCGACTAAATCTACAGTTGATTTAGTCGAACAAAATGTATTTTGGCGGGCCTTGATGCTGTCGTAATGACACTTCACTTGCTGAAAATAGCCGATCTACAAGCCCACAATATTGTAGATCTTCTATTTTCAGCATGAACTAATTGTAAAATGACTTATTACTTATTACTGGATCTCTTGTCCACTATAGTCCCTTCCTAACATTTTAGTCTAGTTTTTATTTGTTGACAAAATTGTCAGTATATTTTGTCTTAGTTTTAGTCATCATAGCTTAGTTTATATTTAGTTTACATTTAGTTTTCGTCAGTGGAAAAAGGTAGTCGACGAACATTTTTCATCTTAGTTTTAGTCGACGAAATCAACACTGACCAGTAGTAGTAGTAGCATTCAGCTCCCCTGACTCATGGAACTGGCATTGTGTGTGTGTGTTGATGCCAGATGGACATGACTAACCACAACCCCTGTGCTTTCAGCTTTGAGACCAACGCTTGCACCTAACTGTATCAATTCAATTCAATCTTACAGTGCCAAATCAAAACAAGTTGTCTCAAGATACTGAACGTGAAGACTAGAGCAGAGACCAACGTTTCACGCCTGAGCAAGCACTTGGCCACAGTGGCACAGGGAAAAACTTGAACAAAACCAGGCTCTAGAGAGGGCAGCCATCTGCCTCAATCATGATGGGTTGAGAGAAAGAGAGAGAGAGGAGAGAGGGGGATACAAAGATGATAACAGTCCGCAGCCATTGTTTTGGGAAGTTTGATTCCATAATCCTTCTTTGTCGAGTGTCGACGGTAAGCGGAAATGTACATGGAGATTTGGAGGAAGACTGATTTAATGCTTTAGTGTAGCTTAGTGGATATAGCGGTCGTCTGTTAATCAGAAGGTCACCGCTCTCCTCCTGGCCCGGTCTATGTGTTGGAAGTGTCCTTGAGCGAGACAATAAATCCCTAACCTGCTCCGCTGAATGCTCAAACTAACCATCTGAGCAGATGCAAAATGGGGGTCTAAACTAATGGCAGGTTACTGTTCTGTTATGAGCTGCACTAAAGTGCATCATTCCACACCCCACCCATGCCTTCCTGACAGCTCATAGATACCCAGCGAACTAATCACAGTCTGAGTAATAACTCAGTTTGATACCATAGTGTGACACCTCACACATGTGAGTCAGTGTACTGGCTCAGCAGTCAGCCTCTCTTGACTCGGGTCACTTCAATTAAAGTGTTTTATTTTCCTCCAGGCTACACAAGAACACATCCATTCATCACTTATTATAATTCACCAACATTGGTTGATAACGCTAGAGCGAGAGGCTCAATTACACTCAACTAACGTGCAAGATAACAAACGAACATGAGACTGGTGCAGGAAACTTGTCATTACCCCAGCGGGGACAAACTTACAAATACACAAATGTACATTATTAGTTTCAATAGAGATAAATGAGCCGCTGGTAATCTGGTCTCCTTACTTACAACAGTGGATATTATAGTGAGGTAGTGTGTTAGTTACAGCCATCATGGAAACATTACACCCAAATCCTAATGTTTGTAATGAAGGAGACTTTAAAGAAGGTCATAGGAAATTCTTTGGAGCTGATGGATGACAGCGTTGCCAACCCAACTTTACAGCTTTTACTTTCGAAGCAGGTTCTTTATGGAGACATGGAAAGACTAGGCCCTGGGGACGAGCACTTCCAGTCTTCCACTAACAGCACGCACGCATGCACGCCAGTGTTGTTTTTGGCAGCAAATTTCGATTTTAGTTTAGTCATAGTCTTTGGACTGAAACTTAATTTAGTTGTAGTCACATTTTAGTCACCTGTAATGTCTTAGTGTTAGTCTAGTTTTAGTCGACTAAATGTCATAAGATTTTAGTCGACTAAATCTACAGTTGATTTAGTCGACTAAATTAGTATTTTGGCAGGCCTTGATGCGTCGTAATGAGTGTTATTACACTTGCTGAAAATAGCCGATCTACAAGCTCACAACGCGTCGCAACGCGACGCGTTGTGAGCTTGTAGATCGGCTATTTTCAGCATGCAACCAAGTGTAAAATGACTTGTACTGTTTCATTTAGTTTCCATTAGTTTTTGTCGGTGAAAAAAGGTAGTCGACGAACATTTTTCGTCTTAGTTTTAGTCGACGAAAACAACACTGATGCACGCACGCAAGCTCATACTTCAGGAAAAACAGCATCGTTTCCGTGGATTTACGCTCTCTCAACCCTTGAAAGTGTTGGGGGGGAAAACAAACTTCCTTTTTCAGAGGGGACTAGTGTCCCTCAGTACACTGAGAGGAAATCCTAAACAAAGAGCACAGAGCTCCCCTCATCCCCTGGTGAGGCTGGTGGACATCTGTCACCACTGAGACGCTTTCAGACTGCTGTATCTGTGGCAACGTGTGAATGGCAGAGTGACAGATTCATGCGTCTATTTATGTCTCTCTATCTCTTTAGTAACTGACATTGTCATAATCCAATACTATACTGGGCTATTACTATTACTATGCCATACTATAGTATACCACACTGTGCTGTGCTGTGCTGTGCTATACCATACTACACGATATGCTGTGCTAAGCTGGACTGTACTACTGCAGGTAAAATACAGTTTTGGAACCAGAATGTTTCCCGGTTTGATCCCCGACATCTATCTATCTATCTATCTGTCTGACAGACTAGACGTAAACTTAATTTAAGTGATTTATTCATAGTAGGTCTTGGTTGTCGTTGGTGGTTTGACAGCCTTTGCCAGCTTCCTAACAGGAAATCCAAATCAAAGCGCTGACTCCTCTCCCACTCCCTCAGTCTCCCTGGTGGTCATTCGTCATGTCTGAGTCAATCAGACTGCCGCTCTATCTGGCCTCCTTGCTAGACTTCACACGTCGCTGGACTGCACACGGGACAGCGGGCCCTTTACAGTGAGACGGGGACAGACAGCCTTACATCATAGGCAACTTCTAAAAGTAGAAAGGAGGGCTGAATGTCGGTGCTCGGTGCCAGCGTCGGGACCGCACTCTAGGCAGAGAGGCGAGCGCGCGTAGCTAATGGAGAGGCGTCCTCGCCAGGTTTGCACTGACTGAAGCAATCTAATTATAGAGAAAGTTTGGCAAACTGTCTATCTATGATGCAATGGGAACTCACTGTGAAATGACTCCCGTCCATTCGCCGGTCTATCTGTGTCTCTCTCTCTCTCTCTCTTTCTCTCTCTCTGCCTTCTTCCTATCTTGCTGACCTGTCCCTTGCGCACGCGCGCGCACACACACACACAGACTCTCACACACACACACACACACACACACACAGTCTCTTCTTCCGCTGTCAGTTGTATTTTGCAGTGCAGGACAGAGCCAGCAGCTGCTCATAAGTATTCATTAGGTCCTGCTTTTGGATTACCGTGGACAGATTGTGATTGTGAGTGGAGAGGAGAGCAGAGAGAGGAGGTGACTGGTCTCTCACAATGTGCTGCTGTATGCTCCAGAACACAACACACTCTCTCTCTCTCTCTCTCTCTCTCTCTCTCTCTATCTCTCTCTCTCTCTCTCTCTCTCTCTCTCTCTCTCTCTATCTCTATCTCTATCTCTATCTCTGTCTCT
>NC_136811.1:14836616-14871616 GCF_951216825.1 Electrona antarctica
GCCTTTACTGCATGTCTTCCCCCCATCTCTCTCCCCATTTCATGTCAGCCTACTGTCTGTCCCTCCATACAAAATATGGCGAAAACCAAAAAAAAAAAAAAAGTATGTACATTTTGTCTGAGGGACGTCCCATTACTATGTCCCACCGTCAGCCGCTGACCCTGTCAGTGACAGCGTCCTTTGTGTTTTCATGGAAATCTACGGAAATGTCTTGGTTTTTGCATATCGCAACGCTGCTTGTTGGCAATCATTTATGCATGACAGGGCACTCCCTCTGGCAGGGAAAACATTTTGTGGACTTGATTGAAATTCTGCCGATCACAGACACAGTGCTGTTCCTCTTATGAATACATCTGTTAGTGCTGAAGCAGGACGCCTCCCATAGCCAACGAAATTATCCCCCTCCAAGTTTGTTTCAGTGTCCCAAAACAATGAAACAGGAATTTTTATCATTCGTCAAGGGAGTTATGCTTGGTTTCCTGGCCATATTGTCCAGGGAGAGGGGGATAAAGGCAGGTTGGAGAGGTTTGTGTATGTGGGGGGGGGGGGGGGGGGGGGGGGGGGGGGGGGGCATACTCACATGGGGTCTGCTTAATGGGCCTGAAATGTTTTGTTAGCCGGTGAGCTAACGCTTTTAGACGCAACCCAGATGTATGTCTTTGTGTGCGTGCATGTGTGTGTGTGTGTGTGTGTGTGCGCGCGTGTGTGTACGTGTGTGCGTGTGCGTGCGTGTGCGTGCGTGTGTGTGTATTGTGTACTCTGGGGGGGGGACCCATTTGGAGTCCCTGTTGTGTTACTTTATCTGTAAAATATGTAAGTATTTGTCTAGGGAAAGACAAATACATGTGGAATCTGAAAAAAGAAAGAGAGAGAAAGGAGGACATTTATTGTATGTTCCTGCACTTGTGTGTGTGTGCGTGCACGCGTTTGTTTGCTTAGTTTGCTGTCTTAGTATGTTGATGCATGTGCTCCAGTGAATGTCATAGTCAACAAACCGTGTGTACAGCAGCTTGCAGCCTTGCACTGTTTGTATGTTCTTGCATACTCAGCTTATAGACAATTCCATGTTATAGAAACAGTATCGCAGTGAGCGATGGAATAGTTTACTGTGCTCCTCATGGGCACAGCGGTGTTACAGTAAAGTCACAATCAAGCTCTGCTGGCACCACCAGAGTACCCATAATAACAATAAAGAATGGCCTCAGCCCTCAAGGGTATAGTGGCTTTTATGCAACGCTACGATATATCTGAAGAGGTTTTCTTCAAAAAGGGCATACTTGCAAAAAAACAAACAAAGTAGGACATGAGAAAAACTGCAAACTGCAGTTGCTTGAGTCCCAGGCTGCTGCAGAAGTTAGCGAACTAGTAGTGGCCAATGACTAGCTACCTCCTAGCTAGAGGTACACACTCCTCAGTTTTCATTTAATTCTGATATTGTGAAATGTAACTATTGGGCATGTAATATAAGGATTTTCTGATGTATTATTTAAAAAAATATATCTGTGAAACCTGTGCCGGTGAAAAACATGGCAGCCTCTATTACGCTCCACAGATTAAACACTTTAAACCTGGCACTCCTATTTTGGGCATGTCATTATAGGTGGAAATGTCCAAACATTTTCAATAATTTTAGCTATTCTACACCCCTGTGCCCCTTCTGGGGCGGCGCCAGAGACCCCTGACCAAAAAGCTGTTAAGCACATTTTTTTTGACTAATCAGAGTCATTATTATACAGAGTCATATTTAGAAGCTGAAACTGACCATGTCCAAAAACAAATCCTTTTCAGCATTCCAATTCAAATGTAGCAAAGGTGCCTTTCGAGCTTGTAGACCTGCTATTTTTGATGCCCCTGCCCCTCCTATGTCCAGCTTTGAGGGTTTGTGTAAAACACAAACATTGTCCTAACACAAACATTGAATGCCATTGGCAATGGATGGCCAGTTTTGAGTGTTTGTGTAAACACAAACGCTGAAGACAAAAGTGAGGACGCAAATTGTGTTTGGCCGGAATGAGATGATCTATGATGATGAGAGCGCCCCTCACTTCACACGGGTGTGATTTTTCTTCTTTTGTCCGACGCTGCAGTATGATCAAATATAGAACATTAATTTACGGAAAGAATATGGAGTTCCGAGGTTTCTGCCCGGCGGTATGTCGTATGTGTTCTATTCACCCATATTCATCTCTTAATATGTTCAGGACGCAGTTTGGAGGCCTGGGACAGCTGTGTGACGGGGTCCTGGGAGGAGATGACTTCACACAGACCACGGAGTTGAGGGTCTGGCCCGGGTACGACTACCTGGGCTGGAGCCGGGAAGCCCTCGGGCAAGGCAGCGTGGACATCGAGTTCCACTTTGAAAGGACACGTGTCTTTCACACCATGCAGGTAAAGCAAGAGAGAGAGAGAGAGAGAGGGGTGTACATTTATGATAGAGAGCAAGTTTATACATGCTAGTCTTTGTGTGTGTGCGTGTACGTGTGCGTGTGCATGCGCATGTGCGTGAGAGAGAGAGAGGTCTTTGTCCCAAAAGATCAATATGTTTTTGTGTCTCCATTATCAGTACATTGGACAGAAACAAAACAGAAATTGATGCCTTTCACTGAAGTAGTGCCAACAGACCTTGCAATGACCTGACAAAGTTGACATGGCTGACAAAGTTGGGCTTGTTCAGCGGTCTCTCTTAACAATAGCTGTGATATCTTCTCCTCCATCCGTCTCCATGTGGTGAGGCCAGCGGCCATTCTGTCTGGAATCTCTCTCGTTCCCCAAACCATTTAATTGTTTTTTTCATTTGCCGTTGTTTTTCCCCGGGACTCTGCATCTGTGCTCTCCAAGGGCGCTCGGCATGCCACTAAGTTGCATCACAGCCTGTTTGTGCATCCGTGTGGTTTCTGGGGTTAGCATGTGAAGCAACACAGATAGATTATTAACGCGAGAGAACGCAGTTTGAATCACGCCCGGGTCGTCTCATCGGAGACGACCGTGGAATGTTGGTTTAGGGCGTGGGAGACAGCCCGCACCGTCTACATACAGTACATACCCTTATTCTGCAGCCAATTAATTCAGTCACATTTCATTTTCAAGTGATGCGTAATATTTGACAGGCCTCAAGTGTCTTTATTGAGGTTTTGAATGGGTTCCACCTTCCAGCGTCCCTAAACATGCTCCTAGATTTCCCAGCAGTCCTTTATGCAAAATAAAATTATAATCATGCAACGCTGCAGCCAAGCTATCGGCTGCCTTCTGCCAGCTTTGTTTTCCTCTGTGCTGCTCATTGTCTTTATTTCATCCTCAGCATTTCACAGCTAGTACTTAAACCCTGGCGTTTCATTTTTTGGCATGTCAGTTAGAGGCGAACATTTAAAAATAAATAGCATATCTACACGCTTCTCAGTGCGACGCGTCTCAGCGTGACGTATTGTGAGCTTGTAAAATCGGCTATTCCCGCCGCGCGACAAATCGCTTGACCAACTATAAAGTATTGTCAGAGAACCAGGGTTACGAAAGTAAGGCGCTCTAAGTAAGGGCTGAAGTGGTTACAATGGTTCCAGATAACCTTCCTGTGCCTCTGTGTTATTCCCAAACTTTATCCTGTTTTTCCTGCCTTTTCCCCCTAACGCTTTTCTCACACTAATCTTGGCTGACATGTGCCCTTATGCTGGTCCTGGCAGAACGGATACGTCACTTGCACGCACGCACGCACGCACGCACGCACACACGCACACGCACACGCACACACAAATACGTACGATCAAGAAAATTCAGGGCAAGGAACCTGAACCTCACTCTGGCTCTTGTCTCTGCAGGTCTGGCATCCCTAAACCTGCCTCTAATCTACTGTAGCTCCCAAGGAGAAACCTGACCTTTGAGCTCTTGTCTCTCAAAAGACTTGACTGTAATATAGTGCGTGCGTAAGCATAGATTGCCACACGGGACTCATTTTAATTGCCTTCGCTTCGGTAATAATTGTAATCAGTTATGATTGGTTGGAAAGCTTTTTGAATAGCTAGAATAGCATGTACCGTAATAACTGCTATTGCTTGATAATTGCAGTCACTCTACACTCTATTGGCTGTTGATATTGTTCCTTAACTTGCCTCTAATCTCTCTCCCAAGTGGGTCCTTTAGTTTTAACCCCATGGCAGTGAAAGGCTTACACTTTTTTCACAAGCACATGAATTGTGTCTGAGCATGCGTTTCTGGTGAGATTTCCTTTACAAGGAGACACATTATTTCAACTGCCTACGATACTTGTACCTTGTTATTACAGGTGTTTGTACTGTAGACCTATTCAACATAAGGACCTCGTGTTAATTACCCTTGATGATAATAGTGATCAGATTATGCGTTTGGTAAATGAGGTCTCCCATTAGTTTCTCGAGTTAGCTCAATGATAAAGTAGGGTATGTTTCTGTGGCTTCTACCGAGTGAAGGCCCCGCCCTCGCTGCGGTTGCAGTCAATAGCAGTCGTTTCCGGTTTCATTTCGGGACCAGAAGTTCAAAGATGACGGATTTCAATTCGCCAAATAAGTGGCTTCAAAACGGTCTGTATAAACCAATGGGGCTCCCTTTGTCCGTTCATTGTACAGCCTATGCTTAAGACGGATTAGTAGGCAAGCTGAGGCACAGAAAGGGAGACCCTACTGTACTAGGGTACAGTACATGCAGTTCCCGGAACAACACTGCTGTATACTGTCGCTGTCCGGAAAAAAACTACATATTTTTGTGTCTTTTCTTCATAATTAATTCATAATAGCCAATCTACCAGATTGTAGATCAGCCTTTTCTTTTTTTTTCTCTTTAATATCATGCCTAAAATAAGGACACCTGGTTAAAAGTTGATAAGTATGTCTATGGGTTTTATACATTTTTAATCAATGAAAGTATTAACAAGAGTGACTAAACATCCTCAAAAGTTTTCTGTGCGACAGCGGCGATATTCTGTATACAAACTCTGCTAAATCTGCCTTTCCGGTCATTCCTTTGAGGTTTGTTTGTTCAGTGCTGTTTGAAGCATTCGTACACGGGAGACAAAAAGCGTGTAGGAAGTAAGTGCTGGAAAGTCACTGTGGAGGTCAGAGGGATTTGTGGTTAAATAAACTGAAGCTATAGGGCAGTGCAATGTTCTGCCCTGTTCCAGCGCTGTGCAGGTCACTGTGTACTCCCTGGAGGAGTAGTGGGTTACCCAGGCTCTAGCAGACTTATTAAAGAACCCACAACCTCTTACTGCCCTCTATGCACGCACGCACGCACACACGCACACACGCACGCACGCACACACGCACGCACGCACACGCACGCACGCACACAGGCTTACTCTATCTCCTCTCGCCTGTATCTCCTGTCAGATAGAAGTGGTTATATGTCAACTCCAACATCTGGCACAGCTGTTCTCTTGGTGTCTGTCTGTGTTCCAAATGTATGTAAGTGTATGTTTATACACATTACATATTTTATGCTTGCATGCATACATGTACATGATGTACATGATCGTGCATGCTGTATGCGTGCGTGCGTGCGTGATCTGTCTTAATGTGTGCATGCTAGTCCACATGTGGCTTGTGTTAGTGAGCTCGGTCCTGCAGCTATTGTCAGCTTAATGACAGTGGAGCCTTTACAGCCCACAACACAACCGGCCCTCTCTGCTATTTAAACCCCAGTGTTACAACTGGCTCGTAAGCCGCAACACAAGGAGGAACACAAGAGGGTATTTTGAATGACGGTGAATTAAAGTTTGTTAACAAAGTGGAAAAAAAGAGTAGAATATAGACCGCAAAGACGGTGCTGCAAGTCGTAGAGAAGACGATGGCTGTGTATTCTCTCTGGAGACGCCCTCGATCAGAATCGGATTCAGAGTCAACTTGTAAGAGGAGTGAATGATAAAACAGTTGCGCAAATTATTTCACCATTTATACTGAATATAAGGAAGTTAGAATGGGGAAAGAGACAATAGAGCAGAAAGGAACACGGAACAAGTCGAATAAATGGAAGGCACAGTCTAATCAATGGATAGATGGGATTATGGAAGGCAGAAATGCTTCTTGTGCAGGAAGAAGACTTATCTACTTGCGACCGGTTCCCAGAATGAAGCGTTCGGCACAGCCGTTTATCAGCACACTTATAGGGAAGGAACAAACAAACACAGCACCCAATGAAGGAAACGACTTTCCATCATAAAGAAAGGGTATCGCAGCGAAAGTTAGAACAAAGACTCCTACTATACGACTACAAATGTTACCAGTGCAATACTAAAGAAAAGGTGGCGATCCGAGCACTCAAAAGGTTAAAAAATGAGGAGAGGGTGGATCAAAATAAATGTACTTTATTTAAAATAAGCCAACATGTCTTCATCAGGGCAAGTACAGTATGATACTTACCCTCTCCTCATTTTTGAGTGGTGTAAACCACTCCTACAACTGGCTTTGTTAGTTTACGTGTCTGTCTGTTAGTCTGTCTGTCTGTTCATACCAAAAAATGAGCATGGTTGCTATGGTCACCCAGTTCACACGGGTGTGATTTCATTACGTCAGACATTACGTCAGACCACAGCTGATCAATCTATATAAGACCTTACACCACTCAGTTCACACAGGTGTGATTTTTTAACCTTTTGAGTGCTCGGATCGCTGTCTTTTCTTTAGTATTCCAGTCCCACTGATCCTTGCAGCACCAGATCAAAAAAATATTAAGAAAAGTTTTTTTGCACCTCCATCGAGCACCTGGTTGATTTAGTTTTTGTCGCGTTACCAGTGCAACGTTACCTTTACTCTTCTCCCTCTATCACTCACATTCATGCCATTCATGTCAAATCGCATAGCTGTCCATATTTAATTTTGTTTTTTCACATAAACGAATGCTCTATTTTTTTCCTTCGGTTTTTGAAAATGTTTACCTAGGAATGACTCTCTCTGTATTTTGTAAATGTTTATCCATTTTTATGCATTGTTTCCCCCATTGGCATTGGAACATACTGTAGGTTCTCTTGTCTATTCCCTGAAAAGTACAAGTTTTCCAGAC
Organism: Electrona antarctica; assembly: GCF_951216825.1. Taxonomy (NCBI): domain Eukaryota; kingdom Metazoa; phylum Chordata; class Actinopteri; order Myctophiformes; family Myctophidae; genus Electrona; species Electrona antarctica. The sequence continues at coordinate 14,843,637 of NC_136811.1, forward strand.
GACATTGATGAACAATGCATGCAAACACACACTCACGCAAGCAAACATACGCATGCACACACACACACACACACACACACACACACACACACACACACACACACACACACACGCTTATACCTGCAGTCCTAGAAAGGGAAGGAGCGAGCGCTATTGTTTCCTCTATATACCACCCACCACTATCATTATTATTCCGCCCACCCGTTTCCCGTCCACCTCCTCCTGTCTCTTTCATTTATAGTTGTTCGCCCTGCAGCAGAGTGAGCACACATGGCTGCTAATTCTACCAGTTCCACCCATCTCCGTGATAATTCCCACCTTAACTCCTTTTCTGCCTCTCACGGCTCCCATTTCGACCTTTTGCTTTGGTCACTATGTGCTCCATCTGGTTGCCCGCTCCTCCATCCGCTTACATTTACGCTATATCTCCCTGCAACACACACACACACACGCGCGCGCACACACACACACACACACATACACACACACACACACACACACACACACACACAGTATAGAGTATATCACTTTATTTATATGACTTTCTCATGCTGTCCTCTTGCCACACTGATATAATGGCCTATAATAAATATTATGTGCAATTAAACTTGCGGAAACAAATGCACTGTAGCAGCCTCACAATATATACATGGCGGTAAAAAATGGATGTTGGGTATAGGCTGCAACAACTCAACTTTATTGGGTCTTTGTTCCCTGCTCAGGAAACATCAGCGACTAGTGCAGAACAAGCCAACGGATGAATACATGGTGGTGGTTGAGTTGTGTGCGCTGTAGCTCTGCTCGGCAGTTATTTTTAGCGCTCCTGCTAAGCTTTGCAGCCTCTAAACGCTTCACGCTGAAAGACAGGAAAGATACGGTGTATATAATATAAGGAGAACTTTAATGAGGCGCAGGTTCCGCTGTTTGTTTAATCAGGACTGCCTTTTGTCAATCTCCACCTCCTGATAAATGCGGATGCCTCAAATGCATGTTACGTAAGCCATTCATCTTCCTCCCCGTTCCTCTCTTCCCCGTCTCCCTGCTCGTCTATCCATTCCTCTTCCCGCCCACAACCTTCATCCTCCTCTCGTTGTGTATAGTCACACCGATGCCTCGTACATTACAAGGACTTTTATGGGATGCTCTCTCTCTCTCTCTCTCTCTCTCTCTCTCTCTCTCTCTCTCTCTCTCTCTCTCTCTCTCTCTCGTACCCTGCTTGTATAAACAGGAATGATGTATTGCTCTCTCCTCTCCTCTCCTTTCCTCTCCTCTCTTCTTCATCCTCATTATCACTTCATCCCTCATTCTTCTTCCTTACTCTGTCTCAACCTTTGCGGCCTCCCCCTCTTCCATGCAAATTCTCCTCATTCGTAGTACTGCCCACCCAGCCCACAGTCATGCCACAGCAATTACAAGCAACAGGATGAGAATGTGTTATTCATTTGACATTAATCCAATCAATTCAGACTTTCCCACAATGTTTTGCGAAAGAGCCCTTGAGCTCAACCCTAACGCTGCATTCAGACCAGCCGTGGCTGCCATTTTCCGCTAAATCAGCTTGTCCGAGTGACACCCACATAAATAAGGAAGTTGTGGTCCGCCATGATGGGCTCTGCTGTTTCGGGTGGCTCAAAGCCAGTAGCTGTGCCCGGTAGGAGAGCTCCCAGGCAGGGAGGAGAAATACAGACTCTCGGTGCTCCCCTCTGGCAGCTTGTTTCTAGACAATCTATAGATGTAAAAACATCTACAACTGCTAGTGTAACATGTTTTTTGTCAGGTGAAACCTAGCCTCGGAAACCCAGACGTTTTATTTCCTGGATGAAACCTGACTAATGAAAGCTCATGAAATGTAGACGACAAGATCGACACCCTAGTCATACTGAATGCCTAGTCCTGATTGGCTGCCACACACGCTGCATAAGTCAATGGGAGTGTAGTATGGTTGCCTGCCTCCTAAGCTATGCCACACGCACCGCGAAAGGGCTGATTTCCGCACTCCGCACCGCAGTGAGCAAGCTGTACGACAGCAGCGGCAGCCTCGAAGTGACAACATGCTGCTAATGTTATGAGCTGGACAGCAGGAAAGCGACAACAAAACACAGTCATTGAACCACGCACAGAACATCGGAAACGAACGCAAACAACGGCCGCGAGGTTGTGACACAGAAACATACACGTTACTAAAATAATAACAATACTAATATGGGGGGACAGGGGGGGGGGGGGGGGACAGGAACACAACGGAGACATCGATTCTTTCACCTGACAAATATTACTATGTAATCATTTCTTGTTTAATAAATATTCAGTACTTCCATACAATAGTCTATTTATCTCCTTCGTACTTCTAGTCCACGGCTATTTCAGACCACAGTGCGCTTCTGGTTGGCTGCTGCTCTGTCTCGCTGCACAGCGGCGGCAAAGTTGAGCTTTTCTCAACGTTGCCTCTCCGTTTTCTGCCCGGCTCCGCCTGCTGCTGTAGTGAGGAAAGCGGCGGTCACTCCTCACCATAGACAATGCACTGAACTCTCAGAACATGGGAGCAGAATATCGCTGCAGGAGTGAATTTAGCAGTATTGAACATCTTCATCCAAGGCGCTTTTTACATAGATTGTGCATTACATTCACCCATTCACACACACATTCATACACCGATGGCGGCGGAAACCATGCAAGGCACCAACCAGCACATCAGGAGCAATTAGGGGTTCAGTGTCTTAACATATCAGCGGTATGTTCAAGTATGTCCAAATTGTATTATGTACAGCTGTGGGGTGCAGTACTTAGTTTAGACAGTACTTGGTTTAGACTAGTCATTGGTTAGACCAGTCATTAGTCCTACAACTACAACCTATCTCCAACCCTCACCCTAACCTCCCACGGGGCAGCACACCTAAACCTAACCTTAACCCATGTCTAACCAATGACTAGTCTAAACTAAGTATGCACCCCCAGCTGTGAGTCCCAATCATTACCTTGTGCGTACTATGCTTAGTGTTTTCAGTGTGTGTAGCCGTGAATTACAACGAGCAGTGTTGCTGTGTTTCCATCACACTGCCTCTACGTTGTGGCAGAGGATGAATCTTATCAGACTGAACACACCTGCCTGGCTTGGTGTGCTTGAACTGAACCCTGGGGCATTTACCTTTCTAGTTTGGTTAGGTTAGACTTGGAGAAGGTGAGCACAGCCCAGCCAAACGTGGTTGCCGATCAAACAATTGGCCCATCTGGGAAAGGTGGTCTGAGCTTCTACAGCGTAACCCTGAAGCGTTTTGATTGAAGCCAGAGGATTAGGTTGTTGGAAGCAGTTTGGACGGAGTAGCCCACATTGCATTATGCATGAGTGGAAAATGCACAGGTTTAGGGAGCCATCCAAACTTGAAACGGGCAACGGGCCTGAATGGATCGGGGAAAACACTGCATGATGACATTTCATCATTTCCAGTGTTATCTGACACTGGCATCTGTTTGCAGAATCTCTGTGGAATGTATACAGGGCAAGGTTATTTGTGTAGCACATTTCAGACAAAACTTTAATTCAAAGTTCTTTACTTAACCCATTTTGACCTGAGATCAGATTCTAAAAATGTCTTCTACATCCTGACAGTTTTCAGAAAAAGCTATGTTTCTATGTCAGTCGTTCTTCGATTTTTCAAAAATAGCAGACCTACAAGCTCGTAGCGCGCCACTCGGTGGCGCGCTATGAGCTATTTTTCAAGCTATTTTTCAATAGCTAAAGCATAACATAATGCTAACACCAAAAGGGGTTCCCGCCCAAAATGGGTTAAGGCATAAAAAGTAATTTAAGGCTTAAAAAAAATAACATTTTAAGACAAATAAAGAATACAAATAGTGTGACAATTTTAGGGATGTCCCGATCACGTTTCTTTTGCTCCCGATCCGATTCGGTTTTGAGACATACCGATCTTTCCCGATCCGATCTTTATATTTTTATATATTGTATGTCACTCTAGTGTAGTCCGTTGTGTTGCCTTTCAATTATTGAAAGGCAAAATGTGACTATACTTTTATTAGAATTACTGTCATTGTGTTTTTTTGAGTGGTGCAACCACTCCAAGGAACAGCAATGTCCGTGTTCAACTAGCAATGTCCGTGTTCAACTATGTTTGTTTGTGTGTGACTATGTGTGTGTGACCAGTACCAATGAGCACCAAAAGTGGCGCTGTTGTGCCAGAAACAGAGAGAGAGAGAGATCGTGTTAGAACCAATAGGAATTGAAATTGGAACGATACAGAGAAGAAATTGGAACGATACAAATTGGAACGATACAGAGAACTAATAGGAACTGAAATTGGAACAATACAGAGAAGAAATTGGAACGATACAGAGAAGAAATTGGAACGATTCAAATTGGAACGATACAGAGAACCAATAGAGGGGAGTTGCACCACTCAGTTCACAGGGTGTGATTTTCTTTTCTTTCTATGAAAGCATGGAATCATAGCAAAACTAGAAAAAGTGCCCTTCTGGGCACAGGTCTCCTCCAGGAGGATAGGAGTGTGTGTGATGTTTGGCAAAATGTTTAGGAGTAATATAAATTAATGCGTCTTGGCCTGTTGTAGCGCCACCATGAGGCTGATTTGAAAACTGTCAAGTGGCATTTCTTCCTCAGCCTAATGGGAATATGCATGCACAGATTCACCGCAATCGGACGCTGCGTTGAGTAGTTGTGGCGATTTGTACAAAACGGGTACAAAGTGGGCTACTCCTGAAAACTTTAGAAGCCAATCATAGCCAATCAGGATGGATTATGAGAAATCAAACAAACCAGTCTTGATCACATGACTATGTCGGCCTCCTGGTGGCGCTATAAAGAGAAAAAATGTCAGGCAAAGGTTTTTCCTTGGCCTCTAGGTCTAGGGAGTGTACAAAGTTGTACACAGATCCGTGCAGTTAGAGGTAAAAACACTAATCCATGAGGCTGAGTTGAAATATTCAAGTGGCATTCCTTCCTCGGCCTAGTGGGAATGTGCGTGCCAAATTTTACGGAAATCACACAATGTGTTCATGATTTTGTTCGAAACGGAGCACTCCTGCGAACTTTGGATGCCGATTTTAGCCAATCAGGATGGTGGCTGAAATATCTGAAAGACCCGTTTCGTTGAATGGCTCTAGAGAGACTGTGTACCAATTTGCCTGATGTTTGGGACAAGATCTGAGCCGATTTCCGATCACCCGATCCGATCGGGACAACCCTAGTGACAATATCATGTTGAATCCTTGAATCCAAACAATGTTTATTAGTGCAGGTGCACAGCAAGGTGATTTAACCCATTTAGGCCTGACCTCGAAATTAAAAAAAAATCTTCTAAATCCTCCAGTTTTCTGAAATAAATATTTTCACGATTTTTCAAAAATAGCAGATCTACAAGCTCATATGCTATGAGCTTGTAGATCTGCTATTTATCAATAGCTAAATTATAAAACACCAAAAGGGGTGCCCGCCCAAAATGGGTTAACTATGAGTGCTACAGAGTACAGACAACTATGCACAAATCTCTGTCAATGTTATTCATTATAGGCACCAAGCTCTATGCTAAAGACCCAACGCCCTTTTGACTTCACTCTGTTTGTGTTCACATTCAACGCAAAAAGAGAAACGATGAAACTATGAACCTTTCAAATCGCCTCATTTCTTTCTTTATTTGAAATATAAAAAACTGCTGCTCTAAAAGGAGGGCAAACCCAAAAGTCCTGTACTTTTCTAATCACCTTTTATGTCTTTCAACTTCACATCTGTCTTTTATTTCAAATATAAAAACACAGGAGGAAAAACACAAAAATGAAGACCATATTTATAATTACTTATGCAGCTTGATTTCCAACATTCCCAACTTCCTCCTCCTGACCACCTCTGGTGTATATATATATATAATATCTGGTATTCCCCCCCTCCCCTCCCCCACCCCCCCCACCCCCCCCGCAGGTGCACAGCAACAACAGGCACACACAGGGCGTGCGTGTCTTCAGCAAAGTGGAGTGCCAGTTCAAGCCAGAGCTCCTGCAGCCGTGGTCGTCTCCAGCGCTCTCGCTGGTCGTCCCCCTGGGGGACCTCAAGGACCCGTCGTCGAGGCCCATCTCCCTGCCGCTGGGGGGCCGCCCCGCCAAGATCCTCTGCTGCAAGTTCTTCTTTGCCGACCGCTGGCTCCTCATCAGCGAGATCTCCTTCTTCTCTGGTAGGCTGAACGTAGGAGGCTGTGGAGGCTGTGGAGGAGGAGGAACTGTGGGGGAGGGAGATGTTTGTGTTTCAGAATGTGGCTTGAGGTTTCACTCTGTGGTTGCCTGAAACAAGGAGCCTTTTATCTAGGTGCTACCTAGAAATAGACACTGCACAAGAGAGAAGAGGCAGGGCAAAGGTTTAAAACAATCACGTTCTGGAATGACATGCAGCAAAGGTTTTGCGGTTTTGCTGTCAGGCAGTTGGAGCCTACGTGGCACATACCTAAACCACTTGGCTATCGTCGCCCCCAAACAAATAATATATCGGTTATTACTAATTATCCCCACCAGACCAGAACGGCCGACGAGGCAAGGGATTATGTTGTGGATGTTTTTTTAATTAACCTGAGGATATGTTGCTCATCATCTTCTATCTGCTCTGTGGGTGACAGACTGCCATGTTGATAATTGGTCAGTGTTTGTTGTGATGACTGATGAGGCATATCCATGTCATCTTTAACTCTTACTCTCTCTACGGTATCTCTTTGAATCCCACTTTCTTCTTACCCCCCCCCCCCCCCCCCCCCCCCTCTCTCTCTCTATCTCTCTCTCTCTCTCTCTCTCTCTCTCTCTCTCTCTCTCTCTCTCTCTCTCTCTCTCTCTCTCTCTCTCTCTCTCTCTCTCTCTCATTCTATTCTCTTTCTCAGAGCCATTTGGAGAGGGCGTCACCGACACCCCTCCTCATATTCCTCATCCTGCTCCTCCGGCTCTCCCCACCACCTCCCCTGCTCCTCCTCGTCCCCCCGTCCTGCCCACCCTGTCCTCCGCCCCCTCGCCCAGCGACAACTCCTCCAACACCACCGCTGGCCCCAACGGTGAGTTCTGACCTGCTCCAGCTCCTCTTCCTGTCCTCCCGTCTTATTCGTCCTCCTCTTCTCCTCCTCACCCTTTTGCTGTTAAAGGGTTAGTTCAGATTTTAGGTTTAGTTCTAGTTTTGTGGATTCATTTATTTTTAATGCGTGGCCTCCGGACCCCCACCAAGTGACCGGAACTACTTAATATTCACCAAAACCAGACCAGAACTCTCACCATGGGACTCAGGGAATTAATTAATACTATACTAATGGCAAGTATTTCCTACAGCTTTAAGTCCAAAACTAACCCTTTAATCGCGAAATGACACGCGCAAAGCTCTCTCCATCATTCTTTCTTTGTGTATCTCCTCTCCTGAGTAATAGGATTGTGGGCACAATGTCTCGGCTCAGTGCCAAAGGCAGCCACCAGTACCAAAGACCCCACACACACACACATACACACATGCGCACGCACATGCACTCACACACGCTCATGTCACGTCACACACTCCCAAATCCTCCGGGCTTCCAGCCAGCCTTCACTCCATCAATCTTTACCTACATTCACTGCGAGATGCTTATCTCGGGGAGCTCATTGTGTGGAAAGGACAAGGCGGTATTGGCACTATAATAAAGGTCATGAAGTTTCAACTCATGGTTTGTGTGACTGAGGCGGTCTCTCATTCCAGCATTATATAGTAGCCTATTCACAGCGGAGATGCAATGTGACAGATGTGGCTCCTTTGTGCAAACTCTCTCCATACAAAAATACCCTCACTTGAACTGAATGTTAATCCTGTTGCAGACTGAATAACACAGTGTATAGTCAACATGTCATGGTCACCAAAGCACTTCTATCGAGAGGCAAAGTACTGAAACTCTCATTCAAAGGACCACAGACTGACTTGACTTGGACTGGATTTACACCAGTACATTTATTTTATTGTATTATTCACATAGAATACATTATGATAATTGGATGGCTGGCAGGTTGTCAGGGAGACGGCCATCAGTTAGGTGCTTATAATGCCATTTAGTCGTGTTCACATGAGGCAGTCAGAGGTCAAGCTGACAAAGTGAAGACTGGATACCAGGTCAAAATGTCTTCTACTGATTACTCAACGAAAATGTGTGTGTGTGGGAATATTCAAATTCTTTGTAATAAACAATTTTAGGCAAATGTGTTCTAACCATTAGAGCAAATTGCTAACGGCAAAGTGCTTGCTACCGCCCAAGTAACCATCGTTTGCACAATAATGTTTACTTTTTTTTTGCTCTATTTAGCTTAATTAAATAAATGCGACTCCTACGTACTCCTACGTATCTGCATGTATTTAGACAGACTCATACTCATCACTCCACCTTCCCTCTTCCACGACCCTCCTCTTGAGTCCTCCTCCTCCCCATCATTCAGTTCTCTTCTCATCCACTCCATCTTCTCCCCTCCTTTTTCCATCCCTCGCTCCTCCTCCAGACCCCCCCACCTCCAGCCCCATGACCTCGGACCTCCCGGCTAACGGCACGCTTTCAGGTGAGAGAGACAAAAAAAGGAGGAAATTTAAAAAAAAAACGAGGTAGAGACAGAGAGAGAGAGAGAGAGAGTGGGTGGGTGGGAGGCGGACGGATCGAGAGGGACCAGTGAGATGGGTTTGCAGTGCAGCACATCCTCCACTTTGGCGTCGGTCCAGCATCTTAAAAGTGTCCCACTGTTCAGCAGAGACCAGGGAGGTTTATTGGAGCAGGAGGTGGAGGCGGGGAGGAGGCGAGGGGGGAGGAGGCGAGGGGGGAGGCGGCGAGGGGGGAGGAGAGGCGTCTGGCACCTCCTTCTCCATCCCGCTGGGGTTTAAAGATATACAGACATTACAAGGAAGGGAAACAAACCACTTTGCTGCTAACACTTTGCTATAGCATGTTATATTTATGTACAACAACAGCTGGGCCTTCCTGTGGTCTCCCCGCACCGCACTGCATGTTTCTTAGGAGCCCAGGCTCCGTGTGACACATCCAGACAATAACAGAACTCTAAAATGTGTCTCCGTGTGGTGCAGAAGAACAGAGCTTTGGATCTTCCTCGGCTGTGGTTGACCGGCTGTGTTTGGGTTTTTCAACCACCCTTGTGCAGTCTGGGCTGAGAGAGTGTGTGTGTGTGTGTGTGTGTGTGTGTGTGTGTGTGTGTGTGTGTGTGTGTGTGTGTGTGTGTGTGTGTGTGTGTGTGTGTGTGTGTGTGTGTGTGTGTGTGTGTGTGTGTGTGTGTGTGTGTGTGTGTGTGTGTGTGTGTGTGTGTGTGTGTGTGTGTGTGTGTGTGTGCACGTGCGTGCGTGCACGTGCGTGCGCAACCGTACTAGCTTTTGTCCAGTTGGACTCGGGTTTTCTTTTACGAGTTATGTTTATGGTCCTAAGTTTATGCCAAAGGGTTTCGCAAGAAACCCCTTTCGTCTCTCATTCTAGTCGAAACGACACATTTGACCTTAACAGCGGGAGAAATAACAACAACAGTCGCCAAATTAATAATATAAATCGGAGTCACTCCAAGGGCTGCCGAGAGGCACAGAATTACACTGCGTGCACATTCTGTTCCCAGCAGTGCAGGGGCTTTGAGAGAGACGCCGTGGTATGAACCATGCATACTGGATGTGTGCTTTCACACACAATCCCACATCAGACACGCACTAAGCCCTGATGAAGCTATCGGGGTGTGGCATGGGGGCTTTGTCACCACGCGGACGGTGCTGCTAATGCACTCGACGGCACGTCAACACACACCATAGACACAGCACTGCCCTCTCCCCACCTGGAGAAGAGTAACTCTGGACACAGAGTTACTCTGTGTCCAGAGTAACTCTGGACTCGACTCGACGACACCAAACTACGAAACGTAGGACTCGACCCCGGCCTGTGCAGCCGGACCCTGACACAGACACACTGTACATGTAAATACTGTGCATGTTTATAACGTAGGAGTAGGAACGTTGCACACAGCACCTTCAAGCACCTTAAGCGCTGACCAACATTAGTTTGTTTGTTTTTTCCTTATGTTTATGATGATATAATGATGATGATTATTATTGCTGGTGCTGCAATGTCTCAGGAACCAGACTAAAACAACTGTACTCTTATCTACCCATACACAAGATGTAACAATAAAAAACCTGGAGCCTCCAACGCATCCTGGCACAAACCCTTGTACATGTACGAACATACACTTTGAGTTGGATTGACATTTTCACCATCATTTTAGCTGACACTCCTCTGCAGAGCGAGTTAGAACAAGCATGACCGTTGGATGTGTGTCGGTTTTTGGCTCACCAGCAAACAGCCAGTTACAAAGAGTTTGAGTGTAAGAGCCATATTGAATGTGCACAAACACAGCACATGTAAGAGTTATAGGCGTGATTCATACTCCTATTTTAGAGCCGAATAAAAGTCGGTTCGGCTCTGTAGAGCCTACAATGTGGCGTCATTTGAGGTTCGGGGGGGCGGGTACCGTCCTAAAGTCGGCTCTTCGGTGCTACTGAAAATTTCTGACGAGCCGAAATCATTTCGGCACTACAGCGGTAAAATAGGAGTATGAATCGGCCCTTTGACTACTGCCGTTCACACAATTCCCCTTTTTCACGGAAAGCAGTAACGATACCAATTGCAATTGAGGCATTTTTCCTCTTTATTCCTCTTTTGACATTCTCCAGGGCCCAACTTTGCTGCCGGGACGCCGAGGGCAGGACTTCCAGTGGCCAAGGATGACAGCAGCAACACCGCCATTCTGATTGGCTGCCTGGTGGGGATTATCCTACTGCTACTGGCTGTTATAGCTGTCATTCTATGGAGGCAGTACTGGAAGAAAATACTAGGCAAGGTGAGAATCCTGTGTGTGTGCGTGTGTGTGTGTGTGTGTGTGTGCGTGCGTGTGTCTACTTGAAGGTCAAGTACCCATCCAACCTAGCAGCAGCATGTATTATTGCATATGCATGCATATACAGTTGGGTGCCACCGATATTGTCCCTTATCATTTGACCCATTTAGGCCTGACCTCAACATTTTAAAAAATCCTTCTAAATCCTCCAGTTTTCTGAAATAAATATTTTCACGATTTTAAAAAATATATAAAAATAGCAGATCTACAAGCTCATAGCGCGCCACCGAGTGGCGCGCTACGAGCTTGTAGGTCTGCTATTTTTCAATAGCTAAATTATAACAATGTTTAAAACACCAAAAGGGGTTCCCGCCCAAAATGGGTTAACTGTCCTTTTGCGCAGATCACGCAAACCTCAGCAAAAAGAAAAGGACAATATCGATGGCCTCCAACTGTATAGTACTGTTTGCAGACTCATAGAACTGGTATTTAGAGTCAATGGAATGGACTGATGCTTGCCGAGGACAGCAGAGCCCAACTAAAGACAAGAGCCAGACAGCTGGTGAGATGACCGCCTTCAGCCACCATGTCTGCTTTCAGGTGCTCATCAGAACCGCCCCGCGCTCTGACTACCGTCTGTCTGGTGGTATTCACTTGAGAACGACACAATGGGCACTTTTAGCAATGAGAGGCTGAGAATGTGTTCCAAGTGCACTTGCAGTGATTTCTGACAAGCAAGCCTAGCCGGGCTTGTCATTATGTCCGGTATCTGGGGAGCTTATTAGTGATATATCTGGTGGATTCTGGTGTATGTGTGCTGCCGGTATGTGGAAGAAAACTTTTGTATTTTCTATAGTATACAGATAACTATATATAGTATGTGTCAAAGCCATTTTATTTATTTATTTAGGTTACAAGCATTTCTTAGCGATTAACTTAGCTTTGTTTTTGTTTCTCCTTTTCTCGCCCTATTTACGTATTTAGTCTTTGCAAAATTCGTATTGTTAGTGCTGTGCTGCTGAGTGTTGACCCCATACTGTGTGTTCTGGGGAGGGTGTGTAGACGACCTCTTTCCTCTTTCCTCTGATACACATGGCAATGCCAGCGGCACAAACACAGCCAATTGTGCTCGTTGGAGCACACCCGGTCAAGCTGGAGGCCGTTGCCGTGAATGGAACCCCCTCAGTCTCCACCGTGATTTGACAGGAACTTTACCCCTGCCTGCGCCACCCAGACACATTCTCAGCATTTCTTCAAATCTCTTCACGCAGGTCTCTGTAGCAACATGCAGCTTGGCACCAAAACTACCCAACGATGAAAACGGTTCTCAACGTCTAGGGTTTATATCTTGCCTTACCCCTTAATCCCTAAACTTTTTTGCCATTTTTTACTATTTTGACAAACACTTTAAAATAGTTCAACTAGCCGATCTACATCGAACTTGTAGATCAGCTATTTGAACTATTTTAAAAGGTTGATAATTTTTTTTTTTAAAAAGCAAATAAATGTAGAGATAAGGGGTAAGTAAGGGGGCTATATCTTGTGCCACGCAAGATATAGCCCCTAATCCTTCAACCAAAATGCCAGCACTAGTCTTCCCCCAACACACACGTGTGTGTGTGTGTGTGTGTGTCGCACGTGCAGCACGCACGCATCACATTCAAAGGACCACAATGGAAATATGCTATTGAGCTTTATTGTGTTTTATCCGTCAGTCAAGGTAGATTAATTTAATTTAGCTCATGCTTGAATTTGAGTGGGAGAGGTGTTCTGAATGCTGTTATCATTGAATGCATTTTGTACCAAAGCAATGAGGAGCACTCAATAGTATTAAATTGTAGTAACAATAACCACTGTATGAATACCTTTGAAAAGATTATCTACTGATTATATATAGTTTCCGTGCTGCGGTTCGTACACAGCTGCACTAAAGGCCTGTTCAGCGCTGTTCACGATAAAAGCACACTATTGTCTGAAATGTGTTGAAATTATCTCATTTCAATGATACACATGGAAATGATCTCATTTCAACCCAGTTTAAAAAATAGATTGAGGCAGTGCTTTCATAACATTACGTTTTCAGGTTCAAGCCTCAAGTTGTCATTTTTGTCCTGCATAGACATGGCCATCTCATCACGAGACATGGCCAAAGCATTTCCCCGGGGGTCCCCAGCCAAAAACGTTGAGAACCCCTGCCATAGTTTTGTCTCGGGTCACCTTTGTAAACAACTTTTTTCCATCCATGGCACCCCTGAATTGCATTGTTACTTGTTAGCAGTTAGCACCTCACATTCATGAACTTGGGAGAATAGAGGGTATGCGCATGCTTAAAGTGAGTGGCACATCGAGTGGCAAAGCAACATGCAACGTGAGTTTTCTTTTTTTTTTTTTTTATGTTCTGTTTATTCATTTTTTGTTTTTTACAAGTATAGAAGTAACTTGAGAAATATGCAACGTGAGTTTAACATTGTTTAAAGTTGTTTCATGCAATCAGACTTTTCTGTTTGGATGCATGGGTTGTCAAGGCCAGAAAGTAGTTGATGATGATGTCACGCGCATACCCTCTATATTAGTTTATATTACGACAGATTGAAAAGAATATATAATTGAAATTAACCACAAAAATAGCAGATGTACAAGCTCACAACGCGTCAGGTTAAGGAGGTTTGGTGGTCCATCTTACTAGTAAGTATAGAGGGTCTAAGTGGTTAAATTGAAGTGATATGAATAAATTCCAAATATGATCAAAGTATTTTTTTTTGCGGCACCCCTGGACTTGTGTCACGGCACCCACTTTGAGAAGCCCTGCCAATAGAGTTAAGTGCCTCTCTCTCCCACTCACCCACCCGCCAGGCCCAGGGAAGTCTGTCGAGCGATGAGCTCCGCGTCCACCTGTCCGTCCCCGCGGACAACGTGGTCATCAACAACACACACAGCTACTCCAGCCGTTACCAACGGATACACACCTTCCCTGACGACCGCGAGCGGGAGGGAGGAGAGGGCGAATACCAGGAACCCACCGCCCTGCTACGACCACGGGACCACCGAGACAGCACCGGTAAGGACACACACACACGACCACACACACACACACACACACACACACAGTGGTCAAAATGTACTTAAAGGAAACACTTTCCTGGGGGTTTTTATGTGGGTGATATGTGTTTTAAGATATTTTAGTATTTCCAAGGACACTGGGCTCACTTACATCCTGGACTACATGTTGTCTCAGTAAGACAGCCCCCCCCCCTATCCACAAGGAGGAGCAGTGCACCAAAGCATTATGGGAATTGTAGTCCAGGAATACTAAAATATCTAAAAACACATGTATTACCCACATAGAAACCCCAGGAAAGTGTTTCTTGTCTCCCGAACATCATTAAAATAAGATCTGGTTGCAAAAGGGGGCGAAGCGTCCCTTTTTAAGAACGGATAGCATCAGTAGGATTGACATAACACTACACACAGACATGTGTGTACATGTTGTATAATTATGTAAGATCGCTTCGTATTGTCTTGTCCTTGATTTGCTGACTGCACTGAGTCAGCAAATCACACATGGCTTTCAGTAGCGTGACAGACAGTCTCTACAACATCATGCACAGTTACTGTAAATCCTCCACGCGTCACTTTGTGCACCGCAGAATCAGCACTTACTTTGACTCGTCGTGAGAGAAACTTAAACTGTGTACAGAAGAGTATCCGCCGCGGTTCCGCCACTGACACGTTGTTTGCGTGTTTATGCGCCGGGGCTATTAGGGGGGGGGGATCAAATAATGATGGGAGCGGAAAGAAAATGTGGTGTGCATGTGAAGAAAGAGGTGGTGTGCGAGAGAGAGAGAGAGAGAATGCATTTCACAATAGCAAAACAATTAGGCGAAATGAAACCAAATAATGTGCGAGGAGGAGCTGTGTCTCCGGGGAGATGCACTGAGCTTAAAAGGACATAGAAGACCCATTGTTCTCCAGGAGAGGGCAAGAGGGAGAGAGAGAGAGTGTGTGCGTGCGTGCGTGCGTGCGTGCGTGCGTGCGTGCGTGCGTGCGTGCGCGTGCGCAGGGGGCATGCTGTCTTTACCAGGCGCCTGTGATAGTTTGGAATAACAAAAGTCACTCGCACATCATTCCATCCATTGAGTTTGGTTGTTATGTTTTTTGGCCTGAGTTGTTGTTGTGTTAACCTTGCCTGTTCCTTGCTATGCTCTCCTGTTCTGTTGTGTGTGTCCTGTGCTCCGTGTGTTCCCCGTTCTCTGTTATACTGTGATTGATTTGCTATTGCTAACATTGTCTTGCTGATGATGGTTGTGTTTTTGTGTTGTGATGTCGTCGTGTCGTTTGAATTGCGTTGCGTTGCGTTGTTGCCATGTACCGTGTTGTGTTGTTGTGCCATGCTGCATTATGTCGTATTGTGTTTGTTTGTGTTTCGTTGCGTCATGCACTGTTGCTGTACTGTGTTGCATTGCATTGTGCCTTGTATGCATTGCATTGTGCCTTGTATGCCTTGTATGCTGCGTGAATAAACCATATCATCTGTGTGTGTGTGCCTGTACAATGCCTGGTGCCTTGTGTGTCCATGCTTTGTCGTGTGTTGTGCGTGTGTATGTGTGTGTACCCTCCCAGCCTTGCTGTTAAACAACCCAGCCTATCACCTGCTCCTGTCAGATCACAGACAAGGCGCGTGGCCCATAGCCCTCCCCAGCACCGCTCAGGAAAAGAGACTCAATGTGCCCCAGGGTAAGACACCTCCGGCTGGGGGAAAGCAGTCAGGCTGGGCTCCTGAACCTAGTAGGGATGCACAAAGTAAACGCCTGTGGAATTGATTATTGCTATTTAGTTTCCAGCAATTGATTATCAACTGAATTAATATGAAAACATTAAAGTTTGTGTATAAGTCTCTACTTTCAAAAGCTGCATTCACAGTGCGCATTATGATGTGGATATTTGAATTTCCACATTGAATACATTTAAACTATTAGCATATTGTCATTCCACTGAAGTCAGAATGTCTGCTTAGTTGGAAATAATCCAAACGTTGATGCGAAACATGAAAGAGACTAGCTTTGTTCCCCAAACATCAAACAATCCAGCAAGATAATGATAGTTTTTCCCCATAATCGTGTAGCCATTCTACTTGCTTATTAGCAACCAAGTGCTGCAAGACAACATAATTCCTAGTCTATTTAAGTGTGGAGCTGCAGAGATAGTGCAGTCTTAACAGTTTCATTTTTGCATGCGTATGACTTTCACCACAACCCCTCCTGTCACTCATGTTACTTAACGAGATCACCTCACTCACCATCTCCAGATAACTACTGTTTTGTTTTAAAACACTACATCCATTGGCAGTAGCGGTTTGCCCGACAGTGTGGGATGAGATAGTCTCACATTTACAAGACAGCTTTAGAGAAAGACAGATGGTTGTTTCAATTTGTTTATTTTTTCCACCGTCTGTCAAACTAACCTTTAATCTTGCCCCCTCTCTCTCTCTCTCTCTCTGTCGGTCTCTCTCTCTCTTTCTCCTCATCAATCTTCTCTCCATCTGTCTGTCTCTCTCTCCCCATGTCCTCCATCACCCTGCGCCTCCCTTCCCTCTGTTCTGTTCACCCACTCCCACCCTCCTTCTTCACCAATTTTCTCATCTCTTCTTCGGACCCCCGCCACCTGTCTCTCCATCTCTTCTTCCTACTCTCTCTCTCCTCCCTTCGTCCTGGTGCAGCCTGCGGTGTGGACAGAGACCTGGAGAAGAGCTTCCCCCTGGCGCACCAGGAGGAGCCTCCCCCGTACCCGGGTGCCCCCCCCTACCCGCTGTCTCCCCCCAGCGTGCCACACTACGCCGAGGCCGACATCGTGAGCCTCCAGGGGGTGAGCGGAAACAACACGTACGCCGTGCCCGCTGCCGCCGCCGCCTCCTGTTCCTCCACCTCGTCCAGCCCCGTGGCGGACTCGTCGGCCGCCTGCCCCCCACTTCCCGAGCTGCCCCGACACAGACTGGTCTTCAAGGAGAAGCTGGGAGAGGGCCAGTTTGGAGAGGTGTGTGTGTGTGTGTGTGTGTGTGTGTGTGTGTGTGTGTGTGTGTGTGTGTGTGTGTGTGTGTGTGTGTGTGTGTGTGTGTGTGTGTGTGTGTGTGTGTGTGTGTGTGTGTGTGTGTGTGTGTGTGTGTGTGTGTGTGTGTGTGTGTGTGTGTGTGTGTGTGTGTGTCCACATGTTATTGCAATATAACAGCGTCTATTATCTGCCCGTGAAAGGTACACCTGTGTGAAATCGAGAATCCTCAGGACCTGCCCAACCTGGAGTTTCCCTTCAATGTCAGGAAAGGTCGCCCCCTGCTGGTGGCTGTGAAGATACTGCGCCCAGACGCTTCAAAGAATGCCAGGTCTGTAGCGCCAACTTGTGTGTGTGTGTGTGTCTGTGTGTGTGTGCGTGCGTGTATGTGTACGTGCGGTACAGCCCAATATATACCATTGTTTTTATCACTATCTTGGGACCTGGATGTATTCCAAGTGCAGCATTAGTGGGATGTGGGTCTGACTCTGCATGTTCTCACAAGCCTGTAGTCAGCTACGTCATTTAGGAGTGATAGAACTGCTTGTTCATGTCGTTTCCATCAAACGTGATCAGTCCAGCTGCTTTGTTCTAGAGGGAGGGGGGGGGGGGGGGGTCTCTCTCTCTCTCATTCACCCTCCCTTACTTTGTCCTGCATTCAGTAAAACCTCACATCTGTCTGAATTCTCCTTACTTTTAAGCAGACCACTAGTGTTAATATGGAAGCTGAGAGGGAGAGAATTGGACAGTTTTCAAGGCAATTAAGAACCAATTCAGCCAGTGATTTGACTCATGTTTGTCCACTTCAAGAAGTCCTACTATTTTCCCTAACTAAGACCAATTCTGGCGAATTAACATGTGCATCCAAATGTGTTGCTAACTAATTTTCCATAAAGGAACAAGTGATTGATCGGTGATAGTGAACAAGAGAAGCACCTGAGACATGAAATGTGAGCGTGGGACGTCTATGTGTTAATCCCCTTCAGCTTAATCAGCTTCAGCTGGCTGATGGCTGCTCAGATGGTCATGGTGGGTGCTGCTAGGGGTTAAGAGTCTTGCTCAGGGAAATTTGGACCCGTAGACATGGGAGGCGAACCAGTGATCTTCGGATTACCAGACGGCCAGTGCTGTAGCCTGGGTTATTTTTTTTCAGACGGTATACCATAATTATTCCCTGTGTGACATGCGCACGTATAGGCTACACGCTCGCACGTGGTCAGTGGATGAAATGGTTAGCAGACGGTATACGCTTTTTCCCAAAAAAACTTCAGCACAGCATACTACGTATATAGCGTGTAACAGTAGACTACAGTCACTACACCACTGCAGACAGGTTCTCTAGCCACTGAACAGCCGTCCCAAGCACACGTGTGAAGTTACTAAGTTTCTGATATGCATGAAGTTTGAGCGTTTTCTTTTGTTGATGGATTCTCTCTCTCTCTCTCTCTCTCTCTCTCTCTCACACACACACACACACACACTCTCTGTCTCAGGAATGACTTCCTGAAGGAGGTGAAGATCCTGTCTCGTCTGAAGGATCCTAACATCATTCGTCTGCTGGGTGTGTGTGTGAGCAGCGACCCTCTGTGCATGGTCACAGAGTACATGGAGTGTGGAGACCTCAACCAGTACCTGTCGCACCGCGTGCTGCTGGACAAGAGCGGCCCATCGCACAACACCCCCACTATCAGGTAACATTGGACACACGCAAAGCAATGTGCACTCGTATGAACAGACACACATATGGAAATGAGTTCTTTATTTACATGATGGTGACCATGTCAGTATCATGGTCAGTATCATGTCAGTATCATGGTCAGTATCATGTCAGTATCATGTCAGTATCATGGTCAGTATCATGGTCAGTATCATGTCAGTATCATGGTCAGTATCATGTCAGTATCATGGTCAGTATCATGTCAGTATCAAGGTCAGTATCATGTCAGTATCATGTCAGTATCATGGTCAGTATCATGGCCGTACCGTGAATCTATAACCTTGCATCACCAGGATTTTCCAAACAGTGGTGAAAAGTTAAGATACAAGGATTCGTCAGCGACGTGTCACTGACTTCGAGCCCGTGTTACTTCCATGTTGCATCACTGTCGAATCCTTGGTATCTTTACCGTTCACGTGTGTTCAACGAGCAGCAGCGTAACAACAACAAGCTGTAGCCTATTTTGTCACGCTCACGCTAATGAAACAAAACACTATACGGTACAGGATTATTATGTCATGTAATTTCATGTCAAAACATAACCCAGGTCAAGTAATGGGTCACTGCATGTTTTTTTGTTTTTTTAAATGTTTTTTTTGTGGCTTCCGCCTTTATTTTACATTTTTTATGGAGGGATAGACAGTAGGCTGACAGGAAATGGGGAGAGAGATGGGGGGGTGACATGCAGTAAAGGCCGTCGGGGTCGGGAGTCGAACCCGCGGCACACTGCCAGACTGGATTACCAGCCAAGGTGCCTGGACCGCTGAGCCACGGCCCAGGCCACTCTGCATGTTTAACTAAAGTTTTCCACATGTCCAAAGTCATTTTTGAAAAAGGCATATGCCTAACCTTTTTTTTATTCATAGTTCATACTATCTTGTTGATATAATAATGTCTTTTAGGTCAATAATATAACATTATGTTGTGATATAATAATATAGCAGCGGGTAGGCTACTTGAGGCCAGTCTAGTGTCTTCTGAGTTTTTGGAACGATGATGCGCGACCGCGACACACCGCCAAATACTACCACCATACTATAGTATGTCGTTTATCATGGTTTTCGCACATGCACGCACACACACACAGACACAGTCACACACACACACACACAGGGAACACACACACACACACACACACACCTTACCTAAATGGCCCTCCCCCAGCGTCTCCTTGAAACTCCTTGAAGCTCCTTTTCAATTTATTTTCTATCCTTTCCATTTATTTTATAGTAATCCACATGATTGTCCCACTGCCCCTTCCTTCCTGCTTTCCTTCCTTCCTTCCCTTGCTCCGTCTCTCTCTCACAGCTACCCAGCTCTTATCGCCATGGCGAGTCAGATCGCGTCGGGGATGAAGTTCCTGTCCTCGCTCAACTTCGTCCATCGGGACCTGGCCACCCGTAACTGCCTGGTGGGGGGCGAGCGGGGGGAGAGCAACGAGGACCGGGGCGGCGAGCGGCCCATCAAGATCGCAGACTTCGGGATGAGCAGGAACCTTTACGCTGGAGACTACTACAGGATCCAGGGCAGAGCAGTGCTGCCCATACGATGGATGGCCTGGGAGTGTATACTGATGGTGAGACAGAAGAGTGTGTGTGTGTGTGTGTGTGTGTGTGTGTGTGTGTGTGTGTGTGTGTGTGTGTGTGTGTGTGTGTGTGCGTGTGCGTGTGCGTGCGTGTGCGCGTGTGCGCGATTTGCCATACTGATATTCAAAAGCCTGGGCCATGTGCATAAACTGACCATGAGTGGCCTAAGAATAGCTGGCATGACAAAGAGCAAAGCCAAACAACTTGCCAAATACTGTTCTGTTTCGGCTGTTCTAGGCAGTTTGTCTGTGTGGAGGAGGAGGTGCCATGTGTATCCTTGAGTGAACATGAACTGTCGACCCCGTCATATTTGTTTCCTTGTAAAATGAATTGTAATTTGTGGATTCAAATAAAGAACTAAAATGTGTGTGTGTGCGTGCGTGCTGTCAGTGATGATGATGAATAGTGATGATCATGCAGTGCATGTGTGTGTGTGTTTTACAGGGTAAGTTCACCACAGCCAGTGACGTGTGGGCGTTTGGTGTGACTCTGTGGGAGATGCTCAGTGTGTGTCAGGAGCAGCCGTACTCCAACCTGACAGATGAGCAGGTCATAGACAACGCTGGGGAGTTCTTCAGGGACCACGGCAGACAGGTAGCTACACCACACCAGAGGATTCTTAAACGTTTTCATTTCAAGGACCCCCAGTTTGGCATGCATAACTCTGGAAGTGTACAAATGGACCCGTAAGGGTTCATTTGGTTCCAATTTGTAGTACACTCCCAGAGTTACAGACTTAAAGGCTCTATTCGGTTCCATTTGTAACAGTAACAGACCGGCTGTGAGGGTGCATTTGGATCCATTTCGTTCACTCTCTGAGTTACAGACCTTTAATGGTCCATTTGGTCCCTAACTATGAGAAATGTAGCTGTGGACTCACCAGAAACCCCCTCATGGAACACTGAGAACCCAGTGCACTACACACAATCCTGCCTAGGGATGGAGCTCGAAACCCGATACCCGAAAAAACCTGATAACAAACTGAGTACCCGGTATCAATAAGCTTTGGGCTTATCAATCTTGTTATCGAGCATAGCGCCCATGACGTCACGTTTAAACAATGAAGACAAGAGGCGATCAGGAAATAAATCTAATCAACCATGATGGCACAAACATGTCGGTCTAAAAGTGCATTGATACCTGCCAATCAGCGCTGTCCCGGTAAACAAAATTACGCTTTTAAAGTGACGGTAAACACATTAACCAGTTAACAGTTTCTTCAATATTATTTTTCAAAAGTAAAAATGTCAAATGCCTCCCGTCTGTTAGAAAAGTACTGTATTTGATATTTTATACGTTGCCATACGATGGTGTCACGTGATGAACATAGCATGAATAAATAGGGACACCAAGTAAAGAAATGTAATTAACGTGTCCCCTACTGTCTGTCTGTCCTCTAGGTGTATCTGAGTCGTCCAGCGGTGTGTCCTCAGGGTCTCTATGAGCTCATGTTGAGCTGCTGGAACCGGGACTGCAAGCTCCGCCCCTCCTTCGTACACATCCACTCCTTTCTCACCGAGGACGCCATGAACATGGTGTAGCGATAGACACAGGGAAAGAGAGGGAATGTGATAAAGAAGAGAAGAGGACAGGCTATGTAGAGAGGGGGGGCTACAGGTGGCGGTGGTGTACAGCAGTACAGGTGGAGAGGGGCTGGGAGCAGGTTTGCTTGCTTGTATATTTTTGTATCTCCCGGGGCGGACAGGGCTAAGACGCCGCTGGTTCGGTTTTCGATAGTCCCCTAACCCCACCCCAAACCTAAAGCTTCATGTTGTACTACATTGTACGACAATGTCCCTTGCACAAGAAAAACAACATGTAAATGTCTTTTTGACAGGGGACACCTTTGCCTTGTTAAGCTTAAATAAATTAAGCTTAACCACACCCCCACTTCCTTTAACCCTTAATAGTGGAGCTACGTTTGGTAATGAATGAGACACAATGGTAGGTGGTGGGCTGCAGTCTGCGTAGTAGGCGTTCTAGTACTGTTTCTTATTTTTCCACATAAGCTGACTTAACACGTACGACTAACATTAAATGCTGTAAAATGTGTGTTAGAGGGCTTAGCAGATGAAAGCAAAAAAGGATGGGAATTTCTTGTACTTTGATATATAATAATAGAAGATTAAGAGTTTGTAAAACTATGTGGATGACCTGCAAAACATTTGAAATACAAACGATAAGGGTTTTTATTTTTTACAGGTGATGGTGTAACTTTTTATATGTATACATTTCTGTTGCCTCGTGCATTTCATGTAACACCTTGCCATCTAGTGGGGACAGTGCACATACAGTACAATTATGTGTCTTAGTATTTACATTATGAGTAGGCGTACTGTGCACAGTTTGCTGTATACTATTATTATTCCCAGCTCCAACAATGTCCCCTCCACTTCCCCTCATGCCCAACAACATTTTAGCATGGTTTCCCTGTAGCTACTTAAAGGAGCATCCAATACCACAGTTATAACTGTATACTTATAGCAGAGTGTGGATAGGGTAACGTACTACTAGTAATCCTGGTTCAGTCCCTTTGCTCCTGTGTTGAAGAAGCATCCCTGAGAATGTCACAGAGCCAAGACAAGTTGCTTTTACAAAAGAGCCAAGTGGTTAAAATGTAAACGTGATGATGATGACCAGAATACATTAGACTCCTTCTTTCTGTGAAGGGGTTGTGGTGTTTGTTGTCTCATTCAAGCTGAAGAGGAATCAACTACACTATATTAACACTACAGCCATTTTAAACCAGACTACTCCCTGCACATGGTCTGAGAGCTGCAAAAAGAAAGAAAAAAAGACCAGATCACAGATGACCTTTATTGTTGTGAGCCCTAACTCTGAGCCACAGAGAGAACTGTCTTTTTGGTGCCAAAACAGTGGGCCACACACCTGAGAACTGACCCTGAAACTGAACTGAGATCTGCTGGTGCTACTGCCACTGGCGATAATATGACCAGCAAACTGGAACGACTCTCTCCCCCGAAACAGAGACAATACTGCCCCCTAGGGCAGAAGAAAGGACAGACATTAGGAGATGCACCTGCTCAGATGTAAGATGTGAGTTTTGGAAATGCATGGATCTGGCCATGACCCAGACACAGGGATAAATGTTAAAATTCCACTACCAGCTGCACTTTAAAATCCTGTATCCCTGGCCGAGCTGAATGATTCTTCTCTGGTATGTAACAATGCCTGTCGATGTGGAATTGAATTTGCTTGTGCTGAACATGTTTCAGAGCTAAACATCTTCTTCAACAAAGCATTTTCAAACAAATGGATGTAAATGTTTTTTTTCTTGTTTTGTTTTACTTCCATGACATCTTTTCATCATTTGATTGTATGAAACCATTATGCTCTTAAATCAGCGACAGCATTGAGGTGTTGACTCATAACTATAATCTCATTTTGTTCATTCAAAACTATTACTGTATTCAAAACATTTTTATTTTTGTTGTTATAAGGTTGTAGCATTGGTTAACTAATACATATTGGGAGTCGTGACTCTCCTAAGTTTGGTGAAATGGTGGCCAGTGGTGGAAGAAGTTATCACACTTTTTACTTTAGTAAAAGTATCAATACTACATAGTAGAAAGTAAAAGTCTGGTATTCAAACTACTAAACTTTAGTAGTAGTACACAAAGTATTGGCATGAAAATATACTTAAAAATAAAAAAAGTTAAAAATAATAATAATAAAAGAAACATTATGCAGAATGTCTCATTCCATAACTTTTCAAAATGAAAATACTCCAATAAAGTAAAAGAATAAAATACCTGAAACTTTCACTTAAGTACAGTACTTGAGTACATGTACTTCCCACCACTGTAAATGGCAACGCAACTCTTTATAAAACCATCTAATCAATAAACTGACCACAGTAGAACCAATCTTACTGAGTTTTACAAATTATCAAGTAATCAATGTTTACTGATTGAATGAGTGGGAATGGCCTGTGCCATTTCAATAAAGTATGCTTCTCAATTGATCATTTTTGATACACTGTACTTCAGATGAACCCATATCTTTATGAATATACTGTATGTACTTAGACACTCCTTGATGTCTGTTATTTTGTCCTTTTGTGTCTTTGAAAAGCTGAACCCAATGATGTGTACATATTTTTTAAATGACAGAATTGTTCATTTCCTTCACTAATATATGGAAAACTCTTTGTTACATTTTGGGGGTCTCTTGTTTCTTTGTAGAAAAGCTTGCTACCTTGATGCCATTGTAATTCATTGTGTTGTCTATTTTTGTAGTTGTTTTAATAAAGTTAACCTTTTCAAATACAAAGCCATGTCGTGCACACATACATCAAGTGGGGCTAGCTAGAGCCCCTGCCATTTTGCCTGTCTGTAAAAAGAAAAGTGGAGCTCTTGATTAATCCCTTTGAACTTCACAGGGCTCCATGAAAAATGACATATGTATGTCGTTTTTCATGGTTTTGCCGATTAATAAAAAAGATGAAAATCGTGAAAAAACGACATACTATAGTGTTTTTCATGATTTTCATCATTTGTTTTATCGTCACACCATGAAAAACTACATAGCCTACTATAGTATGTTGTTTTTCATGATTTTCATTTATTTTATCGGCCAAAAACATGAAAAACTACATTTTATCGTTTATCGTTTTCAACGATAAAAAAGTGATGATAAATGTCATTGTCATGCCTAGTCATTTTCCATTTTTCCAGTTTATGATTTTCACCTTGAAAAACGACATTACTATACGTATACTATCGGCCTACTCACTGTTTGTCAAAAACCATGAAGATAGTTATGTCATCGAAAAGCATGATTTTCATAACTTTTTTTATAGTTGAAAACCATGAAAATGGACACTGTGACTACTATAACAAACCCTGCATTGACTTTTTTAGCCAGCAGGTGTCAGAACATAAACACTTACTTGATATCATATCTTTGCTTTCTAGATTTGGATTTTGGATTTTCTTAATTGAATTTCACTTAAGTAATTAACTAACGCAGCTTTTCCTGACTGTCAGGTCAGGTGGTCGTCCCATGACTCCCATCAACGTTGACTCCCATCAACGTTGTGTGGACGTCGTATGGACGTCTTTTTGCAACAGCTTTCTCCTGACTGTCAGGTCCCTATCAACGTCGTATCGACGTCTTTTTGCAACGCAGCTGAGGCGACTTGACTGTCAGGTCAGGTCGTATCGACGACGTTGTATGGACGTCGTATGGACGTCTGGCTGGGTCAGCGACTTTGACGTCGTATATTGACGTCTGGGGGTTGGCGATTACAGAGAGGTCTGTTGGACGTCGTATGGACGTCTCTAGAATCCCCATTCAAACGTTACAATCTTACGGTGGACTTGTTTGCCGGAAAATAAATCTTTTAAATGTTTCATAGTTTTAGGAAGTATTTGTACTTTTACTTCTACTCCACATCATCTCAGAGCCAAAACTTTTACTTTTACTTCACTACAATTATTTGAAAACTTTAGTTACTAGTTACTTTGGCGATTTTAATTTTGATTAGAAAACATACATTAACCACTTCAACCCTATACAATATACATTTTGGCCATTTGAAAATAGCCGATCTACAAGCTCACAATGCGTCGCGTTGCGACGCATTGTGAGCTTGTAGATCGGCTATTTTCAATAGATTTCCTACACATTTTTTACTTGTGAAATGGGACATTCTGCAATATGAATACTTTTACTTTAAGTACATTTTGATGCCGATACTTTTGTACTTTTACTCAAGTACATTTTCAATTCCGTACTTTTAATTGTAACGAAGGAGGTCTAAATTGCAGTATTGGTACTTTTACTTAAGTAAAACAATTGAGTACTTTTTCCACCACTGCATCATAGGATATATATTGTTCCACATTAACCACTGAATCCCTACCATCCCTATAGGGGAAGGGTGACCCCTCCCCCGGATCACTGGGAGTCACCGGACACCACTTGAGAACCAATGTGATCACACAGAACGGAGATATCATTCAACTATTTCCCAGTGATGGACGAAGCACTCAAATGTTTTGCTTAAGTAAAAGTATCAATAACCTATAAATTGTCTGTTACAGACCGTTTTACGTTTTATGATGTTGGCCTACAAAGCAACCATAGGTATGGCACACCCATATCTTCAAAGTCTGACCCACCCCTAAATCTTTTGGGGTGGGTAACAATGGTAACAATGAAATACAACACAGAGAACATCAGATTTTAAAGTTTATTGTCCACATAGACTTGCAATAAATTCTTTCATGTTACACAAAATCAGTCAATTAGCCTACAATTACACTACAGTACTTACATAACATACTGAACAACTTTTATAAGGGTAGGCTAAAGGAAATAATATACATTGTTTGCTTATAAAACTGATTAGTAAAGGGAAACATAGAAAAGAGGAAGCGGTTAGATTTGGATTTGGCGTTTACCCAAACCTCGCCAGAAAGGTGGAACAGATCACTAGACTCTCACACGCAGACTATAACCCATAGAGAAACCAGATTTTTAACCAACATTTATGTTGCGAGTTGAGGCTTTGACTTATCCAGGCACTTGGCGGTAGGTAACAAAATGCACAGGCAATGCAGCCTGCAAACTTTGGGTTGTTGGTCAGAGAGAGACAGACAGTACATGCAAAACGCCAAAACAAACTTGAAGCAGAAAGCGAATTAAAAACTGGGAGTTGAGTCATCAGTAGCAAACTTTCCACTTTCTTAACCTTCAGACTTCAAAGACAGTGCAGTCAATTAGTGCAGTCAATTTCAAACAAACCCATTTTCTCGTTGCCCACCACAAACATTTTTCTCTGCTCTGTGCAAGAAAACCCTCGGCTTGTTCCCACCGCCCACTTTCTTTCCCCTCTCCTCACTGTAATGTTCAGAAGAAAGCCCTCCGTGCCACAGACTACATTTCTTGTGGGCCACCCCCTATGATGTTAAAACTGGCCAATCTACAAAATTAACAATTACTAGCATGCTTTAGGGTGCACACATTTACACCAATAAGCTTAAGTTGACCCGTAGCGTTAGTAGTAGCGTTCAAAGCGATTACAGACATGCAACTTGCCAGTTCAACTGTATAAATTACTGACCTAGGCAATGATATGCAGAAGTCCCCAAACTATAAAAAAAAAATAGGGACAAAAGAGCTGCGACTGAAAAATGCAAGACACTGAAAATAAAAGTTCCATATGAACTACAACTGATTTATTGTTCATATGAAAACTAGATATAAGCTTCACATGACTTTCTATAATAGTAAAAAGATTGGATGTCAGTTAACAGACCCAGACCCTCTGTAAGAGGTAAAATGACTGATCAGAAAAAATAAACAAAATAATAAAAAGATCACATCTTAGAAATACGAGTAAAAAAATGGCACCGACAACAGCTTTCCACCCCTGCTAGTCAAAGTGATCCTGGCTCTCCTATGTTACAGTAGGTCTAAGTTGGTTGAAAAAGCAGCCCTACTGAGGCAAAATGCACTAACTGGGTACACAGAATGTATAAAATGAAGAACAATTCCTACACCATTCCATCTCACCCTCTACATCAGCGGTTCCCAAAGTGGGGTCCACGGACCCCTAGGGGTACGCGACGCATAGCCAGGGGGTACCCGAAATAATTCCCAGATTTTTATTTATTTTGTAACTTTTTTTAACATTAAAATTATGTTTATCTACGTGGTAATTTCTGCCAAGTTGCGCAATACACGTATTTTTTGTGTTGTTCATTGTGTTTCTCCCATGTTTG